>NC_092824.1:22467500-22775000 GCF_023375885.2 Dermacentor andersoni | reverse complement strand
CACACATAAAGCTACGAATGTTTGTTGACAGCGCAACGAGGTCGCTATCATTAGTGCAAGCGCCACCACCCATCGCTTTCTCATAGCTTCCTAAGGCATGTCAGTGCGCGAGCGGAGCAAAGCAGCTATGGTAAAAAAATAGAGGCGTTAGCTGTGCACCCAGATGCTCTTAATTCAAAGACTGTAGCTGTACCATTTTTAATGGGCAAATATTTCGTTATACCATAGCTTGAAAGGTCAGATAGGCTCTTTGGCTCAGTCTACTACTATACCTTAACCTGGTTGCCTGCAGGCAGGTTAAGGTTAACAGGCAGGTATCTCCCAAATGACGACTGTGATTTATGAACATTTTACGCTTCGAAAAAATGTTTTTTTATGTTTTGTAGGCATAGAATATTACTAAATTAATCGAGTATTCTTAGTGGAAAATAGGGGGACTCCATGCGCGTGTGCAGTGCTACCACGAGGTAAAGTTATCTCGAGGTATTGATCGAATAAACTAAACACCCATTTTTTTCGGCTACCATGGTGTCTCAGAACCAGTATCAGGGATTTAAAAAGTGCAAGATTGTTCCTCCAAGCGCTGTCTTCAGCTTCATCCGGACGCGTCCGCAGTGATTGCTTTGCATTTACTCACTTATTTGACTCGTGGTTGTTTTGTGACTGGTCACGTCTTGTGCAATTTATTAAATATCATGACCCAATAGAATCTTGAAGTGGCTTGTTATAGGACATCTATAAAAAATAATTTGACACAATCACAAAAGCGATTCATGTGGTGCCTTTTGCCAAATGGGTGGTGTGTGCTTTTATTTCAAGTGAACCCAGGAGTCCCTGGGTCTTCTGGAGAGATGGTCGGAGACAGTTGGCTGCAAAGAGCAGAAAGTCGACAACACGGAAGGCATCTGTAAGGAAAAGAAACCTAATAATGCCAACAAGCTGACAATTATGATCCGAGTTGAGCGTATTTATGCTCCAAAATATTGAAGTTTGCTGCTATAACATTAGACTCTATACTGTGCACTTGACATCTGTGAAGACGCGGCTACATAAACAAAGCTTATGACGTCATTCAAAGTCGGTTTTGCGGGATCAGGCAACCGAGGCGGCGACAGGAAGAGGCGCGTTGCTGAGTGTTCCCAGCAGCCTGAATAGTCCCGTTGGAAGTGCAACCCAGGATGGCTCCTGTGCCTTGATTACAACACACACTACGGGCTCAGCCCCCACGCTATCTTGTCAGCGCTCCTCAGTCACCACCTTTCTCGATGACATTTATTTGTTGCGTTAGCATTCTTAGGCTACTTCATGCCTTTTTATATGATTACCTATTTAGGCTTCGATTTTGTACGCATCTACCTATATTACCGCCTACCTGGGTCACTGTGCAGTCCGTAGTCAAATGGGTAGCGCATCAGATTTCTGTGCTGCTGTGCTAAGCGTTACAAATCACGCATCGAACTAACTTGGATGAGTGAGTATGTGACACTGTTTGCATACGGGGCGCTTTTTAACAAGCCTCTATAACGCCTACATGCGTCACTGTAGATGAGGAAGTGGCTAGGTACTGCTGCCCGATGAAACTATTTGACGCGCACTTGAAGTATTGAATATGTACCAACTTGGTCAGCGCTAGCCTTAAATGAACCACTTTTATGCCAATTTAGGTCACTGGGCATGCGCCAGTCAATGTGCGTCGCTATTCACTGAACGTCTTTGATGCCTGCCTGGATAGTATGTAAACGCCACTAATAATGCGCCACTCTACATTGGCTAAAAACATCCTGCACATTTGAATGCTTGATGGAACCAAACCCACATTGCAAATCTTCCTCACAGAAAGCAATGCTGCGATTAGCTGTCTGCGCTACAAATGCGCTGGGTAGGTCCTGTTTTTCAACGAACGTCTTTCATTCCAACACCCCGAAGAAGCTGCGCCATAAATGCTGCAGGTATGTGTCGCTCTTCAATGAATACCTCCCCAACTTCGGTCCCTGAGTACCTGTCACTATGTGTACCGCAAACGATTGAACAATTATCAGCGATGACAGGCACCAGCGTGCCACGCTTCTTTTCTCGCAGGCCATGCGCGAACTTCTTGACAGCACCAATAGCTGGTGCAGGGTGTACAGAAAGAACCGCGAGACAGGCGACTGGTTGCCGCATTAAGGCTGTTTCACATGGCGCGATTTTCAGTCAGCGACACATCGAATTCTGTCGCTCAGCGACCGCCGCGACGTCGTGGGCTCTCCGCCACTGGATTCCAACAAGTTGGTCACGCCGTGGCCGAGTCACAGTGTTCGAGATTTTGCCGTTGCCGAGTTTTGTTCGAGATTTTGCGACAATTGCTAGGCCCCTAACTAATCTTTTAAAGAAAGGCGTACAGTTCTCGTGGGGTACTGCAGAAACCACCGCCTTCTCTCGTCTCGTCACTCTTCTAACCTCACCATCCATTCTCGCCCACTTCGACCCTGATGCCCCTACAGAATTACGTACAGATGCCAGCGGTCATGGCGTAGGTGCCGTCTTAGCCCAGCGTCAGCGTAGCAAGGATCGCGTTATTGCTTATGCGAGCCGCCTCCTAGCACCCATCGGAGCGCAACTATTCCATTACGGAACGCGAATGCCTTGCTGTTGCCTGGGCGGTTGCGAAGTTGCGTCCTTACCTTTACGGTCGTCCTTTTTCCGTAGTCACTGACCATCATGTTCTCTGCTGGCTCTCATCGCTAAAAGATCCTACAGGCCGGCTTGGTCGATGGGCTTTGAGGCTACAGAAATGTTCATATTCCGTGGTGTACAAGTCTTGCCGCCTGCACGAAGACGCTGACAGTTTGTAGCGTTACACTGTTGACGACTCTGACTCCTCCAATACTGCCAGTGCTTCTTGCGTATTCTCTGCATGCCAGCTGCTCCATTTCGCCGACGAGCAACGCCGTGACGCCTACATCAGGGCATTCATCGACCGTTTTGAACACTCTCCGGCCGATGCTGCTCTACGCCTCTTCGTCCTCCACGACGGTACTCTGTACCGTCGTAACCTTCATCCGGACGGCTCTGAGTTCCTGCTTGTAATACCTAAACACCTCCGCTCCACCGTTCTAGAAGAGCTTCACGACGCACCAACGGCAGGACACCTCGGCGTATCTTGAACCTATGACCGTGTACGTCACCGTTTTTTCTGGCCGGGCCTTGCCCGTTCCGTACGACGTTACGTCGCCGCTTGTGAACTTTGCCAACGACGCAAGAAGCTTTCCCAGCTCCGAGCTGGTTACCTGAAACCGCTCGACATCCCTGCCGAGCCCTTCCATCGTGTCGGCTTGGACCTTCTCGGCCCATTTCCGGAATCCACATCGGGAAACCAGTGGGTTGCAGTCGCGGCGGACTACACGACCCGCTACGCCGTAACCCGTGCTTTTCCGACCAGCTGCGCAACTGATCTTGCGGACTTCCTCCTACACGATATCATTTTGATGCATGGTGCTCCACGTCAATTGCTTACAGACTGCGGCCGCACCTTTTTGGCCAAAGTCATTGACGACGTCATGCGTGCCTGCTCAATACAGCAGAAATTTGCCACCTCCTACCACCCCCAAACGAACGGCCTCACTGAGCGTTTGAAGCGCACCCTTACAGACATGCTATCCAAATACGTTTCAGACGACCACCGTGACTGGGACCTGGCTCTACCTTACATTACATTTGCATACAACTCTTCCCGTCTCGAAACTTCTGGCTTTTCCCCGTTTTACCTCTTGTATGGCCGCGAACCGACGCTACCACTGGAAACTGTGCTTCGGTCCGCCACAGCTTCAACTAACGATTATGCCCGTGATGCAATCGCCCATGCTAACCATGCTCGCCAACTTGCGCGTGCTCGTCTACAAGTGTCTCCAGACAAGCACAAACAACGCTAAGGCCTCCGTCACCGTGATGTCCATTTTGCGCCCGGCGCCCTCGCGTTGCTTTGGTCACCATCCCGTAAAGTCGGCCTTTGTGAAAAACTGCTTTCCTGTTACACAGGCCCATATCGCGTGATACGCAAAGTGACCGGTGTCACCTATGAAATCATTCTAGCAACGCCCACTACATCCTCAGCTGTGACAACCAGTGGCATTGTTCACGTTGCTCGACTCAAGCCCTACAATTCTCCATGCACCTTGAATATTTAACAGTACCGTGACGGTGCTTTTGCCGCCGGGGGGTAATATTACGATATCATCGAGCGATGCTCAAGATACGAGCCACCGCGAGAACGACGAAGAAGTTGGTTGGTGCCCTTGGCACGAGCGAGTGTCAGCCTGGCAGCCTGGTTCAGTGTAAATAGCGTGTAAATAGCATCTTTCGCCTGTGTCTTTCCACACGTTAAAGGGCCCAACCAGGTCTCGAAATTTTGAGCTGACAAGCGCAGAGCATAAAAAGCACGCTAACGATCATGTTTGTAAAGTATTACATCGCTACGCGACGCAGAAAGATTTGAAATTTCAAACCGAACGTCATTTTCCTTTCTCCTCGCGGCTGTGGTGCTTCAAGCCGGAGGGTGATGTGTACGTGCTAGTGCGCCTACATACATGTGTTTCCGCTGTGACGGTGCTCATAGTCACACGTGATTTAGAGAATTAGGCAAGGCAACATCTCTTATTTGTGGAATATATCAGTTTAACAGCCGATATAATCTTTAGAAAAATATTAAAACACAAACCGAATGTCTGCGTGTTCTCGTTTTCGTTTAACTTCGCATCGCACCAAAAAGATCTCATTCTGTTTCGTGTGCTTGTTGCCACGTCAATTAACTGCAATTCAATATTTATTTTTTTTTCGTGGACCGAGAAGATGACAAGACTAAAAGCTCGTAAGCTTGACAGAGGTCATGCTGCCTTTATCAACTTGGCAGTACATCACACATGCAGAGATTTTCAATTTTCAGAGATTTCACCACCGAAACAAAATAACCAAACACTTTGTAAAAAAAGCAGCGCTATGCATTGCAGCAAAAACATAGGCATTAGAAAAACAAATAACAGTTTATGGGGAAACGAAAAAGAAGAAACGGTCGTGCAGTCGCGCGCGCTGACACCGAAACTATGTCATTTTCTACCGTGTTACAGTGCGCGATCACACTCTGTGATTCCTTTCTGTCTGCCATAGTATTCGTGTTGCACAGGCTTATACCGCTAGTCAGGTGTCCTCGTGCACAGCGGGCAAAATCATGCGTTGCGCGAAACGAGACAATCACAACAGCCAGCTCGGGCGCGACGCCGTCAGCGGAAGTGTGCCGCGCCGCAAAAAAGGGAGGAGAAATAATAAAATGAAGGCGAAGCCTGTGGCGTGTAAGTCACTCGATCGTCGAGCTCCGGTATGGGAGAACGCAGCGAAGGAATTTCGCTTGCGGAGGTTAACGGGGCAAGGGCAGAGTGCGTCTCTCTTGGCAGTGGCGCTAGCCTCCTGAAATCATGGGTTCGCATCCCTGAACTGTTTCTCTCTTGACAGTTCACGAACCAATTTGAAATGTTTTTTGTTCAGCAGAGCGCTCTCTAGGGGACACGTAACGACTTCCAGCGTATAAGCGATATTTGCTTTGTGTCCTGGTCAAGGGCCCTATATTAAGTAGGAGCCCTTCGTCATTGTGGCATGCACAGGCATGAAAGTAGGGTCGATTTCACATCGCATTTGAAAGGGCTCTCTCGTGTCAGCTCCTCAACCTTGCTGGTAAAGCGCTGTTAAATGATTACTCACAGGATGCTCTTGTTGGCTTTCTCCACTGTCTTACTATGGACGCTTCTAATTGTTGCGGTTGTTTCCTTGCTTTAGTTCTCTTCTCCCACTATGTTCGCTTTATATTGCGTATGTATTGTGGTATCACACGAAAAGCTCCCATTAAGGCCGTGACATGCCTTCCTGTCCCATTCTTTCACGTGCCAATTCCTGCGTTGCTTTTCATTATTGTTCCCGAATACTGTTAGGTTAATTTCCGCACCGTGCGTATATATCTTGATTTTCTTTGAGAGATACGCGCTATTCGAATATCTACCCTTTAGATTTACTGAGACGAAAAGTGAAAATCGACATGATCCTTTCGAAGCACCAAATTGCTTAAAATGTGGCTCGGTTTTCAGCGTTCACTTGCCACTGTTTGTTCTTTGCCAGAAGCTGTGTGACGGGGAAAGATCAGTACGCTTTATCAATAACACTGCCTGTTTAAGACGTTACGTTAGAAAAACGCTGATATGAGGACACCACGGTCGCAATGTTAATTCATAAATGTTTACGTACCTTGTCGGAGAAGCATGACATTGCCATTTTCGGGATCAAGTCCTGCCACTACCGCTTGGATTATTTTGATTACGTTGGGGATTTTCAAGCTGATCCTGTATCTGCTTCATTTCCGCTTTCGACATGTGGCTGATATTTCGAGGATTGCGCTGATCGTGCCTACGATGTGGCTGCTGATGCGACTTAGGGTTGGAGCGTTTTCGCCTTGACAAACCAAATAATGGATTTGGCTCCGGAAATGGCAGCGCAGCAGCGAATGACGGACCTCCCTTTTCAGTGGTGGACAGCAGAAAATAAAAGGCAGTGAAAGTAAGTAAAATCGTAATGCATGAGACCTTCATCATGCTTCGTATGCCAGCACTACCTCAAATATTCCGACATGCAGTGGTGAGACGTTATATAGAATTCGCATACAATAGGTCAGTCTTACTTATTCAAGTATGATTTTATTCTATTGGTCTTTTCCGTAATTTTTTTTTCTGTAAAATTAACACAAAAGATTGTTTTCTTTCCTCCGGAATGGCGCATCGCTTATAGTGTCAAAAGTTGCTGCAAAACGCGCTATAGCTTTGCGGGTGGCTCAGAAGAAACGTAGCTTCTATTTTAACATCATTCTGCGGAGATGTTTATCAACAGTCTGTTTTTACTTTATCTTTAAGGCGATGTGCTGCTCAGCACACAAATATAGCACAATATGATGTTTTTATTTCATAAGAAAGGCAAAGTATAAACATATCTTTTGCAACATATATTTTTTTTTCATTTTCGTATTCACTATGTCAATCACTATTTACGTCGAGAGACGTTTCCTGCATACGCGTCTGGGCGGCAGTCTCCTATTCTGAACTGATATGAAGCAAGTGCGAGATAGAATCTCCTTAGTCAACTTTGTTATGGGTTAATTGTGTTCTCAAAAACGTATAGAAAGAACGGTACGGTACTACATATCAGCGTGGGTCAGCGCGAGCAGAGGATAGCAGCGATTGCGTTGTCGTCATCGTGACACAAAGGAGTTGTCAAGATAATATCTCGAAGGCTAAATTCATTCTAATACATGCACTAGGAAAAAAAACAAAGGTCACCGAAGTGTCTACGCTAGAGAATACGTGGTTGACGTATATGCTGGAATGACTTGATGAATAAATATTCATTTTGCGGTCACGATAGAATTTACGCATATGGGGGAGAAGGGCATCGCGAGCCCCGACAGTATTCTAGGTGTGGCTTGCGGGGGATTTGGCAAAACAAGCTTCCTGCGCGTAGTCACTCACGGGCCCGTCGAGAGTGCGCAGCGTCTGCGCTTGGCGTTTCGTCTCTTCGGCTTCGACTGGTGCGTTGCCATGCGGTAGCATATTAACATTATGAGTGTTGACACACTCAGTTGAGACGCCGTACTAGGGCTGCGTCATGGCCGGCGCGCCTCCTTGCCGTCTGCGCTCGCTCAAGAATGACAGCGCGCATGCGCACCCAGACGCGCACACATGCCCAAGGCTCGGGCTACCCACAGGCCCCGTACACTCTCAAGTTTCAGCGATCACGACAGAGGGCGAAAAACAAACCGCGGCGTGTTGCGTCATGAAGCGCGTAAGTGTATAACTGTAATTTGTTGGATACTTTAATTCCAATTTATCTGCGCGACTAAATGTTTCATCTATAAATGTACATACTGTCACGTGGTAGTGACGGTTGAGGACATAGCAACAAAACTGTGAATGCCGAAACTAACTTTATTGGGTGAATCAGATGCTCACTAACCTACCGGTTGAAAGACGACGTGATTTGCTGGCATTTTTTAACCAAGTGTGGGCCAGCGGGGATACCCCACATTTATGGAAAGTAGCATGGGTGGTACCAGTTCTGAAGCCTGGAAAGAATCCTGCCGCTCTGGACTCATACACACCTGTATCGGTGACCTCGAGTGCAGTGAAGGTAATGGAGAAGATGGCGTGCACAAGACTCACTTGGTATGTTCCGCAGGGTCGAAAACTACCATCGTGCATGACTGCGTTTCGGCAGCGTCTAAGCGCTCGAGACAATGTGCTGGACCTGCTAAGCCACATAGAACATTACCGTGCAGATGGCCTGTCGACAATTGCTGTTTTCGTGGATGTTTCCAAGGCTTACGACTACGTATCTCAAACAGCCATCATGAGCTAGTTACAAGTTATAGGCTCCACGGACCATCTCTTGCACTTCATACATACGTTCCTGAATGATCGTCACATGAGAGTTCGTCTTGGCGACACTTTGAGCGATGAAATACGTATATTTCGCGGCGTGCCACAGCGGAGTGTTTTATCACCCTTATTATTTAACATCGCCATGACTAGCCTCCCAAGAGTACTAAACCATCGAACACCAGTGAAGGTACCTATATACGCCGATGATATCCGCATATGACTGTCCAGCTACCAGCACCGCCGCTTAGCACAAATAGTCCAGGAAGCAGTAAATGCCATTCAGGGCCACTTGGCAACGATTCAATTATCACTATCAGCAGAGAAATCATCATTCGTACAATTTCTTGGAGTGAAAAGAAAATCTACACGCTTGACGCTGAATTTGGACGGATACCAGATTCGACAAGTTAACAACGTCCGATTTCTTGGCTTTACCATAGACCACAGGCTACTCTGGCGCCGCGGTGTTGACCACGTTGTGGCGTCATCGTCACCCAGGCTACATGTGCTCAAACGAGTCGCTGGCATACGCTGGGGAACCACCCGATGTCGATGATACGGCTACATACTGCGTTGGTTACCAGTCGGATCATGTATCAGCTACCTCTAATGTCACCCTCAAATAGCCAATACGAGCGCTTAGAAGCCATCCACTGAAATGGTATTTGACTTTGTCTTGGAGTCCCTCAGCCAACATCAAAGAAGAAAGTGCTCTACGAAGCTGAGTCACGCCCTCTGCGACTTCAGGCTTCCCAGGCTCTCATGATCCAGCTACTACGATTGAGTGAGTCTATGCCCGTCAAAGCCCTGTTACGACGTATAGGTGACAGGCCGCGCTCACATTTTTATGCAGCACTGAACACGCTTCACGTCTTTGGATTGCGCTACTCGAGACAGAAGGAAAGGATATAACCACCCTGGACATTCGAGGACATCGCATGCAACTTAAGTGTACCACGATTGCTGTCAAAGAGCTGCATTCCATCTGCAGAAGCCAAGTCACTAGTCCTGGAACATTTGAACACGATTTACCCGAATCACCTACAAGTATACACATATAGCTCTGTCAAAGCAGACGATGACCACTGCGCAGCTGCATTCCATATAACCTCTCTAAGATATACGTGCTCTAGCCGTCTGGACTGTATAGCCTCGTCGACAGTTGTGAAAGGCGTAGCAATAGCTTCTGCTCTGCGCAAACTAGACTTTGCCTCCGCAGAATGTGGTGCCGCGTTACAGCAACTATACCATATTCTGCCATCCCTCAAGTTCCCACGCGAATGAGTAGCCATCGTGAAAGAACTCAACAAAGGCTTTACAGTAAAATTTCTGTGAATTTCCTCCCACATTGGTATTTCTGGCAACGAAAAAGCTGATGCGCTTGCATATGCAGCGCTCTATCATCCTCCCAAAGTCAAGGCTCCAAAGAGTAATCAGGTGATAAAATCTGACAATCGAAATTACTTTGGGTCGCTTTGGGTTCCACCGCATATGCCCTGCGTTACCAAGAGATTTCACCGAGAGGAAGCCTCACTTCTATATCGAATGACAGGATCTGCTAGTATACCGGCCTGGTGATTTAAGACGGGGTGAATCATTTCTCCGAACTGTACGGCATGTAACGAGACAGGAGACATTGTGCACTTCTTGTGGTCCTGCCAGAAATTCCAAGATGAAAGGGACGCTCTCCTGAAGAATCTACATAAAACGGACCTTCCGCATGTGTGCCTGCACCACCTTATTTATACTTCCCGAGGGATCAGTTATAGCCCGCAAAGAAACTTCACGTCTCCTTATCGAATTCTTAAGAGAGACTGGTTTTATGGACATGGTGAAACCCTTCATCGGTATTGTAAGAGAAGCTCGGGCGGAGCAATTGCCGGCCCTGATCGCCAGGCTAAAGCCGCCTGTAGGTACAATTCACCACCACCATTGGGCAAACCTGTGCCCATAAAAAACAGGTTACACTCAATGCTCAACGAAAACAGCGAACACGGTCGGCGATCGTCGAAAATCTGACCAGCGGGTAATCCCTGGGACCCGCGTGTTTCCCACAAAGTTCTACACTATTCGCGTCGCGCATACATGCAATCAGATTACACAAGGTTCGGTGACAGACAGCGGATGGAACGATTCATAACATTCCAGAAACTTCCGATACATGCAGGCACGTCCTGCGCTTTGCGATAACATTTGTTAGGCGGTGAAACGTGGTCGCCCGATAAAGGTAAGATAAGTAAAGGTAAAGATACCCAGTGCTGGCTATTGACACGTGTTTCGGCATGGAAAGGCATAATATAATACCATTCTCATGTTCTATGACATCTGTAAGTCATCTACCCGGCCATTTTTTTCCTGGAAATGGCTACAAGATTACGAGATATCGGATACACTAATCCCGTGTGAAGCCAGCTAAAGACTTGTTTTCAAAATGTGGAAGGTGAACTAGACACACCTACGCCTTGCTTTCCTGTACATGGAAAGCTCGTTAGGAGAAATACATTCGCACACGTGTGGAAGTGCACACCAACTTTATAAACAATCGACAGAAGCCTGTAGACTTGAGAAGCGGCAGTTAATGATACATTTATCGTGTGCTAAGCGAACGCATACCACATGTACGGGATGCGTATCGTGTACTGCGCAGAGCTCACAAAACTGCGTATGAAAGGTATCAGATAACATGTGACATTGACACATGCATATTGCGTGTTTCTTGTGGACGATGCCCGTGGGCGCCCCGACCAAGACGACAAACGCTTCCTGGCTGCCGAGCTGTCGTCTGAACTGGCCATCCTTGCATTATCCTTTGTAAATATACTCTGTAAATAGTCTGTAGTTGTTAATCCTTCCTTCGCGTACCATTTTGGTAAAGGGTGCCGTTCCTCGTCCTCGCCATGGAGCTCCACAGCGTCCGCACCGTCCTTCTTTCCACCATGGCTCCCAGTGACGGCCCCTCGTATACTTTTATTCCTGTTAACCACGCCAACAACGTAGGTTCCGGTTACCGACCCCCGCGATCCTGGCATATTCTCCGGCCAAGATAATGTCGACATTGAGGACTGGCTCAACCTGTATGAGCGTGTAAGCCAAACAACCCCTGGGACCCTACCATTATGCTAGCGAACGTCCTATTCTACTTGGACGGAACCACTCGTGTCTGGTTCCGGACACACCAGGGCGAGATATCTAGCTGGGATGCTTTCAAGGAGGACGTCAGCGACCTCGTTGGAAATCCTACCAGTTGGTAGCTGGCTGCTGTATGTACTGTACATACAAGAGGCACTCGCTCTTTGCCGGAGAGTCGACGACAAAATGACCGAGGTTGACAAAGTCAGCCACGCACTCAAAGGGATAACGGACGACGCGTTCAACTTGTTGGTATAGAGCAATGTGTCCAACATTAACGTCATTGTCAAGGAGTGCCACCGCTTTGAACTTGCCGATAGCCGCCACGTCATTCCAGAGTTCTCTCGGTTCCCTAACACGGCTGCGATGTCGTCTTTCGTCGACCTTATCGCTTCACCAACCTCAAATGAGCATGACACACGTATTGTTGTCCGAGAGCTGGAGGGTACAAGTCCTGCGCCGTTCTATTCATGCTTACTTCACCCCACCTTTGACCAACCGGCCCCAGCGATCTCTTTCATCCAGGCAGTGGTGCGGCAAGAATTTGCCAACCTCGGTTTTTCTGCTGCCTGCTCCGGCTCCCGACCTGACGCCCGAACGGTGCCGACAGCTCCGCCTCACAGCAATCTAAATTCCTCTCCCTGATACCGCCACCCTACCGAAGGCACAACTCCGGACGACAAGTCCCTTTACTTCCGTTGCCTCCACATTGGCCACGTCGCTCACCAATGCCGCACCTCTTGGACGTCACCATAATCGCGCTCCTTTTCCCCGTCTCCTCGCCCATATGCCGACCTGCGCTGTGTTCGCCTCGCCGTATGCCTCCCACCTTAGGCGTATCCGTCGATGTCAGTCGTCCTGCTCGCTGGCCGTCACCTCAGCGCCGACAGTCGCCGTCGCCCCAGCCACGCCGTAATTCGTCGCCGACCAATTATGGACGCTCGCGGAGGGACAACTAGATCATGCAGCTTCTTGAAGTAGTGCTGCATTATCTTCGTCGTGTGGAAATCTTCCACTCACGCTCCCAACGGACCAGAACTTATTTGATCTTCACGTCGACGGTGTCCATTTGACGGCATTAACAGATACTGGACCCCAGTGTCTATAATGAGTTGTAACGAACGTCGTTGTCAGGGGAAGATCCTCACGCCTGCGGTCCACACGAGCCGTACGCGTCGTCGGTGGCAGTACTGTTGACGTCACTGGAGTGTGTACTTCCAGTATGAGTATCGCCGACCGCCACGTTCCTGTTCCTCTTACAGTGCTGACCAATTGTCCCCGTGACCTAATCCTCGGACTCGACTTTCTTGCGGTGCATTTAGCTTTCATCGACTGTTCTGTCGGTACTCTTTGCCTCTAACATCTTCAACTCGCGCATATTCGTGCCGAACTGCTGAACAACTTTAGTACGACCCCCTTCGTCCGCCTGCCGCCTAAATCCTTGACTTTCGTCGATTTGGTGTCATCTTTTTCTGTGCCCCATGGTGATTACGTCGCCACACTTATTCCTGATGTCCTTTTGATGCGCAATATCACTGAGCCCCACTCCGTCGTCACTGTGGCCGATAACCGGAGATGCCTCCCCGTCGTCAATTTTGGCATGACAAAGGCAGTTCTACCCCAAGGCATATCGGCTGCAAGGCTGCGCGCTATAGGAGATGACCACGTCACGACGTTTTCAGCAGACGTCTGCTTGGATTCTTCACCATGTCCACTCGATCCTATTTGCCCTGACGCAACATTTCCTCCCATGATTGCTGCGGACTTCTTGCCTGAACAAGCAGCAGCTCTGTTTCGCCTTTTGGTTTCCTACCACGACATCTTCCACCTCAACAATCGCCAATTGAGCGAGACTTCAATTTTAAGCATCACATAAATACTGGTGATGCTAGTCCTATTCATCTCCGGCAATATCGAGTTTCTTCTTCAGAGCGCAAGGTTATTCAAGATGAAGTGAACAACGTGCTTGCCAAAGGTATTGTCGAACCTTCGTCGAGCCCTTGGGCGTTGCCGTGGTACTTGTTAAATTTTATTACTGTTGTTTCTGCATAGATTATCGTCACTTAAACCGCATTACCATGAAAGACGTCTACCCCTTGCCTCACATTGACGACGCCCTTGATTGTCTCCACGGTGCCAACTACTTTTCATCAAAAGTCCTGCGGTCTATGTATTGGCAGTTTTCTGTGGATGAAAAGGACCAAGAGAAGATCACGTTCGTCACCCGTGATGGTTTATACAAATTCAAAGTTATGCCATTCGGTTTATGCAACGCCCCAGAAACGTTCGAACGTATCATGGACTCTTTGCTTTTAGGGTTCAAATGGGCAACATGCCTCTGCTATCTAGATGACGTTCTTCTGTTTTCACCTACATTTGATACACACCTTGACCGCTTATCAGCTGTTCTTCAAGTCTTCTGCGAGGCTGGGCTGCAACTAAATTCATCGAAGTGTCACTTCGGTCGTCGGCAGATTAGCGTGCTAGGCCACCTCGTCGACGCTTCCGGTATTCAACGAGACCCAGGGAAACTTTGTGCGGTCACGTCTTTTCCTGTACCTGAGTCTGTCGAAGATGTCAGATATTTTGTACGACTCTGCGCCTAGTTCCGATGCTTTGTTAAAGACTTCACAACGATTGCGCGACCGCTTACTGATCTTCTGAAGAAGGACGCGCCGTTCAGGTGGGGCCCCGCTCAAGTTGCCGAGTTTGTCTAGCTCACCAATATTCCCACCACGCCACCTATACTGGCCCACTTTGATCCATCCTCTCCAACAGAGGTGCGTACCGATGCCAGTGGCCACAGCATCGGAGCCGTCTTAGCCCAGTGCCAACAGGGCCAAGATCGTGTTATCGCCTACGCTAGCGCCTCCTTACAGCAGTGGGGTTCAACTATTCGATGAGAGATCGTGAATGCCTGGCTCTCGTCTGTGCTGTTTTCAAATTCCGCCCGTAGTTGTCTGGCACCCACTTCTCTGTCATAACGGACCACCACGCGATCTGCTGGCTTTGCTCACTGCAGAGATTGAGCACATCCTCGATGTAGCCCGTGAAATTCTCGCAGGGATGCTGCGCACGTTGACGCAAGCGCTGCTCACCGTGAAGCTGGCGGGCCGTAAACCTACCAAAAATGTCCGTAATAGAAGTCTTAAAAACTGACCAAGTGAGCCATTCTCGGGGTTGAGGCAGCACAGTTGCGCGATGTCCGCAAGATAAAACATGACGTCAGTCAATTTCGTTGGATCGTCCGATTTGTTATTGGCGCTGACGCGTTCGCACGTGGGCAACCAATCTCTAACATCTGAATCACCTGACCCGCTGAAGATTCGCGGATCCCGCTGACGATACACGGTGCCGGAGGTGGCATGGGCGGCCGAAGGGTCAGTTTGAGTCGAGGTGCCCTTGGCCATAATGAGAGCAGGAACAGATGGGACAGCCAGGGAACAAAGTTCCAGGGTGGTGCAAAGGACCCACGCAACCTCCACCAAATCTCACGTCATTTATTCACGTCTAGACCTCAAACAACGACGAGGAACGTCAAAGGTGAGCGTCAAGAGAGAGAGAGAGAAAAAAAAAAACATTTATTCGAACCATCGAGGTGGTTGCTATGAGGTCGAGTGGGTGGTGTCCTCATTGCAGGACTCCACTGGCCACGGCTGCTCGACGTACTTGCTGGACGAGAGCTTCTTGTCCCGCCAGGGTATCGCCGGTCAGCTGTACCTCCCACCGCTCAAATGACGTGCTAGGCGTCTTTAAGTGTTGAGGTTTGCCCCCGCACCCCCACGAGATGTGGAAGAGTGTAGGGCGTGTGTCGCCGCACCAGGGGCAGATGCCGCGATATGTATGTGGGAAGATTTTACTGTATTTGTGTAGGTTAGGAAATGTGTTTGTCTGAATAAGTCGGAGAGCTACGGCATCTTCAGTGCTGAGCTTTCTGTGAGGCGGAGGATAAATCCTGCGGTTGAGTCGCTGGATCTCGAGTCGGTCGCAGTAATTGGATGGCAGGGGCATGAAGGTAAATGGTGGGGATTGATGAAACGATTCGTCTTGCCCCGCTCGGTTGATTAGCGCTCGAGCTAGGGCATTCGCCCTCTCGTTCCCCTCCAGACCCGCATGGCCCGGCGTCCACGTGATTTGATGGTATTCTTGCAGCCTCGAGCCTAGAATCTGAGCCACCAGCAGCGGTGTTCGTCCGTTGGTAAAGTTACGGCAGGCCTGTTGCGAGTCGGTAACGACATGGACTTCCCTGCCTACCCTGTCTTCTTGCTTTATTACCAGCGCCGCAGCTATGGTTTCAGCCGCAGCTGGGGTCTCTGCCCTTACGGAGGCCGCGAGAGTCAAGGAGTTGTGTCTCCCGTTCACGGCGGCTACCGCAAAGAGGCCCCCTACAGGGTACGCCGCCACGTCCACGTACGTTACGTAGTACTGGTCACCCTTGAATTGTCGGCGCTGTCTGTCGACGCGAGCCTTGCGTCGTCCTTCATGGAGTTCATGGCTCATATGCTTCGGTATCGGGTTCGCCTTGATCTTGCCTCTGACCTCAGGCGGGAGTGATCGTTGCCCATCGAGGGCACGGAGCTCCGTTGCCGTTCCGGTCCGGTGGAGGATGGCTCTGCCCGCCGCCGTGTTCTGTAGTCTGGCCTTTTGCGAAGCCATAACCGCGTCCGACAGCTCAACGAAGGTGTTGTGGATCCCGAGGGCAGCTAACTTCTCGTTTGAGGTGGTGACAGGAGAGCCAGGGCCGTTTTGTACCCGCCTCTGATGATGGCATCGATTTGTTCTTGGTCGCGTTTGTTTAGCGAGTGATAGTGATACGGCATGCTATACGTGATTCTGCTGATCACCAGAGCCTGGACGAGGCGAAGCGTGTCCTCTTCTCGCATGCCCTTGCGAATTCTTGTAATTCGTTTTATAATCCGCAAGATCTGGTTGGTGGCAGACCTTAGGGTTTGGATGGTGTGGGAGGCTTTCAGGTTGCTCTGGATCCAAAAACCCAGAATCCTAGTCTTATTGCCTTCCGTGATCTTCTGGCCCTCAAGATAGAGGTCGATAGGGCCGGGGGACTTGTAGATTCCTCCTCCGTGCACCCAGATCACCTCGGACTTTTCTGGCGCACAACGCATCCCGCTCGCTGCCGCAAATCTCTCCACGGCCGTCGCGGCCTCTTGAAGGGTGGCCTCTTTTCGCGCTAGGGAGCCCTTGGTGGCCCAGAGCGTGATGTCGTCTGCGTACAGGGCGTAACCTAGGTCGGGGATCTTCCGCAGCTCTTTGGTCAGCGCTAGCATCGCGACGTTAAATAGAATTGGGGATGTTATCGCCCCTTGCGGTGTTCCTTTGTTCGGCACGTCGATCTATCCGATCGAGTCTGGCCTATTCCGATGGTTGCCGTCCGGCCCGTCAAGAACGATTTAACGTAATTAAAGATGCGCTCCCCGCAGCTGATGTCGTTCAGTCCCTTGAGAATGGCCTCGTGAGAGATGTTATCGAAGGCCCCTTTTAGGTCGAGTGCGAGCAGGAGATGTTCTCCTCCCTTCGGGATGCCCTTGAGAACTTCTTCCCTTAGGATTAGGAACGCATCTTGCGCAGAAAGTCCCGGCCTGAAGCCAAGCATGGTGTGCGGGAAGAGGTCACCGTCCTCTATGTAATGTTGGAGGCGGGTTTCGATGACCCTCTCGTACAGCTTGCCGAGGCACGAAGTCAGCGAGATGGGACGCAGGGCGTCGATCGCGGGCTTCTTGCCGGGTTTGGGAATGGTCACGATTTCCGCGTGTTTCCACTCGTTCGGTACGTGGCCCTTGCTCCAGAGTTGCTCGTTTAGGTATTCGGTGAAGTCCTGGATGTGCATCGGGCTCAGGTTTCTAATCATGGCATTGGTGATTTTGTCAACTCCGGGAGCAGTGTTGCGCTGTGAGGCTCGTGCCGCGGCATACACCTCTTCCTCCGTGATGGGAGCGTCCAGTTCTGGTCTTGGTTGTCCTTCATATTTTAGGAGGCAGGGTTGTATGGGGTCGCTACCAAGGTATCTGGTTTTTAGGGTGTCAATCAGATCCTGGTCGTTTCCGGGGAACTTGTGAGCGATTTCTAGGAGCGTCCGACTGGTTGTCGATTTCGCCTTGTCGGGCTCGATCAGGCAACGTAGGGTGGCCCACGTCTGCGCCGTACTCAGGGTACCCTTGAGCGAGGTGCAAAACTGTACCCAATTTTGCTGCGTCAGCTCGTTTGCGTAATTTCTGGCTTCGTCTGGTATTTCCTCGATTCGTAGACGTAGCTTCCGGTTTAACCGCTGTCGCTTCCACCGTTTGAGGAGGCCCTCACGGGCTTCCCACAGGTGTAAGAGCCTGCGGTCGACTTCGGGCGTCTCGACCGTGCGCTGGATGGTTTTAGTGGTTTGGATGTGGGCGTCCCGGAGGTGCTGCATCCATTCCCCTATGTCCGTTATACCGTTTTCGGGCGGGGGGTACTGCCTGAATGCCTCCCAGTCCGTAAGCCTAATTTCACCAATTGTTCTCTTGAGTTTCGGCGTGGATACCGAGATGCTGAGGATGTAGTGATCGCTGCCCAATGTTTCGCCCAGGTGCGCCCATGAGTATTCCCTTACGTTTTTGACAAATGACAGGTCCGGAAACGTGTCTCGACTTACACTATTGCCTACTCGGGTTGGTTGGAGGAGGTTGGTTGTCAATTCGAGGCCCATTTGGTCAACCGCATCGAGGAGCGACCTTCCCTTTTGCGTGTCTTGTTGGTAGCCCCAACCCCAAGTCGTGTGTCTAGCGTTCATGTCTCCCACCCCTACCAGCTGGTTGCCGCCAGCGGCTCTCACGCTCTCGTAAATGATGTTGCGGAAGTCGTCTTTCTGAGCCCTCGGTGGACTGTACAAATTCAGGATGAAAGTGCTACGTCTACCCCTCTTCTGCGGGAGGACTTCCACTAGCATATGATTAATGTCATGATGTTGATAATGTTGTCCCACGGCCGTCACCGTTTTGTGAACTAAAACCGCGACCTTCGGTGATCCCGCGTGTTTAATTACGTAGTAACCCCGCAGCCTGATCGGCTGGTTCCCGACCTCCTGAAGGCAGATGACGTCGGGGGGGTATAGGTGATTTTGGATGAAAAGTTGGAGTGAACTTGCCTTCTTGTTGAAAGAGCGACAATTCCACTGCCAGATCACGAGGTGTTCGGGCGCGCTGCGTGTGGTGTTAGCCATTGCTGACGTTCATGGCACCGCCGTCGCAGTTGTCGGCGTCCCTGATGTCACCAGTGTTGTTTATGCGCCTGTACGCCTTGACGCGTGGGTTGCTGCTCTCGTCGTCGACCCGCTTGCGCGAGCCAAACTCAACCTTGCGTATTCTTCTTTCAAGGTCTTCATGGCTTAGTGTGTTCTCCTTGACTTTATTGTTTAATTCACCCATCTGGTAAAACATCTGTTGTATCGTAGCTTCGAGGGTGACTACACTCGACTGGCCTGCCGCTGCCGAGGCCGCACCGGGAAGCGATGAGGGCGTGGTGGTTCTTGAGGGGGCAGGAATGGAGATGGCGGGCTGGTGGCCTTTCGTGCCGCTTTGCGGCCCTGTCTGTGTGTTGTTGCTTGTTTTGCTTAGCAACGCTTCTAAGCGTTGCATGCGTTTGTTTAGGTCGTTAACCTGAGCCTTGAGTTTTTTATTTTCTTCCCTGATGCGCGTACATTCTGGGGAGCATTTACTATTTTCACTGATATTTTGAGCGGAGGAGGTACTAGACTGATTCCGGCTCACCTTGTTGTTGTTGGCTTGGTTCTTCTTGCCCGATTGGTTCTTCTGCTTCGACGTGGATGTCGAGGAAAAAGGCTGCCGCTGCCCTTGCTTCTCTCCTAGCTTTGGCCACTCCGAGCGGAATCGGGACCTGGACCTAGACTGGGACTGGGACCGGGATCGAGACCGGGACCTTGACCTGGACTGGGCCCGGGACCTTGAGCGGCTCGCCGAGGATTCCCAGTTGAACCACCGCAGGCGGCTTCGTCTTGGTCTTCCTCCATCACTGTCGTCGTCTTCCTTCCTCCTTCTGGGCGGAGGATGCTTTTTGGTGGTAGTGTTGTTTTGTAGCTTTTGCTTGCACTCGCGAGATCCCGTGGCGTTGGCTTCGCCGCAGACGGCGCACTTGAGCGAGCACTCGTGGTCGTCCGTCGGGTCGTGCATCCCGCAAGCGCGACAGATCTTGACGTTCAGGGTAGGACAAACGTCCGATTGGTGTCCCATGCGCTGGCACACATAGCAGATTTGTTTTGTGGGCTTGTAGGGGTGGCACTCGGTCTCCCCTCTGTAGTAGTAGACGTGTCGTGGAAATACGTCAGAGCTGAACGTGATCACGGCCGTCTTGGTCTTTCCCAGCATGCGGGCCTGCACGATTTCAAAGCCTTGGGTCCTCACCCTTTCCGCAACTAGGGATGCCCTGGAACGTGACGATATGCTCAGCGAGAGAACCCCTTTGAGTGTAGACGAGATCTGCCGCCTTCTCGAACTGTGCCTGTCCAATACCTATTTCGCCTTCCGAGGCAGCTACTACAAACAGGTTAAAGGAACTCCTATGGGGGCCTCAATTTCTGTTGCCATGGCAAACTTGACTATGGAGAGCATCGAGGTGAGAGCTTTAAATTTTTTCCCCGAAACCAAAAGTCTTCCTCAGGTACGTGGATGATTGTTTTTGCATCGTGCAGACGAGCCAAGTCGAAAACTTTCAGAAACACTTAAACTCCATAGACCCGGATATACAGTTCACGTATGAGCGCGAACAGAACGGATCACTCCCATTCTTAAACGTACAAGTTACATGAAAAGACGGCACTCTAAAATTTTCAGTGTACCGAAAACCAACCCACACAGGCCGCTATCTTCATTTCCAATCCGACCATCCGGCAAACCACAAGGAGTCTGTTGTAAATTCTTTATTCAAACGAGCCCAAACTCATTCCTCATCGGAACCGGATCTAAAGAAAGAAAAGAAAACGGTTCTCAACGAACTTAAGAGGAATGGCTACACAGATGACTTCATTCGAAAAACAACCAGACAACAAAAAAGAAGAAGCAAAATGCGGGACCTTCAGCCATTGACTTCTCCCCAACCCCAGAAGCGAGTGTCCATCCCGTACGTCAGAGGTATCAGCGAAGCGCTCAGCCGAATATTAAAAAAAGAAGGCCTCAAAGTGGCGCATAAACCAATAAACACTTTCAATATCCTCCTCCCTAAACCAAAAGATTGTCCACCTAAAGAAAAAGCTCAAGGCGTCGTCTACAAAATCAGTTGTGCCGACTGTCCGGCGTCGTACATCGGGGAAACCAAAAATCTAAAAGAAAGGGTTAGACAACACGAGAACGACGTCAGAACATTCAACCGTATTCGCAGTGCCGTCGCTGAACACTCTGAAGACGCCGACCACAAAATTGCTTTCCAGGAAACTGAAATCCTTCAAACAGAAACGAATTGGCGAAAGAGACTACTACTGGAGTCATGGCACATTCAGAATACGGGGAATAACATAAACCGCGTGAAGCGCAACCTACCCTCGGTGTATGTCCATGGCCTTGGCGACATGACGACAAGAGGAAAAGGACGCACAGCTAGGTAGACTCCCGCTTGTTCCACCAACACAAAAACGTCGGCGCGACCCTGTAACCTCCCCCCCCCCCCCCCCCGCCTCCCATCAAGGGCACCTTCGCGGGCACTCCCCCCAGCACCGGTCATCCCAGCACCATGGAAGCCGTCAACAACGCCCCCCCCTTTCCTTTTGTTTCCCCCCACCTTTCCGTCTGCGAAGTGTCTCCCCACCTCCCGTGCTCCCCTCTCCTTTCTTCAAAAAAGACGCTTTAAAAACGGCACATCGCAACCCCCCGAAGAACAACCCTTGAAGAAGGAGCCGAATGGGCTCCGAAACGTCGGGTTAATAAAATTCTATTATTTGGTTGGAGTCAGTCTCAAGTCCTAATCAATTTCCCAACCAGACAGGCAATTCTGTCGAAATGTACAGCTTCAAATCAAAATCGTGTAACAATTCTTTGTATAGTATTTCCCATAGTAAGAAGCCGTAGTTTCCACCAGAAGGCGAAGCATCGATTGTGATAGCTAATTAGTACACAGCAAGTCCAAGTAACGATAGTAGTTTTATAGGCCGTACAAAGTTTGAAACATTCGCTTTCTAACTCAATTAACAAGCCTGGTGTCAACACGCACAAGCAAACATAAACAGAGTGAGCAAGAGCGGCTGCAACAGCGAGCCAAGTTACGCTCGTGCGGCCTTTCCCTTCAACGCAAGAGCTGCGAACAGACAGCGCGTACATAGGTGTGACCCGTTTGCAGATAACTTTCAAGGTACAGCGCCTGCGACCGCGCGCGGCCTTGCAAACTGTGCATTTTTTTGCGGAGAAAAAGCCGCCCCCCTCTTTCCCTATCTTCCGCGCTGCCACCCCGCTTTGCTCCACATATGGCGCGCAAGATTGAGCCGCGATCGTCAGTTCCCCTTGCGCGCGGCGGTTTGTACAGTCGCGATCAATTTGAAGGTGATCGCGCGAGCATCGACCGGCGGGCCTTCCAAGCAGCATAGCGGCCGATTTCGGAACTGCGACGATAAAAATTGCGAGGCCTTCTTCCCCTATTATGCTCTTCCAGGCTGCAACCATCACCCCCAAGACCAACTCGCCACATTATTGTGTTTGTTTCCCTTTCATGGCAATGATCTGTGGGCGTCGCTTCCTCATGCATATTTTAGCTAACAATGACGCCTCTGCGCAAAAGCTCATAACGCAATCGAAATGAATTCGCAGGTTATGCCGTGAACGGTGACGGGAGTGACATCTTTTCAGGGAACACCAAAAGAGGGAGAGGGGAGCTATCTGATGTTTCCCTCTCGACCGACGGTGATGACGTGACGTGGCGCTGCTCCTAGTTTTGGTCGCCGCTCGAGCGATCACCTTCAAATTGATCGCGACTGTACATGTCGCAGATAGCCTTAAAGATATAGCGGCCTGAGCGGGCGCGCGTGGCTGACCGCGCCACCCCGAGTAAAGCACGCCCACTTCCCTCCCCTCCCCCCGGCCCCTTGTGTGTGACGGAGATGGCGTACTTCCCCTCTTTTGTGCGCGAGAGTGAGCCGCGGTCGACGGCTCACCCTCGCATGCTTTCACTAGCACATGCAGCAAGCGGGGCGCGTCGCGCGGCGACGATTGTGTTGCCCTTGGACTTCATACGGAACGGCCACAGTGACGCAGAAATGCGCTTGGAATGCCCATATAATTGGTATCGCAATAAAACAGGGAAAAGGACCACAAAACAACGACAATAACAAAAAACACCACCAAAGGTGGCTTAGAAGTCTCGAGGTGTTGCATTCAATAGTGAATCTCCGGAAGCATTAGCAACAAAGAAACGATTGTAATTTGTTTATGTGCTAGCTTCCTAACACGTAGTGCACTATAATAGCTGAATTCTTGAAGTATACAACAAACCCTCGAGTATAACATTTAAATTTGACCAGTTAATACTGCATGCCGAGCTCAACACAGCTTTAGCCTTGATGCTGATCTAACATTTTACAAAACATTGCAGGCTGTGATAGCGTGATATCATAAACTACTGATAACGCATCTCAGAGAGCCTGGCGCAGTGGTTGTAGGCCACACAGCGAGAGTGCAACGGAAGGCTGGGCATGCTCGACCCTTCTGCATTTGACAACAGCTAAAGCTTTAACTCTGCTATTGCTTTTATCGAAGTGCGCGCCTCTCTCTTGCTCTCTCCTCTTTAATATGCTGTCAACTTGGTAATATGCAGAACTTCTGCAGACTTGGTTACAATGCTGACTTCTAAGGTTGATTTTGGGTGCTCCTATAGTTGGTAGTGCCCTCTAAGACTTGCTTAGCTTTTCGTGAATTATGAAACGGTCACTGTTGTAAAATCTTATTGGAAATACAGATCACGATTGTAAACTCAGATTCTACGGTTACTATTTATTCATATTTCACATTTTCCACAATAAAGCTATGTCGACGAAATTTTGCAGGTTACAAAAAAGCTGTGGACCCCTTCCCTGTAGCTTCAGTTTAGTCGTAGGCGTTCTAAGGCACGGTGGTGTTCACATCCTCTACTTGCTAGAACTTTGTGTTGCTTTGCTGGGGAGCTATAACGTAAAGCTGTTCCAAGCTTTCCTATTCGAATCCCTCAATCAGCCCTCCGCGATTGGTCAAAACCTTTTTTTGGACCACCCCTAAGTCACCTGTCTGTTAAGCGAAGTCACGAAAACTGCGATAGCTCCCCATTTGATATGAAGTTACACACTGATTATGCATGATTTGACCGAACGAAAGAACAATAGTTATTTCTGATTCGACTCCTTTTCGCCGTTAGCCCTCGGCTATTGGGCAAAAATTTTGGGGCTGCACCCACTTCACCTGCGTGTCATGCGACGTCACAAAACCGCGAAGACTCCCCCCGTCAAAGTGACGTGTACACTTTAAAGATGCATTAATATGCCGAATAAAAGTGAATTTTCTTCTGAATAGCAACAGGCTGCCCCATTCCGAAAGGAATAAAAGATGGCTGCCGCCGATCACTCAGGCACCGGCTACTCGCACCTGCCGGAGGGCGTGAGTTTATTTGCCTATAGTAAAGCATGTTGCGTGGCTGTGTAACATTTTCGAGCACTTTAGGCACGTTTACGACCTCGTTCTGCCCACTCTTCTTTGCTGAGGATCCCTTTTAGCGTCATTCTTAAGCTTCCGTTGCATGCTGCCGCGATTTTCGGCCAGCCACCACAAGCTAAGTAAGGGAAAGTGGACCAATCGTAGACGCTGGCACCACGGTCTTCATCCGGTTATCTATTTTCAGTGCGCTTGCTCGGTCCCATCGAAACCCTCTCAACTTAAGTGTGCTCCTCGCCTCCTGGCACCCGATTACAAACGAAAAGCCGCTCAATCTAGGGAATGTTATTCATTTTGAAAGCAAAGAAAAGTGACCTCCTATAAAGTAAGACTGCTTTTCACTGGGCTGTTGACGCAACGCTGCGGGTCACCGCCCAGTGCTTGCGTCGGCGGTTATGCAAATTTGACGTAAGGAGATTGGAATAATTTTACATTACAGGGCCCCTGAAGGGCGCTAAACGCCTAACACCTCTTCCATGTCTAAGTCATCGAAGCCGCTAAAAACACATTAAACACGCAGGAAAAGCAATTTTAGTAAAACTAATAAATTTACCCTACTATTTTTATTCGCGAGTGCCTCCCGATGCACCTAATCGAGCTCCAATATTGTTATGAGATAATTTCAGTTAAAACTGAGCGAAATGGGCAATAATGTATGTTGTTGGAAGATGGCACAAAATTGCTTTCTTGTGACTGAGGTCAAGAGGGGCAAAGTCAACTAAATTCCACTCAAGGACCAAGGCATACATAGTTTTAAAGGAACATGTATCAGGTACCTGGTCAAAAGAATGTTTAGATACGCTGATGTTTTCTCTCCGTCCTTGTGCCTTATTTTGTCGTCGTTGTCACTCTCGCCGCACGAACGTGTGCCACGTTGAAAAGGGGTCTTTTGCCGCGTTCAAAACGTGCATTCGCCAATGAAGGCAGACTTTTGAATGACCATTTGTCAAGTACCTGCGTCAAATAAATTTTTAGATACGTCGATGATTTTCTTGTCGCCCTTGAGTGTAAACAGTTTCCCATGGTATAGGTTAGTGCAATAACGATTCAGAAGTCTCAGGTACACATTGGCATATATACTAGGGTTGTTTGCGAATACCACAAACATCACCCCGATAAACTTGTCTACGTGGCACTGAGTTGAGCAACTAGGTGATCTTTACATCACAAACGCAGCAGGTGACTTCCCGCTTTACCAAGCCTCCGAAAACCCAGATTCAGCTCTATGTGACGAATTCCATAGGCTGAGTGTCGCCTTGACACACTCATGCAATGTTGCTTTGAACCGCTCAATTAGCTCCACCAAGTTGCCATCTGCTCTCTCAACGTACGTTCTCTGGCTGCACACAGGCTTGACGTCATGTACGACTACATTTTAATGCGAGTGTGTGTCTCTACTCCGTTTCTCGGAGACCTGGGGTCGTCCACTTGACATCATCGTCTACAGGTGTGTCGTGTCAGCAAATAGAACTGCGCACTGGGCCTCGCGTGTGGCAATATACGAACGAGGAAATGAGTGTATGTCATTCAAACTCGTAGGAGCACCTGTCGTAGATTTTGGCGACGTGCGCGCAGTGCGCAACTCCGGGAATATTGTGGTTTCCTCGGTGTAGGTTTCGCCAAGCGCTCCACACGGAAAGATCGCGGACTTTTCGAAGATACCTTCATTCCTCAACACGACCTGCCGGTCAATTTTACGGGTGATTTCAACGTGCGCACGAAGGATCCCTACAACGCCTGGTCCGTATGTAGTATGCAAGAAGATCTTGGTATTGCATTTTTGTCAACTGCACAATCCATCTCTCCGCGCCCCGGTTCTCGTTTGGAATTTGTATTCACAAATATCAAAGTACGCTTATTGCTCCGCTGGAGGCTCTTCGCGACCTGCTTTTCCGAACATAAAGGACATCTGAGCGTGAGTCAATAAATGCATGCAAATAAGAATACGACTTTCAATATGCTTACTACTTGTAGTTACCGTGTTCAACCTGTTTGCTGCGGTCTGCTATGGAGACGCTTCTCCAGCTTACGCTGTGAGTATGCTTGCGCATAGGCCTGTGACATTTACAGCGAAATTGTATACCTCTACAGTCCAAGGAAATTTTTTTGTCGTTGGCGTAGTAAGAAAAAAAAACTCCCTATACATGGGCAAATCCCGAAGATAGTGCGATGCCGGGCCGACTGGTGGCGGAGGTGCAGTTCCACATTAAGCGTCCCACTTACACAGATTCGCTAACCATAATTCTTCACAGATTGGAAGGGCACTGAGTTCTTTTCTTCCTCATAAAACCAACCATTTTTTGCCCTTCCCCCACAGTGGGTAGGTGTCTGACGAAAACTGGGACGGACACCGGAGGCGGCGGCTGCATACAACATCGTGAACCGCACCGGCTATGGGAATGAACACCAAACAGCCCACGCTACAAGAATGAGGCACTTAAGTTGAGAGATTCTGTTGTGACTTGAAGCTTTTAGGAGTAACAGCCCCGATGTTTGGCGTCATTATTAATATTCGACAAGACAAATTCAACGATCCACTAACAGCAGAGGAAATAGATATGGCCGTAACCTATGTGATGTGGAGAGAAAAACATGTGGATGTTGCGAAATAAATGAAAAAAAGAACTGCACACAAATGTGCACACAATACACGCATTCCAAGTGTTCCAACACAAAAAGCATCTGTTTGGACTCAAATGGTGCCTAAGGCGGTATATATGACATTTCATCGACAGAATCCGGTCATATTACCTGGAAAAAGACCAGTTACCGACAATATTAGTTTGTAACGCACACGGGCGCGCTCTTCACAATTGAGTGTGTCACAGATTGAATCGCATAGAAACCCCATTTTCGGTAATCAAAGGGCGACAAGAAGTGACAGAAGTAATAGCATATTGTGTTGTGTGAGCACCGCACAATTTCAGGGCGTTCCGACAAGCAGCGTCTCTTCTTACTGCTGATATAGTAATAAAGAGCTTACCATATACCATATAATTGGCGTACATTTCACTGGTGTGCCCGAGCCACTTCCCCCCCCCCCCAAAAAAAAAAGGAGACATTAAAAAAGTGTCTGCAGTAATCTTTAAGTGCGCTGTAACAGGAGCAGTACACTTGGAAGCTGTTAGAAGCGGTTCACGTAATAGTTTTCTATAACCATTTCGACGCTACATAATATGAAGATGAATGCGCGTAATAAGGTGCAGCAACACTGCAAAGAATTTTAAGACAACTACCCAGGATTTGAATGCGGTCACGACAACATTTTCCACGCCTCAACACTTTCAACACATTTTCCACGCCTCAATAATTTATCTCGTCGTATTCGAGTTCTGATTGCCGTGTTATAGTTTGTTAAGGGAGCTTTCCCTTAAGTCTAAATATTTTAAAGCAGTTTTCCTTGTCTCTAAAGCCGTTCGAGTTCGCTCTTCTCCTCGGGCAGCCATTTTTCCAAAAAAGTATGCCTTCCACCGACTATCGCGGACAACATGAGTCCCTTTCCACGTAAATGTGAGGCTCGGAGCAGGAGCTGTGGCGCTTGAAAGTAGCCTGGGACTTGACGAACCAACCGACTGAGCTATCTTTCCGGGCAACATCGAAGGGTCACGAGTTCAAATGATCTGTTATGTTCCTTTCTTTTTTCGCCCCTTTTTCTTTCTCTTTTTTCCTTTCTTTTAATGTCTTTTCCTTTATTTTATCACTGTACGGGAACCCTCCTAAAATAAAAAAAAGAAAGATATATATCTTCAAATACGTATGGCCTCACATGTGCAGGTCATAAATACCAGGTTCTCTAGCCGAGTGCCATCCGTGCGGTATAACCGAGCTCAGATTGGTCCACCTTGACTGATCAAATAGGGCACCACTGTATATTCAATCAGGCGTAAAACTCCTGCGGGACCCGCCGTGGTTACTCAGTGGCTATGGTGTTAGACTGCTGAGCACGAGGTCGCGGGATCGGATCCCGGCCACGGCGGCCGCATTTCGATGGGGGCGAAATGCGAAAACACCCGTGTACTTAGATTTAGGTGCACGTTAAAGAACCCCAGGTGGTCGAAATTTCTGGAGTCCTCCACTACGACGTGCCTCATAATCAGAAAGTGGTTTTGTCACGTAAAATCCCACAATTTATTTTTAAATTTAACTCCTGCGGGGACGGTACAGTATCCGCCTCCCGTGCAAGAGGACCGTGATTCAAATCCCGGGCCGCACAATTCTCCACCGGAAAATACCAGAAAAAAACAACAACCGTGTGTTGAGAAAATTGCAAAAACAGGCCTGGAGTGCGGCCTGATCCCGGTGACCAGAACCGGTAACGCACTCTCTCACCAGAGCAGGATTGGCCACCCTGGTGCAGTACTTGGCCACAACCTCCTATATGAACACAACAATCAAACCCCGGCCCTCAGTCCCCAGCAGCTGCGAAGCAACTGACCACGGCGGCGGTCAGACCTGCGACGCTGCAGAGGGTGC
The DNA here is from genome assembly GCF_023375885.2 of Dermacentor andersoni. Lineage (NCBI taxonomy): Eukaryota > Metazoa > Arthropoda > Arachnida > Ixodida > Ixodidae > Dermacentor > Dermacentor andersoni. The sequence continues at coordinate 22,746,289 of NC_092824.1, read as the reverse complement.
TAAGAATGCCTGGCTCCGGGCAGGCCGCCATTGGAATATGAACCTGGCAACGTTTAACGCTAGAACGTTATCTAGTGAGGCGAGTCTAGCAGTGCTATTGGAGGAATTAGAGGGCAGTAAATGGGATATAATAGGGCTCAGTGAAGTTAGGAGGCCAAAAGAAGCATATACAGTGCTAAAAAGCGGGCACGTCTTGTGCTACCGGGGCTTAGCAGAGAGACGAGAACTAGGAGTCGGATTCCTGATTAATAAGAACATAGCTGGTAACATACAGGAATTCTATAGCATTAACGAGAGGGTGGCATGTCTTGTTGTGAAACTTAATAAGAGGTACAAAATGAAGGTTGTACAGGTCTACGCCCCTACATCTAGTCATGATGACCAGGAAGTCGAAAGCTTCTACGAAGACGTGGAATCGGCGATGGGTAAAGTCAAAACAAAATACAGTATACTGATGGGCGATTTCAATGCCAGGGTAGGCAAGAAGCAGGCCGGAGACAAGTCAGTGGGGGAATATGGCATAGGCTCTAGGAATAGCAGAGGAGAGTTATTAGTAGAGTTTGCAGAACAGAATAATATGCGGATAATGAATACCTTTTTCCGCAAGCGGGTTAGCCGAAAGTGGACGTGGAGGAAGGAGCCCGAATGGTGAGACTAGAAATGAAATCGACTTTATACTCTGCGCGAACCCTGACATCATACAAGATGTAGACGTGCTCGGCAAGGTGCGCTGCAGTGACCATGGGATGGTAAGAACTCGAATTAGCCTTGACTTGAGGAGGGAACGGAAGAAACTGGTACATAAGAAACCAATCAATGAGTTAGCGGTAAGAGGGAAACTAGAGGAATTCCGGATCAAGCTACAGAACAGGTATTCGGCTTTAACCCAGGAAGAGGATCATAGTGTTGAAGCAATGAACGACAATCTTATGGGCATCATTAAGGAGTGCGCAATAGAAGTCGGTGGTAACGCCGTTAAACAGGAAACCAGTAAGCTATCGCAGGAGACGAAAGATCTGATCAAGAAACGCCAATGTATGAAAGCCTCTAACCTTACAGCTAGAATAGAACTGGCAGAACTTTCTAAGCTAATCAACAAGTGTAAGACAGCGGACATAAGGAACTATAATATGGATAGAATTGAACAGGCTCTCAGGAACGGAGGAAGCCTAAAAGCAGTAAAGAATAAACTAGGAATAGGCAAGAATCAGATGTGTGCGTTAAGAGACAAAGCCGGCAATATCGTTACTAATATGGATCAGATAGTTCAAGTGGCTGAAGAGTTTTATAGAGATTTATGCAGTACGAGTAACACCCACGACGATAAGGTGAGAGAGAATAGTCTAGAGGAACTTGAAATCCCACAAGTAACACCGGAAGAGGTAAACAACGCCTTGGGAGCTATGCAAAGGGGGAAGGCAGCTGGGGAGGATCAGGTAACATCAGATTTGTTGAAGGATGGTGGGAACACTGTCCTAGAAAGGTTGGCCGCCCTATATACACAATGCCTGATGACCTCGAACGTACCGGAATCTTGGAAGAACGCTAACATAATCCTAATCCATAAGAAAGGGGACGCCAGAGACTTGAAAAATTATAGACCGATGAGCTTACTGTCCGTTGCCTACAAAGTATTTACTAAGGTAATCGCAAATAGAATCAGGAATACCTTAGACTTCTGTCAACCAAAGGACCAGGCAGGATTCCGTAAAGGCTACTCAACAATAGACCATATTCACACCATCAATCAGGTGATAGAGAAATGTGCGGAATATAACCAACCCTTATATATAGCCTTCATTGATTACGAAAGAGCATTTGATTCAGTCGAAACCTCAGCAGTCATGGAGGCGCTACGGAATCAGGGTGTAGATGAGCCATATGTAAAGATACTGGAAGCTATCTAAGCGGTTCCGCAGCCACCGTAATCCTCCACAAAGAAAGCAACAAAATCCCAATAAAGAAAGGCGTCAGACAGGGAGATACGATATCTCCAATGCTATTCACAGCGTGTTTACAGGAGGTATTCAGAGACCTGGAGTGGGAAAAATTGGGGATAAAAGTTGATGGAGTATACCTTAGCAACTTGCGATTCGCTGATGATATTGCCTTGCTTAGTAACTCAGGAGACCAATTGCAATATATGCTCACTGACCTGGAGAGGCAAAGCAGAAGGGTGGGTCTGAAAATTAATCTACAGAAAACTAAAGTAACGTTTAACAGTCTCGGAAGAGAACAGCAGTTTACGATAGGTAGCGAGGCACTGGAAGTGGTAAGGGAATACATCTACTTAGGGCAGATAGTGACCACGGATCCGGATCATGAGACTCAAATAACCAGAAGAATAAGAATGGGCTGGGGTGCGTTTGGCAGGCATTCTCAAATCATGAACAGCAGGTCGCCACTATCCCTCAAGAGGAAAGTGTATAACAGCTGTGTCTTACCAGTACTCACCTACGGGGCAGAAACCTGGAGGCTTACGAAAAGGGTTCTGCTGAAATTGAGGACGACGCAACGAGCCATGGAAAGAAGAATGATAGGTGTAACGTTAAGGGATAAGAAAAGAGCCGATTGGGTGAGGGAACAAACGCGGGTAAATGACATCTTAGTTGAAATCAAGAAAAAGAAATGGGCATGGGTCGGACATGTAATGAGGAGGGAAGATAACCGATGGTTATTAAGGGTTACGGACTGGATTCCGAGGGAAGGAAAGCGTAGTAGGGGGCGGCAGAAAGTTAGGTGGGCGGATGACATTAACACGTTTGCAGGGACAACATGGCCACAATTAGTACATGACCGGGGTAGTTGGACAAGTATGGGAGAGGCCTTTGCCCTGCAGTGGGCGTAACTAGGCTGATGATGATGATGATGACGACAACATTACATGTCGAAACAAAAGTTATAAGCGCCAATAGCCGTGTTAAGTGAAAATTCATTCCGGGAAACGCGCCGACGTGGCGTGCTTTTGTAGTTTTAGGTCATATCTGCGAAAATAAATTGGTTCTCGTTTACTGGAAGTTGCAGAAATGAGTAGCTTAAGATAAGAAGTGGAATGTATCATAAATAACCAACCGCCAACATACGTTTACGACGAACCTCTAGAGCCTACTCCTTTAACCCCTGCGGATCTGACTGGCATAAAAAGAAAACTGGGAGCGAACACTGCTGATGAATGGCGAGGCAAACTTCAACCTAACTGAAAACAACATGGAGAAATAACTAGAAAATACTGGAAAAGATGGCGCTCCCAATACAGGAAAGATATAAGGAGCATAATAATGAAGCAGGGTTTGTGTATGGGTTAGTTGGCATTCCATTGCAAACATCACTTACATCGCGTACATAGACAGGGACCAAAGGAACGACGAAGACAAGCACTGACTTCCAATAGATTTTTATTTTCAATAACACTCATATATAACAAGACACCAAGACAAAAGCGCCCTCCCCCTCCTCCCGAAAGCACAAAACCGACATGAGTATGCATTAGAAATTCAATGGAACCAGGACCGCCTTCTCAAGATGAACGAACCCGAATGTGCGACCGACATGTAATACTCATGTCGGCTTTGTGCTTTGGAGGGAGGGGGCGCTTTTGTCTTGCTGTCTTGGTACATGCGTGTTACTCAAAATAAAAATCATTTGAAAGTCAGCGCTTGTCTTTGTCGTTATTTCGGTTCCTGTCTATGTACGCGCTGTAAATGATATTTGCAATGTAATAAGGAATCCTGCTACCAAATGTCAACAGGCACTGAAGGAATGGCACTGAACAGGCACTGAAGGCACGTCGTGTCGCTTGGAGAGTGACATCAAATACACTTTCAGAAAATTTGCGAGGTGGATGAAGTTTTCCCATGCACAGACCAAATAGCGCGGATCTGCATATCACGACTACATGACAGCAAGATTCATCGCAGGCCCCCAAATTGGTGTACGCACGCAAAGAGTGGATAGAAACAGACCTTTTGGGTGCTGAAATGTGTAGCGCTGGGAGGAAGAAGAAGAAAACACACAGGGAAGACGAAAAAAAGCCATATTCTCAACAGCTCCATGTGCTGATCGTCAAAATAAACAATTATAATCGTTGCGCTTACTCTATTTCTTCGCTCGCAACAGCAATAAAATGGGAAATAACAGCGGTTGCTCTGGGAAAACATGTTTTGTAGTAATGCTGGTCATCTCGAAGCTTAAACTTCTTACTTCTTCTGAAAAGCACATCATGAATGATGAAAGCGAGATGTGGACATTTAGCTGGATAGAATATCCATCAAAATCGGAATCATGCATTTCGCTGGTGCAGAAGCGGTCGCATACTGCAAAGAACCTAACTTAGACATAAAATGTATTCCGCACCATAAACTCAGCTAGAGTTGTATTTTCGTGCAATGTACTTCAAATATAGCAAAAAGGCGGCACCACCCAAACACTATATATTACGCGTTTCTGTTTAATATGCAAAAAATATTGCCATATGTGGCCCTATATATACGCACGAAAGAACGTTGTTGTTCAAAAAATACTTTATACTTTCATTGTCTGTTTGCGATATTCGTGTTTGAGTACGTGTTTGCCAACGTTTTTCTCCCGGATTGCTCCAATACATGAAGGGCTCGTTCGCCTATTTTTTCTTCTGCAAGTATCACCAAGAGCGCAATGCATTGTCCTCTATTTTCGCTTCACCCCAGATGGATCTGCTGCGCTCCAAGGTGAGAACAATTGGCTGAAAGGAGCAGCAACAAACACGCACAGAAAGTAGCCGGGCCGTCAGGAGAAACTGAAAGTGCGTGCCGCGAAACACGGTCAACAATAAATGGTGGATACGCGCGAACTCGAAGTTGATTTATTTAAAGGACCTCCGAACTGTTTTTGACATTTCATTCGATGGCACCCTCAGCATTGTCAGAGCACTTTTATTTCTGTAAAGATCCCATAACTGACCGGGGTGCCGGCGTTCTGCCGCAATATGTGCTGGTATCAACATTAAAAAAAGTCCTTGACATATGAATTGCTTACATCGGTCGTCAGAAATAGGAGTTTTGATTTGATAAGAACTAACAAATGATTTACGTGGGAAAAATTTGCTCGCCTTATGAGTGTGCGTTGGTCCACTAGAATGCGGTGTACTTGGCAAGGATACCTTCGATAAGGCTCTCACACTCACATAGCGCTCGCCGAATTTTGCGTGGGCTTATGATTCCATCTACGAGACTAAATAAACATGACCTTCTCCACCCTATATGGACCTCTGGATTTCTAGAGGCACTCACTGGGCATGTGTGGATTGACGAGTATGTGTGGTGTTGAGCCATGTTTCAGGGCGCAGTATAATCATTATTTTTCATTTTATCAATCACTTGAACTCTACACAGGAATTTTTCCCGTCACACATGAGTTCTTTGAGAAAATAAAACTCCTCTGACACTGCTAAGGGCGCCAGTCGAAATAAATGTCGAAGAAAGTGTGGCGTACATCTAAATAAGTTTAAGCGAGAACTCTAAAAGAGTTCTCGCTTATGTACCATCTCTTGCTGACCGTGTTTCGCGGCTCGGGCTTGCAGTTTCTCCTGACGGCCCGGCTACCTTCTGTACGTGTTTGTCATTGTTCATTTCAGTCGACTGTTCTCACCTTGGAGCGTAGCACATCGTTATGGGCTGAAAGGAAAATGGAGGACAATGGATTGTGCTCTTGGTGGTACTTGTAGAAGAGAAAATGCGCGAAGGAGCCCATCATATATCGAAACAATCCAGGAGAAAAGCGTTCGCAAGCACGTACCCATACACCGATAGCGCAAAGACACAATGAAAATATAAAGTATTTTTTGAACAGGAACATTCTTTCGTGCGCATGTATGAGGCCACATACCGGAATATCTTTAAATATGTTAAACAGGAGCACAGAATATATAGCGTGTTCAAGTGCTGTCTTTTTGCTATCTTTCAATTACTTTGCAAAACAATACAACTCTAGCTTAGCCTATGCTGCGAAATAAATTTTATTTTTATGTTAGGCTCTTCGCAGTATGCTATAGGTTCTGCGCCTGTGAAATGCATGTTTCTTAGTTTCATGGAGTGGAGATATCGTCCTGTGCAAACAGCAAGTTAAACTGTTTAGTGAATACACATTCTATTCACCAAAATCTCAATACCTCTCCTTCCAACGTTCATGATGTGCTTTTGTGAAGACGTAAGAAGTTTAAACTTCGCGATGACCAGCATTGCTACAAAACATCCCCCTGAGCACAGTTCTCGTTTCGCATTTTATTGCTGTTGCGAGAAAAGAAACAGAGGAACCGCATAGATTAAAATTGTTTGTTTTGACGATCAGCACATGGAGCTATTCCGATTATGGCTTTTTCGTCTTCTCTCTGTGTTTTCTTCTTGTTCCTCCAATTCCTACAACTATCTGCGTCCACAAATGTTCGTTTAGAGCGACTCTTTGCGCGCGTACACAAATTTGTTAGCCTCCGACGAATCTAGCTGGGAGATATTCTTAATATGCAGATCCGCGATATTTGGTCTGCGCCTGGGAAAATTTTATCCACCACGCAAATTTTCCAAAAGTGTCTTTGATGTCGCTCTCCAAGCGACCGGATGTATGTACACTTCTTAAGTGCCTGTTCATATTTAGTAGAAGGCTTCATTATTAGGCCCCTTATTTCTTTACTGTATTGGGAGCGCTATCTTTTGCAGTAGCCTTTAGAAATTTCTCCACGTGGTGTCCACTTTTCTTGAAGGTTGTCTTCCGATTCATCAGCAGTGTTTCCTCACAGTTTTCTCTTTCTGCAAGTCAGATCCACTGGGGTTAATGCAGTAGGTTCTCTAGATTCATCCTAAACGCATGTTAGAGATCGGTTATTCATGATACTTTCTACTTCGTATGTTAAGCTATTCAGTTCTGCAATATACAGTAGACGTCGAGCAATTATCCTTCGCAGAGTTAACTTAAAACTATGAATGAGACTTGCATAAAAACCAAGCCACAACGGCGCATCTCTCGGAATGAATTTCCACTTAACAGGGTGATTGGCGGTTTTAACTATTGTTTCGAGATGAAATGTTGTCGTGACCGCATAGAAATCATTGGTAGTTGTTTTGAAAGTATTTGCAGTGTGGCTGCAGCTTATTGCGCACATTCATCATGAAATTATATAGCGTCGAAATGGTTATAGAAAACTATTATGTGAAGCGTTTCAGACAGCTTCAAAGTGTACTGCTCTTGTGACAGCGCACTACAGAAACTTTGGCAATGTGTTCCTTTGATGGAGTTGCTCGCGGAACACCAGTGAAATGTACGCCAACCATAGGGTGTATGGTGCTCTCTTTGTTACTCTATCAGCAGTTAGAGGAGACATTTCTCGTCGCAACCGTCTGGAATTGTACGGTGTTCACACAACACAATATCCTATTACTTATTTCACTTGTTGTCGCCCTTTTAATAGCAAACACGGTGTTCCCATACGACTCAGTGTGTCGCACACTACACCGTGTAGAATGCGCCTGTGTACGTTGCAAACTAATATTTTCGTTAACTAATTTTTTTTCCCGGTAATATGATCGGATTCCGCTGATCAAATGTTATACGTACCGCCTGGGGCACCATTTAAGTCCTAATAGATCCATTTTGCTTTGTACTTGGAATGCGCGGATTGTCTGCAAATCCTCTTGCTTGCCCAATCTTTGTCATTTATTTCGCAAGTTCCACGTGTTTTTCTTGCGAAATAACACGAGTCTCGGCAATATCTATTTCCTCTGCTGTAAGTGTACCGTTGACTTTGTCTCTTCAGATATTAATAGTGAAGCGAAATATCCATGCTGTTACTATGAAATTCTTCAAGTAACTACCACATCTCTCAGCTGAAGTGCCTCCTTCTTGCAGCGTGAGCTGTTATGGGCTCATTCCAATAGACGTTTCAGTTGGCGATGTCTGCCGCCACTGCCTCCGGTGTCTCATCGCAGTTTTCGCCAGGTCCCTACCCGCTATGGGGGATTGGCTAAACGATGATTGGTTTTTCTTAAGGAAGAAAAAGGCACAGTCCTGCGCGTACGCACAGACACAGGGTAAGCTGGAGAAGCGTCTCCATAGCAGACCGTTATCAACTGGTGGAACACGGTAACTAATAGTAGTAAGCCTATTGAAACCAACGTTCTTATTTCCATGCATTTATTGAATCGCACTCAGGTATGCTTTATGTTCGCAAAGATAGGTCGGGAAGGTCAGGCAGCGGAGCAATAAGCGTACGTAGATGCTTGTGAATACAAAGTCCAAACGAGAACCGGTGCGCGAAGAGACGCATTGTGCAGATGACAAAAATTCCATGCCGAGGTCTTCTTGCACACAGCATACGGACTAGGCGTTCCGAGATCCTTCCTGCTTACCTTGCTTACGTGCCTTCGTGCTTCGTGCTTACGGTGCTTACGTTGAAATCACGCATAAAATTTGGCGGCAGATCATGTTGAGGAGTGAACGTATGTGCCAAGAAATCCGCAATCTTCCCGTGTTGAGCACCTGGCGTACCGTACACTGAGGAAACCGCAATATCCCGAGAGTTACCGACTTCGCGCACTTCGGAAAAGTCTACGTCCACTGCTCCTAAAAGTTTGATTGGCATACACTCATTTCGTCGCTCGTACATTGCTACACCCGAGGCCCGGAGCACAGGTCTACTTTCAGAGACTACACACCTGTAGCCGGTGATCTCATGTGGACGACCCCAGGAATTGCAGACACAGAATAGGGACACTCCCATTAAGATGCATTCGCCATCGCGTCAAGCCAGTGTGCAGCCAGAGAGCGTACACTGCGAAAGAAGATGGCAAATCGGTGCAGCTGATCGAGCAGTTCAAAGCATTATTGCATAATTTTATCAAGGCGATGCTGTTTGAATCTACGGAATTCGCCACAGAGTGCTCGATCTCGGTTTTAAGAGGCGTCGTAGAACGGGAAGTTGTCTGCTGCGTGTGTAAAGGCCACTAATTGAAGTGGCTCGACTCAGTCCCACCTAGACAAGCTTATGGGGGTGATGTTTGTTGTATTCATGAACAACGCTAATATATGTGGCTTGCTGAGACGTATGAATTGTTATTGCACTGACGTGCACAACGCGGAGCTGTTCCACCGAAGGAAGACAAGAAAATTATTGACATATCCAATAATTCTTTTGACGCAGGTACTTGACAAATGCCTGCATTGGCCAAATACATCTTTTGAATGCGGCAGAACACACGTTTTTAATGTGACATGTGTGTGTGCGGAAAGACTGACAAAGTCAACTAAATAACGCTCAAGGACGACGAGAGAAAGATTGGCGTATTTAAATCTTCTGCTAACGCAGGTACTTGCAAAATGTTCATTCAAAACTCTGTGTGATTTGTTCCTTCAGTGCCACCTAGTTGTCTTCGTCACTCTTGCCGCACAGACGCATGTCGCGTTTAAAACGTATGTTTTGCCGCTCACTCTGACCCATAAAAGGTGACAACACAATCTAATTAGATTTTTACATTTTAGATGGCAGTTCAGAGTTGACCACGTTTGTTGGCAGGATGATTCTCAAGCGCAGAAGCAACTGCTACCTTACCCATCCTGTCATAGTACACTGGTTAAGAGAACCATTATCCGCAAATGTTTCTTGAATGCCTTCGACAGACCGTGCAACCATGCCATAGGTGCCAATTTCAAAGGTCAGGTGAGCCACCTTAAGATTTTGAGCTAACCGGAGGCGTTGCTGGTCCCTGTTAAGGAGAAAATCCGCAGAGAAAAGAGGCCTAGTGACAACGAAGCTAGCAACAGGGGCCTAAAGAACACGGAACGGCGCGACAATGTCGTAGTAGTCCCGTTCAAACACAAAGTGTCTCACAGATTTCAATAGATCGGACAGTACGCTGGTGTACATTTTTTCTGCTCCACACAAGTAGCTTTGCGGTGCCTGCTAGGTCGGTCAAACTACACGTGCCTTAACGACCGCCTTCGGGAACATGCCAATAACGTTCGGAACAAAAACGACAGTTTTCTGCCTTTATATTGTAATAACGCTGGCTGTATTCCAATATATGAAGTTACGGCGGTAATTTAAAAGCCCAATAACGTTCGCAGTCTGGTTATAATCGAAGCGGCACAAATTAAGCAGGAGGACTGCGCAAGGACTGTGAAAGGAACTGACTTTCTTGGAATGCGAAGGCTGGTGTGATAGACGTTCACGGTGCAATGGTTAGTCGTTAACTTTGTAACGCCCCACGTTTGTTGGAGGGCTTGTTCCCAGACATGGCATTTTTCCTCCCTTATCTGCTAATTCTCTTTTCGAGCAACACCTATAATATCATCGGTTTTCCGCATTAAACTCAGTTGGAGGTTAGCGCTTGTCACTGTTGTCATCTCTTCTATGTTTGCCTTTTAAAATTGTTAGACTATGGAATGATTAGTCCAAAGTGCCACGCTTCCAGTGAATCTAAGGCATGTTGCGATGAGAGGTCCGAAGATGTGGAACTCACTTTGGTCGTGTAGGAGTAAGGCAACGTGAGGCTGGGCCCGATATTCCGCATGTTTGACAAACAAGTTTATAATACATATTTGCAACAAAATTTAAACTAATACAGAAAGCGTTCATGATGAACTCATGAACGCTTCATGAGTTCATGATTCCCGCCTGCCGTTGCTACTTTTATGCCCTGCGTTGACACTGTTCAGCCAATTCCTTCAATCCGGCGTCAGGAGACCGATAACACAAAGTCCCACCAATCCGGATGTCGGTTGCCGTTTCCTTCCGAAGCGAGCTTTGTCGGAAGCGCACGCACATCACTGGGCGCCAATAGGAGAAGGGGGGGGGGGGGGGGGGACATACACTGACTGCGTCTCCGGCGTAGACATGCCAATTAGGGTGGCTGACAGGTGATGGACCATATGGTTGCACTGACCGCGTCTCCAGCGTGGACGTTCCGATTTATGCGGCCGACCAGTGTTGGCTGTATGCTTGCCAATTGCCCAAACCTATATCCTGACCGAGGTACTCCCGCGCTTGTCATAAATCATCCGTTTTGAGAGTCATTTTTAAGAGGCCGTCGACCCCTTCCCCATAATCGCGAGAGCCGTGACCGATGATGTCGCGGGGTCAACGGCCAATCAAAACAGGCGTACAGCCCATCAATTCCTGAAGCAATATCGTTCTTTATGGTTTAACAGTGGTGCGAAAGCCTTATGCCCTTTTGCCAGTGGTCTTGGCACAGGCAAGAATTTCATTGGTCACAGCCACAATCACTTTTGTCCCACCATCCAACATTATTGCCCTTTATTCCTCAATTTTAGCTCAAGTTATCCGGTATGAATATTGGAGACCACTTAGGCGCATCGGGAGGCATTGACGCAAAATATTAGCAGATTTATTATTTTTAGTAAAATTGCTTTCCCTGCGTGTTCAACGGGTTCTGAGGAGCTTCAACGACTCAGACTTGAAACAGGAGTTGCAAATCTTGCATTGCAGTGCATTGCAAGTTGCAGTGTTGCATTGAATTGAATTGTATTGTACGTATTGCAAGAAAAAATTTGGAGGACGTTCAAGCTCCGCCGTTCAGAGTGGAACGCAATAGCATTAAAAAGACCCCTGACTGCTTTTCATGCTTCGCGGCAGCTGCAGCTTATGTAACCGTAACGTCTACCATGAAGCGCTGGCAGCGAAGGCAAGCACGAAGGCAAGCAGACTGTTATAACCGCGGCGTCTTGCGTGGGTTGGTACCCCGTTATTGTCTAGCAATATTAATATTTCAGTCTGAGAAGAGCGAGCATAAAAGATATGCGCTGTCGGCGCTTTTATTTCTCGGAATTTCTTTGCGGTCTAGCGTTCTCGAAATTCTGAGGAATAACTATGGAAAGAATGAAAGATAAGGTATAAGCAGCTTTGGTTACAGAAGAATGGGCGGGCATACGTTCTTCGGAATTCGGTTCGAAATTCTTTTTGCGGGAGCACCGTCCGACGTCCGACGCCGCACGGTAGCCGCCGACGCCGGATTTTCTGCGACACGGGGCCCTTGACACTATCGCGTTAAATGTTCGATCAAATCGAGCATGTTAACGAGAGCGCACCTTAGAACGCCGGCGACCTAACTGGAAGTACAGGGAAGGGGTCCACGTTTTTTTCTATCATGCACAATTTCTTTGGTATAGGTGAAATGTGGAAAATGTGAAATATAATTATATTTCAACCATGGAATCTCTCAAAACGGAATCACGGAGTCTCAGAGGGTACTACCAACTATTAGCGCACTCATAAGCCAAGCTAAGCACTCAGCACTGTAACCAAGTCTGCTGAGGTTCTGCATATTACCAAGTTGACAGAATATTAAGGATGAGATGGTGAGAGGGAGGGCCCCGCTATGAGAGAAGTGATACCAGAGTTGCAGCTTTAGCATGTGTTAAATGCAGAAGGGTCGATCATTCCCAGCTTTCTGTTACACTGCCAGGTGTCGCTTCCGACCACTACGCCACGCTCTCTAACATGCGTAATCAGTAGTTTATGAAATAACGTTATCACAACCTGCCATTATTGTGAAATATTAGATCAGAATCAAGCTTAACGCCGCTCTGAGTTCGGGAGGCATTTGTCACTGGTGAAATTTAAATGTTATAGTGGATCGTTTGCTGCGTGATTCAAGTATTAAGCTTCTATAATACACTACGTGTTAGGAAGCTAGCCTATAAACAAATTAGAATCGTTTCCTCGGTGCTAATCCATCAGGAGATGCACTGTTGAATGCAGGACCTCAAGACTTGTAAGTCACCTCTTGCGGTCTTTTTGTTGTTGTTTTGTGTGTCCTTGTATCTGTTTTTTTGCGACAGCAATTACATGAACATTCCAAGCCCATTTCTACCGTCGTCATCGCCGTTGCCGTTAAATTCCATATTAAGTCCATGGGTGATAAAATCGTCGCCGAGCGATGCGAACCACATGCTGTATGTGAGAGCGAAAGCGTGTGATGGTGAGCCGGCGATCGCGGCTCAATCTCGCGCACAAAAAAGATGAAGCCGGCCATCTCCGTTACACGCAAGGCTCCGGGGGGAGGGTGGGGAAGTGGGCCGTGTTTTACTCAGGGTGGCGCGGTCAAGCCGGAAACGCCCGCTCGGGCCGCTGTACTTTCAACGACATGTGTGACGTGTACAGACCGCTGCGCGCAAGGAGAACTGATGATCGCGGTCAATCTCGCACGTCATAGATGAAGCAAAGCGGGGAAGCAGCGCGGAAGAGCAGGAGGGAGGGGAGGGGGGCTTTTACTCCGCTAACCAATCTGCAGTTTGCACAGCGGCGTGCGGTCGCACGCTCTGTACCTAGAAAGCTATATGCAAACGGCTCATGCCTTTGTGCGCGCTGTTTTCCCACGGCTCTTGCGTTGAAGCGAAAGGTCCCGCGAGGGAGACTTCGCTCGTTGCTGCTGCCGCGCTTGCTCACACCAGCATTCTGACAGTTACTTAACGCGCTCTTCCTGTGTTCATGTTTGCTATGTGAGCTGACACCGTGCTTGTTAATTCAGGTAGTAAGAGAATGTTTCGAAGCTTACATGGCCTATAAAACTACTATCCTTACATCGTATTTTTGTGTGCTAAGTTGCTTGACTTGCCGTAATAGCTCAAAACGCCTGACATCAAGAAGAGGGACAGCAACATTGCCGCGAAAAATGACATCAGCTAGAAACGCTGCTCAACTTCACAACGAAAGTAAGGCATACACCCAAGCACTGATTCACGAACGCAACTTTATTTATGAAAATAAAATGCGGAAGAACTCATCTCATGACGACTGTCAACTGTAATGCGATAGCATTGAATCAATGTAGCAAAAGAACGTACTGCCACCTTCAGCCAACGTCAAAACAAATCATGTGTGAGGCATGCAGTCCAGTGGATCTCCTCTTTCGTGCTTCCCTAAGAACATTCCGCCCTATAAGCGCCGTCGCTCTGAAGCCTACACATGGCCTCTAAAATGCATGGTGCGCCAGTAGGGATCACTGGGTATGTGCCAGTAGGTGTGTGCCACTCTTCACTGAACGTCTTTGACGCCAACTCGGGCCAGTAGGTATGTGCCACTGGGAATGTGCCACTATAAGAGGACGAAAAAAGAACCTTTAAATTTATCCTCTTTTGAGTGTAATCAAACCCACGTTACACGGCTTCCTGAAGGACAGCGTCCCGATGCATTACCAGGCTACACCGAAAATGCACTAAGCCTATATGCTTCTTTTTACTGAACGGCTTTGACGCCAAGGCTTTAGTGAGTTGCAGCATGAACGCAGTTTGTACGTGCCGCTCTTCAAATAACCTCTAACCAAGTTGAGTCACTAAGTAGTGCTACTGAGCATGCGGCAAGGGAGGGGACAATTCTCAGCGTTAGCAGACACTGGCGTGCCACGCTTCCCATCTCGGAGGCCACGTGCGGACTGCTTGGCGCATCTAGAATGAAGCGCGAGCGAGGAGCTGGGTTGCCGCGTGATGCGTTTCTCGGTGTTCGCACACACCTGTTCGCCATGCATTTTGGAGGCCACGTGCAGGCTTCGCGGCAGTGGTGCTAGATGGCACCAAGTGTGCTTACTAAAGGCCGAAAGATGAGTCTCGCTACAGTAGACTTCTGATACTCGTTTCAATGGTGGCAATTAGTTGTGTCGCTGTATTGATTCAAGGCTAACGCATTACTATCGGCAGTCATCGTGAGATGGGCTGTGCCACTTTTCGCCTTCATCCACGTCACCTCACACTTCTGCCACATAGCGCAGCTTTTTTGGAGAAACTCTGTGAGACACGCGCATATGTACATGTACAGACACTAGCAGACGACGTGCAATCTTAGGCAAAAGTTTAACACTGGATTAAGAAAACACCTAAATGTCTTGAATTTGTGTGTTTATGTTTACAAGTACAGAAACAATTATATGTACTAAAAAGAAGCGTAATGAGATACGACCACTAGTCTGCTGGAGAAACATTCCTGCTGGCAACTTATGCACCACTCTGTGGAAACACTTTTAAATTTCTTTCCTGGGCATTCCAAGATTTACCACTGGTATTGTTTGCACTACCCTGCGTAATATGCACCAGAAAGCTTGTACGCATAAATCAAGGGAAGGTGTCCAAAGCAAGATTGCAGACTACCCTGATTTGTTAAATCTTGAGACCATGCCAAAAAAGATGCAGTCAAGAACACAAACGTGAAATGAGTGCCTGCATAAAGACGAAAGGGTGGTATTTATATAGCTTGTGCTCAACTTTTCATACTGCTTAAGAAGTGTGGCAATAGGGTATGGCGTGCACAGTTGTGTCAATAGGCGGGGGGGGGGGCACCCTTGGTGCAGCCCATTGGGTCGCGGCTGTATTGCAGTCACTGCTCTAACCTTTGTATTCTTCACGGCTCGGGCTCATAGGCAAAGGCGGTAAACTTATGTGCACATGGCAGCTGAATGGGTCAATGAAGTGAATAAGCTGAAGCAGAGAAGTGATGATTGAACAGCGTGCTTGGCGCAAGCTTTCAGACACTTCTATTTGTAGCGCGAGAAGAGACATAGGGCGCTTTAACGCAAAGCTATTCCAAACTTTGCTATTCCACTTTTGCAATCAGACCTCCGCGATTGATCAAAGACATTTTTGGACCACCCACTTCACCTGTCTGTAACTCTACGTCATAAAAACCATGATAGCTCCCCATCTGATATGAGATGTACACACTGAACATGCCTAATTGGACTGAACAAAAGAAAAATAATGTTTTCTTATTCGACGCCTTTTCGCTGTTAGACTGCGGCTAATATTCAAAGCTTTAGGGCTGCATCGACTTGACCTGCCTGTCACACGACGTCACACAACCGCGAAAACTCACGGCATCAATGTTATGTGTAGGCTTAAACATGCATTAATAGGCCGAACAAAACAGATTTTTTTCCTGAATTCTAGCAGGCTGCCCCGTTCCGAAAGGAATAAAAGATGGCTGCCACCGATCGCTCAGGCACTGGCTACTCACATATGCCGGAGAGAATGGGTGTATTTGCCTACAATAAATCTTATTTGCCTAGCCCTATAACGTTTTCGAGCACTTTCGGCACGTTTACAACCTCGCTCTGCCAATTCTTCTTTGCTGAGGATCCGTTTTAGCAGCATTCTTAACCTTCGGTTCCATGCCGCCACTATTTTCGACCAACCAAAGTAAGCTAAGTAATTGAAATCGGACCAATTGCCGATGCTGGCACCACCTTCTTCATCCAGTTATCGATTTTCAGTTCACTGGCTCGGCCCCCTCGAATTTCGCTCCACTTGAGCGTGCTGCTCGCCTCTTGCCAGCCAATTAGATAAGAGAAGCCGCTAAGTGTTGACAATGTTATTCGTTTTGGACGCAAACAGAACTAACTTCCTGTAAATGAGGGGCACTCTAACGTAAAAATATTCTAGACTTTTCTATTCCAATTCCGCAATCAGCCCACTGCGATTGGTCAAAAGCCTTTTTGGACCACCCCAACTTCTCCTGTCGGTCACGCGACGTTACGAAAACCGCGATAGCTCCCCATCTCATATGACGTGTACACAGTGATTATGGATAATTTGACCGAACAAAACAAAATTAGCTATTTCAGATTCAAAGCCTTTTTGCCATTAGCCCTCGGCTATTGGGCAAAAGTTTTCGGCCTGCACCCACTTCACCTGCCTCTGACGCGACGTCACAAAACCGCAAAAGCTTATCGCGTCAAAGGGACGCGTACGTGGTAAAGATGCATTAATATGCCGATAAAAGTGAATTTTCTTCTGAATAGCCGCAGACTGCCCCTTTCCGAAAGGAATAAAAGATGGCTGCCGCCAATCGCTCCGGCACTGGCTCCTCGCCTCTACCGGAGAGCATGGCTTTATTTGCGCGTAATAAAACTTTTTGCGTGGCCGTGTAACATTTTCGAGAACTTTCGGCACGTTTACGACCTCGTTCTGCCAACTCTTCTTTGCTGAGGATCCGTTTTAGCGTCATTCTTAAGCTTTCGTTGCATGCCGCCGCGATTGTCGACGAGCTACCGCAAGCTAAGTAAGAGAAAGCAGACCAATCGCAGACGCCGGCACCACCCTCTTCATCCGGTTATCAATTTTGAATGCAGTGGCTCGGCCCCGTCGAATCCCTCTCCACTTGGGCATGCTCCTCGCCTCTCGTGAGCCAATTAGATAAGACAAGCCGCTCAGTGCAGGCAACGTTATTCGTTTTTCAAGCAAACAAAAGTGACCTCCAATGAACGAGGGGAGCATTTGATTGGTTTGTTCAGAAAACCCTGCGGGTGACCGCCCGATGCTTCCGTCGGCGTTTACTCAAATTTCACGTCAGCAGATTGGAATAAAAACATATTGGAGTACTTTTACGTTATAGGGCCCATAATTACACCAGCATCATAATATAAGAAGTGACGTGCACATGTGGCGTAGAAGAGCTGTTCTGGTTATTGTTTCAAGAACATACCTCTGGGCTGTTTATGATAAACAAAAGCGTATGGGGAAAAGAAACAGCAAATCAAACACTCTTTCGTCTCCTACTTTGGGAATAAAGCAAGGTTCAACGTCAAATGTATCGTGTCTTTCTATTTGCTCATTCTGTCACTACATATGGCAAATACATGCTCAACGTTGTGCTTCGATGAACAGAGATCTATCAAATCCAAAAAGTTCAAAGGTAGGGTTCATTACTAAATCTCTAGAAAATTGCTCCTCCCTTCCCAATTGTATGAACGACGGGCCATTTAATTGATGCTAATTTTTAAAGAAAATATTAGTAATACAGTAATTATAGTAATTAAAATACAGTAATTAGCGAAGTCAACATGATCGACAAGTAAATATAATTTATCAGTTGTGTCATACAACAGGTGGAGTAAATCTTGGAAATTAAGGGACAGTCGTTCACCCGCCCCAAGTTACCTCCTACCAAAAGATAGAAAGCAAGATATTTGTGCAGCAGCGCTTATCAGTGATGCATTAAATTCCTGATACTGCAGCGAATACTATATTCCGCAATAACCTAGCAAATAAAGCTGCAAATTAGATTGTTAATAGTGCATAAAAGATAAATCTGAATACAGAATTACAGGCGAGAATAGTAGCATTACCTTATTCAGTAATTTCACATTCACTCTACAATATGTGCGTTAATATATACGACGGAGTGGCAAGAGGGGAGGGTCAGGTTGGCATACCGAGCAGCTGCCTCTGTTGACGGAAAGTCAAGTGACACTACTGGGTGTGCACATGCTTATAATTTCCCTGAAGAATTTTTTTGGATAGAATTAGTTTTACCATACACGAGAAAGCGATGTCCTTTTAATAAAGGTTGCATCCTGTGTTGCGAAAGGGCAGGCATTTTTCATCTCTGGCGATTTTCAGCCAGCATTGTTAACGGCTGCTGATGACTTGTGCGCTTCTGTATGTGGGCCGAATTGGTCACTGTTTTAATGCACAGTTAGAGAAACACTAATCTTCCTTGAATGCTTATGGACAATTGTAAACGCGTAATAGAGAATGTGGATGCCATCTATTCACAGAGAAACTGATTTTGTTTAGTCACCACAACCAGATATTCGAGGCCTTGTGTTAAAATTAGCAAGCCTTGTGTTACATTAGCAAGCCAGCAACTGCATTTAGTGGACACGAATTATGGTTTATGCAAAAGCGACTTTTCTTAAGCTTGAATTCCTCTTGAAATATTTTTCGCTCTACTAGATTTTGATATCATGAGTGGACTTACTACTTTTGATGCGGCTAGGTTGTGTCTCTCTTCCTTGATGTACCTGCAAGTAGTTAACATGCCGGTACAATTTTTACTTTCCGCAGTTGCGTTATAGAATTTATTCTTTGTATATGTACTTCTTATTTCAGTAATAGACTTGTAGTTATGAGTCAGTGCTTTCATGTATACCTTACTTATTTCTTGTCTCATTCCGTGTAGTTTTGTCTACAATGAACATTAATTAATTCTGTAGCCCAAGTTTCCCTGTTGCAGCCTTGCATCTTTAAGTAAACCGCTGTTTTTCCTGTTTACGCAAAGCGACCATGCAACCCCAAGTCGAGCTGTAGCATGATCGAGCAGATGATGCTTGGTAGATCTTTCAGCGGGCTAAATCAAATTACTTAGAATAAAAGAGCAGAAACAAAAAGATGCTTGCACATACATCACTCGAACAAACATATTTGATCGTTTATCTCCGCTCATTTGTTACATCCTATTTAACCAGCTCCAGTTTGGCGGCCAGATAGGAGGGCCCTAAATCAACAAACATTTTGCGCATATCGCATATAGGGTTTAATGTAAAGGCTTTGGCAGCATAATACGCACATCATAATTTTGCGTGTATCACATATAGACCTATTGGCTAAGATAAATTTTAGTTTCGGCAACATAATAAGCACCCAATTGCTCCGTGTCCATGTGGAACTAGCGTCTCATTAACTTTGCTTTCGTCCTTCATGGACGTTATGGGTATCTCTCTCGCTGCAATATAACGGACCTCAGCCCATTATTACTAGCCCTCCCAAGGGTCCTGCAAGAATTGCGTCGAGACCTCTGCTTTCGTTGCACCTAAGAGGCACGACTATACATTCAAAATGCCAGAAGGTGCTAGGTCGATTCACGAAATCATAGAAAGCATTGAAGAAATTATTGGTAAGAAAAGGCTCAGGTTTTTATTATATTAAAGGCAAAACAGGTATTTGTTCAGAGCTACAATATACTGAAGCATATGAAGAGGGTCAAACGTCGCGAAGGAATTGCACTAGATAAAGCGAAGCGTTTGCGAAGACTTAGGTAGATTCCGAAGAGTTGCAAGACAACATCCCGGTGACTTACAAGGGCTTACCTACAAAGGATGTAGAGGCTGCTTGGAGTGGCATACATCAGCGAGTCTTTTTTCCTTTGTGCAAGTGTTGTGAAACCTTGAAGTACGGAGCTGTTTAGTGTGCACCTGGAATTTACGCATTGATGTTTCTTTAGCCTGCTAAATCATAAGATATCCTCCCGGCAACAAATTCAGGCATTGCCTATGTCGGGGACTTCACTAGACCTCAAAGACGTTTTTTGAGCTGTGCGCATTACAGGCGTTACGGTGCCTGATTGCCTGCTTTTAAGCAGAGAGGGATACAGGTACATTTTTTTGTCGGGGCATGTCTTGGATTCATCGCTGTTATCAGCTAATAATTTTAGTGGAAGAGCATGTTGATAAAGTATTATTTTACTTTGTTCATTTATTGAGTTCTATGCATCCACATTTGTTTTTATGTGCCATCCCCACTAAATTAAAGGGACACTGGGACCATTGGGAAGGTTGTATACAAATCCATGAAGTAGGTAGGGTAGGTCCTTCTTTCCCTCAAGAGACAGATTTAAGTGCTCTCCGTAAAGTGGACAATTCATTATGTGGTTTTGAACATCTGCTTTGCTAGATATCATAGCATAGCAACTTCCTGTTTTTTCAGCTGCCTCTACAGATTTTAGTAGAATGAGTGAGTTATGTTACTCAAGTGAGTGATCCGATTGGCATCATCAGGATGTGTAGCTTTACGTTGCATGTCAAATCACCAAACCATTTTATCAAACACTTTCGCACTGTTCAAGACGTCAGCCTATCTTCCAGGGTTGGCAACGGAAGTTTCAATCGCTATCTCGAATAATGTAAAATGTATAGAGGGCCTCTTGATTTGAAGTGTTTGATAAAGTGCAATACACCAACGTTTTCAATCTTGTAGCCCACGCAAGTACTCCAATGAAGACTCCCATGAAGCATCTCAGTTCGTGATTCATCAGCTCGTCAGCCGTTCGTGCTGTCATTTCCGAAAAGAAATTGCTAGAACTGAGTGAAACAGCTCCTCGAGGGCTGGAAGACAGGTAATGGGATAAATGCAGACAAGTGACATAACGAGTGCTGAAAACGAGGTACGCAAAAACTACCTATATTTTTGATAGTTGACACTACCTAACTTATAGATTTCCTAGAAACGGATATGCGAAGATCCGGGTGGGGATCATATGTCGCAGATGTACGTCTATTGTCTAGGTGTTAACGTTTCTAGGCGTCAACCCGATCGCATTTCAATTGAGTTCCATTACAATTGAAAGTACCGTGCGTGTAACACCCGTATAAAATTTTGAGCATAGCCTGTTACTGAAGCGTTGGTCATCGAATTTCTCGCCACCTTAGCCCACAAGCACCTAGTTACATGCCAGTTCTTATGGTACTTGTGTTCCGCCGGCCAAAGTGCAGGCCTAGCCCCAACGCTGGCGACCAGCGGTTTATTATTGATAGCGTCCATCGTCTTTGTGCGACACAGAAAGGTCGGTGACTCCTGAAGTGTAAGCACGGTTTCGAAACAACAACCATCTTCTTCCAAACCTGCGCCTTAAGTTAATATGCAGGCCACATGATGACGGCGCACAGGCTGCCATTTTCGTCACGTACGCTAAACGGCGCTCAACATCGTGGCAGTAGTTGAGCGCTTCGTAAAGTAAAGAACAAACAATTGGCTTAGCTTGGCTTAGCCTGGAAGATTGCGAAAGCAATACCCTTGGCTGCGCCTTGGTTCGGCTGATGATGTACACATGGTTGCCCTTTGTTAAACTTATGGCTATACATCATCCGACATTGCGCAAGGCAGCGCGCCGACCACTGCGAGGAGCCGAGCTGTAGTCCCATTTATCCTCCTAGCATGACATCACACCAGCGAGCGCCCTCTCTCGGTAGCGCCGCAGCATCGGCGCACAAGGCTTCGCCTCCACCATGGATGCCGCGAGCTGGGGCCCCGTCTCTCGGTCTGTCGTGACGTCACACCAGCGAGCGCCCTCTCTCGGTAGCGCCGCAGCAGCGGCGCGTAAGGCTTCGTCTCAACCATCGATGCCGCGAGCTGGGGCCCTGTCTCTCGGTCTGGCGTGACGTCATACGGTGACGTGACGCGCAGCTGTGTAAGGAGGCACCACGACCACCGATGGGCCGGAAGTGCGAGCAGTATTGCTTTCGCAATAAAAGGACACAACCGACACACCGCTGCCCGTGTGTCTCCCGTTTTTGTCCTCGTCTTTCCTAAGCGCTCAACTGCTGTCATACATGATGAACGAACAAGTCGCCAGGCGTGTAGGGCACAAACTCAAACGCGGCCTGACACGCGCGCGGCCTGCACGCCAGCCCGCTCTAGATGCGTAGGACAAGCGCGCGCGGCTTTGCGGACACGTGACCTGTTGTCAGGCATGTACGATTACCGTGCGTGGTTGGGCCCACGCCGCTACCCCAGACGTGCGTTGAGCATGTACCTCGGCTTCGGCTTAACTGGCAGAACGAGCCAGCGGAACGCAGCTTAGGATGAAAGACGGCGATAGCGAAGAAACCGCAAGGAGGATATCGGAGGAGCAGGGTACAGCGGAAGCATGAGGAGGACAGCGGAGGAGGGAAGTATAACAAAAGGGTGAAGTGGAAAGCGCAGTGCAGTACAAGAAGGGCCCCACGGCGGCGACCCGCTACAAGAGAGTTTCATAGTAGCGTGCGCTGGCAGCTGTTCACCGAACTCAGAGACCAGGTGCTGCCTTAGCCCTTGGTCCCTGAGGTCACGCAGGTCACGGAGCAGATGCATGCGTTAGTAATGACGTCAGTACGAAAACAAGCGGCGAGCGCGTCCAGCGATATCACATGTGGAAACAAAGCGCTGGCGAGAGCTTCAGACTCACTGTGCATGCGCTACTTCGCCTGCGCCGCCGCAGCTAAAGAATGCGATCAGCGCGAGCCACGTGTTGCCGTGTTTGCGCTTCCTTTATGAACAATGAGCGACGCAAGCGGCTGAAGTGCTTCGTGGGCCTCTGCTGCTAAACGAGCTGCGCGATCCGCCTAGAGGAGCCTACCGTTCAGATTCAACTTCTTTGCCTGAATATATGGCGCATTGAAAACGCCTAAACAGCTGCGCTCATAATTCGCATTAGGGAGTATTGTAACCGCCGGCTGATTTTTTTTTTCTACCGAAGCTAGCGTCGCAAGAGCTCTGACACAAAAAGCTCCCAAATTAAAGAAAGCACAGCACTATACATATCAAGATTACCATTGTGTGCTGTCTCATTTCCTTTTTATATGATGTGGTTTTCTCTGGTCGAAGCAATGCAGCGCTCTGCACGTCAGCATGTTTTTGCGACCTACAATTCCGCAGTACGGAATTGCAGTATTGTTCATCAGAACGCTTTCGCACCGTACAACGAACTGCACTACCGCTTTACAATATATAGACGTTCATCAACATAGATCTACATGCAGTGTGTATTTTTGTATATAGAACAATTGACGGCGTCAGATATCTTCTCCAAAAAGGCACAAAAACAAGAAAGTGCTGCACTCGCTTGCTCGAATAACTTTTTTTTTCTCAAGTTGTTCAATATGAACTCGAGGTGCGTAGCAACATTACATCATTTGCGATGCATCAGGGCTTCTGCCATTACATTGAATTGGACATGTTTTCGCATGATCATCCCAGGCTAAGAATATACGCTCATTGATCACAAATGCTTCCCTTTTGTATCTGCACATTTGTGCACAACAATCATTGTTTGCGAACGGTTGAGATTTGAAATCCCCTTAAGATCCTGTTGCTGTGTTAAAGAGCTTTCTGCGCAAATAATTCAACCGTATTCAGTTCTACTGTGCTGAGTTAGCCATGTACGATTATTTTCTTTGGCGTAAACATAATTTATTTATTTATTTTAATAAGGTAATATTTTTGTCAACAGAAGATATAAAGGGGATATTTATAACTGAACAACCCCAAAAAAGTAGTGTATGCAAAATTCAGAAAATATATCCATGAATGTGTAACTGCAGTAAGTAAGAATGAAGGAATAAATTGGTCCGACAAGCTTGCATGGCTATTCTGATGATATATTCCATGTGACACGAAACGTGATCAGGTAGCGCGGCAGGCATATTCATCGTTTGCTTACAGCAATGCAATTGATTTGCTGCCGTAACTATAAATAATCAAGCTGGCATTATTTTCACCTTGGTTTCGCGGCTAAATGAAACTGGATGCTCCATATATGGCGTTAACACTAAAACTTGAGGCCTTGCTGTTTTATAGGGGGCATGAAACGGTCACCGAAGGATTTGCGGTGTTTCGCGAGAAATAGTAGTATAGGGTC
Source organism: Dermacentor andersoni (assembly GCF_023375885.2). Classification (NCBI taxonomy): domain Eukaryota; kingdom Metazoa; phylum Arthropoda; class Arachnida; order Ixodida; family Ixodidae; genus Dermacentor; species Dermacentor andersoni. The sequence continues at coordinate 22,722,147 of NC_092824.1, read as the reverse complement.
TATTATGGCAATATACGTGCAAAAGCTTGGTGGTGAAAAGACGCTTCTGTTCAAATGATCAACTAGAACTCGCTGGCTCTAAGCCTCGCCCTTCGGCGCCGACCATGCCATGTGGTGCATGGAATGGAGCAATAGTCTACTAGAAGATCAGCAACCCCCCCACGTGAGGTCGGAGCATAGCGGTCGTTTATTGTCGTATTTTGTCCATATATCGCATGCCATGTCTCCGACGCCGCCAAATTCGCGTGAAGAAGCAAGCGACAAAACTTTGAGCAGCAGAAGCAGCGATGGCGCCGTAACGAGCACATCAAAATAGGATTTAACCACTCTTTCTGCGCATACATGAGGAGCAGCGGTTGCGAGATAGAAATGGGGGTACTTTCGGTTCTTCAGATTTGTCTTCGCCTAGGTACTGAGAGGGAACGTTGTTTGCTTCGTTAGTCCCTAGCTGAGGTGCAGCACAGAATCGTCAGAATGCATTGCTGGCGCGACGAAGTTGCGTCCGAGGTGAGTTTGTTGGGTTTTGTTGCGACGCTAGCATATTAAATTCTGATAGCCGCAGGGGGATACGTTTTGAACATGTTTGGAACAGTGCATCGTGCGATGGACTGTTCATTAGTGTCGTTGAGAATACCGCACACTTCAGGTTGACCGGAAAGGAATCAGTTTATGAAATGAACTGTTTGTACTTTGTATGTAAAGATACGAAAACCGAACATCTCTGCACTTTATTAGCCGTAGATCATTGTGACAGCGGTACTACAACACTGGCAAAGCATTACGCGGCGCCGAGGCTTACCAAAACGCTTCGATTTGTTGAAAATCATTTCGTATCCTCTACGTTAAAGCATGAAAAAAATGAACATCGTCATGTATTTCATAGCCGTAAACGTAACCCTTGGGAAAGCTGTAGTTGAAACTGATCGACTACTCGGTACAGGTTCGCAGTTTCTTTAAGGCGCGGGCGCGCTTGTATATAGTTAAGGAACGCCTACCTAATTCCCGCTACGATCTTGTATACGGGGCATGCTAGTTGGGCGAAACAAAGGCTCAAATACCCGCAACGACGTCTGAAGCATCTCTGAAGGTCTGCCAGCTAATTTATTAGGTGTCTCAGTGTTTGTGCTGTGACAGGAGACGTGACGGCGAGCGCCGCGAGTTTCACATTGTATTCCTTGACAGCAGCCGCTTTACACTGTTTGTATGCTTCGCCGCAATTCCATACGTATGCTTGACCACGTAACATGCGTACACGACGGTGAAACTGACAGTAGAAAACCGTTATTATGCAGCGCTTGAGCCTTCTTAGTGACTGCAGACCGAAAACACATGCATGTTCAAGATATTTTCGTCGATGTTTGCACCTATTTATTGAATAATGAGGATAATGCACGCCTGTGTCTATGAGTTCAAAGATTGATAACAATTCGGGGCACTTACTTGCAGCGTGTAAAAATATAAAACTTTATATATGCAAGTATCCATGCACCTGTGAGGAACTGCAATTCAGTGGTGACTATGTCGAGCTGGATCAGGCCTTATGGAAAGACAGCCGCCTCATCAGTAGCAAACTGGGCCTGAATAGTACGCGTTTGTTCCGATATTGCATCTTTTTGTTAGTACTTAATTTGTGGTTTGGTAGTGACAAAGGCATTTATTCAACATAGAGACTACGTTTTAATGCCTAGCGCTTATGTGGAGAACGGGAAGATAAAGTAAAGAACGATGTTGTGACATGAGGCAGGACTGCCTTCATCTGTGTAGTGAAATCGTGTTTACTATTTCTGTAAAGTCAATTAAGTAATTTTGCAAAATCTGCAGCTTTCAGCTTCTGTCGGTGCAGGTGCTTCTTGGCTGGAAACAAGCTTTGATTTATCAAATAATGATGTAATTTTGTACTCTTAGAAGATTTCATCTTCATTTCTGGTATTTTCTTAATCTGGATGATCTGAATGCATGCGTATCAGAATTTGTCCTACATCAGATGTAATGGTAGATTTCACTTCAATGTACCTGTCACAGAATTCGGCGTGCAGTTGAGCACTTTATATTCAAGTGTTTTTTTATGAGACACATAACTTTTCCTTCTGCTTTATCTTGCTACTAGTGCATTATCCAGCAGCAAATGCGCTTCTTTCAGTGCGCGTGTATCCCCATGCACTGGCAAGTGCCAAAACTATTCATGTGGTGCTCACACTTGGCACAAACGCTTGGTGCGTCACAGACTAGTGTGAACAAAAAGACGTGATGGTGATTGCTTCCTTTCATGCCATATAGCACTGTGCCTGGGAAGCATCATATATTTCCAATGTGTAACGGCACTTAGCTAGCGCAGTGAAGTTGGCCTGGCAGAGCCTCGTTTTAGTCCCTCCTGACATGTAATTTAGGCCTCCTCTTGTGCACCAATAAACGTGCAAGCACACTCTCTGCCTACTATACCAAGTGTTATGTTATGTGGACATAAAGGTTTTTTTTAGTATTTTCTGGTACTTTAGAAAGGTGAACTGCTCCACTTCCTAGAATAATCCTAGGCGTTAGCTTTGACACTGTAGCTCATTGTATAAAGCACATGCTCTTGAGCAAAATAAAAAAGAAATTATCGCTCAAATGTTAATCTGCTTAAGAAGGCAATGCAGCGTGCTTGATTTTTACAATGCTTAACCCCACTAATTGCACTATAACGTGCATAAACTGAGCAGCATATCCAAACAAGTAAATGGCTAGCCCATCACAGTTATGTCGAGCCTCACGCTATTTGCAAACTTGGGACAGTTTATGTATGGGATGGCTGATGACATCCAGACTCTCCATATCACCCTTGTAGTGGCAGAAATGACGCTACTTTTCAAGGAACGCCTTTTACGCCAAGGATTTAGTGAGTTTCATTACCAATGCACTGGGTATGTGCCGTTCTCGAACAAACCTCTCAGCAACATCAGTCACTAAGTAGTGCAACTGAGTATGCGGCAAGGGAGGGAACAATTCTCAGCATTGGCATGCACTATCGTGCCACCCCTCTCATCTCGGAGGCCATGTGCGGACTGCTTGGCACATCCAGAACAAAGCGCGTGCGAGGAGCTTTGTTGGCGCACGACGCGTTTCTCGGCGTTCGCACGGACCTGTTCGCCATGCATTTTGGAGGCAATGTGCAGGCTTCGTGGCAGTGTCGCTAGGTGGCGCTAAGTGTACTTACAAAAGGGGCGAAAGATAAATTTCACAAGAGTAAACTCCTCATACACACTCATTTCATTGGCGGCAATACGTTGTGTGGCTGTATTGATTCAAGGCTAACGCATTACTATCGACAGTGAGCGTGAGATGGGTTGTGCCACTCTTCGCCTTCATCCATGCCACCTCACACTTCTGCAACATTGCCCTGGTTTTGGAGAAACTTTGGGAGACACACGCAAATGTACATGCACAGAAACTGTAGCGAACAATCTGCAATCTTAGGGTAATTTTAACACAGGATTTAGAAAACATCTCCATGTCTCGGATTCATCTATTTATATATACAAGTACAGAATTTTTTATATCTACTAAAAGGAGGCTGAATGACAGAGGACCACTAGTCTACTGGAGAAACATTCGTGCTAGCAGCTTTAGCCCCACTATGTGAAAACACTTCTAAATTTTTTTTTTTGGGGGGGGGGGCATTCGAAGATTTTAGAAACTGATGTTTGCGCGACCATACGTACTATGCACTAGAAAGCATGTACACGTACGTAAAGGGAATGAATGAATGAATGTGTGGTGTTTGTTGACACAAAGGCCAGGTATCCCCAGAGAGCGCCATACCCGTGGTAATGAGCTCGCAGTGTACGTATCTTCTATGAAATTGATGTGTCATGACTTCAAAGGGGCCTTTGAAATAGTCGCTCTGAAGTGAGCAAGAAGTATGTGCTATTAAATTATGGCGATGACAAATGACGTGCACTATGAGCATTAAGATGGAATGCGAAAAGACATACGATATACAAAATATGGCACATGTTAAAATTGGCTACAGCACTACTGTTTCATTGGAGCCCTTGAAACACAATAGCCTGGAGGCATGTGTTATACAAAACAATTATCACAGCGGCATATTCCGTAAAGAGGATGCCCTACGAATTTAATGGACTTATCAAACATAGGATAACATCATTTAAGGAACCGAGGGCTGCTTTGGTGTTCAAGACCGGTTCTTAACCAACAAACATAGCCGTATGAAGAGGGCCACAATAGCGATGAGCAAGAGAAAATGTTTCTGTCTGTCAGCATCGGCCTCCCGACCCTCCAGGAGGATGTGAAGGACGGTCAGCCTCTCTCCACATCTACCACTGGTTGTAGGTTCATTGGTAGTAAATAGAAAATTGTGGATGCCAAATGTGTCTCCTATTCTGAGACAGCAGAATAGGACATCTTTTCGGCGTGACGTTGTTGCGCGAGGCCAGAAACCTAACTATGGCCTTATCACGTGCAGCTTATTTGTTTCCGCGTCCCAAATGCATCGCCAGTGGTTTCGCAGTTTCTTTCGAAAGAGGGGCCTCAGATCTGTGACAGGGACAGCAGCGGTAGGATGAACAGCTTGCGATGCAATTTACTTGACCATCTCGTCCGCCAGAACGTTAACCTCCATGCCCATATGGCCAGGTACCCAGCATATAATGATATGCTGATTAGATAAATACGCTTTACACAGGTAGGAATAGAGTTCAGTAAGTACTGGATTTTGTGCTCAAAGAGTGACATCAAGGCCTTCACGACGCTTAGGGAGTCTGTACATAACTGCTTCTTGGAGTTTTGATTTTCTTATAGGCTTCACAGCCGACCATAGTACGTAGGCCTCGGCCCTGAAGATACTTGTTACCGGAAGCAGCGCATCGGATTCCCAGAAGGAAGGACCAACGGCTGCATAGGACACACCGGCATGTGACTTTGAAGCGTCTGTGTAGAACTCTGTGCAGGAGTGCTTGTACTGGGGTTCTAGGAGATGCATTCGGATTTCGACCTCTGGAGCGTGCTTTGTAACTTCTGGAAAGAACATGTCACATTCTACCACCTGCTACTCCCACGTAGGTAACAGCTTGGTTGGATGCATTAAGCGATGTTAGAGGAGTGGGACATGCATTTCATCGCTAAGCTCCCTTATACGTAGCGAGAAAGGCTCTTATACCGAGAACGATTACGGAAAATTATAGCACACGTCTCATTGTTAATGGTATTTAAACATAGATGTTTATAATTACAGTGTATTTTGAGAAAATATGTGAGGCTGATATAAGTTCTCTGCAGATGGAGTGACCGTTCATTTGATTCTGCCTATAAGCTTTCAATAGGGCTTGTCCTGAAAGCACCAGTGGCTACGCGGATACCTAGATGGTGGACAGGATCTAGCATCTTTAGCGTGCTCGGAGCAGCAGAGTTATATACGACGGCACCATAGTCTAATCGTGGTCGAATTAGGCTCTTTTAAAGATTCATCAAATACTTACTGTCACTACTTCATGTTTTGTGGGATAACATTTCGAGTATTTACATTGTTTTTAGACATGTTTCTTTAAGATGTTTAATGTGGGGAATGAAAGTAATCATGGAGTCAAGTATTATACCTAGAAATTTATGTTCTTTGTTGAGAGGTATTTGTTCACACAGTTCAACACAAGGATCTGGAACCAGGCCTGGTAAAAAGAGCACAATAACGTTTTTCTGGGTTGATTTTAAATCCGTTTTTTCTGCCCACTTGGACACCTTGTTCAAGCCTTGCTGCACCTGGCTCACGCATACTGCGAGGTTACAGGATTTCAAGCCCGTATAAATGTCGTCCACGTAGGCGCAATAAATAATGGCTGGTGGTAATGAAGCCCGAAGCGTGTTCATCTTCACGATAAAAGCCGTGCAGCTAAGCACGCCTCCTTGGTGCACCAGTTTCTTGTGTAAAAGATCGCAATAATACGTTGCCGATTTTCACGCGGCAGATAAGATTCACCGAATGACTTTCAATTATGTTTAGCGTATTTCCATGGATTCCAATTCCTGACAAGTCGCGCAAGATTCTGTAACGCCACGTAGCGTCCAACGCCTTCTCGATATCGAGGAATATCGATAAGAAAAACTGTCTATGCAGAAATGCATCGCGGAAATATCCTCCATTGCGCACAGATGGTGGGTTATGGACCGCCCTTCACTGAAGCCACACTGATAGGGATCAAGTATATTTTTGAGGTCAAGGAAATGTATGACTCTACGATGATTACATTTTTCAAAAAGCTTACACAGGCAACCTGTAAGAGCTACGGGGTGATGACTTGCCTCCAAGAAAGTGTCTTTACCCTTCTTCAAAAGACGGGCGACAATCACTTCTTTCCATGTGGATGGAAAGCATCCGGCCGCCCAAATAGTGTTGAAAAGTGCGAGTAGTGTAACTTGTTTGTCAGTGCGTAAGTTTCTGATCATGTCATACATGGCTCTATCGGGTCCCGGTGCAGTGCTCTTGCATGAGATCGAGGCAGCTCTCAACTAGGCAATACTGAATGGCTGGTTATACGGTTCGTTTTGTCTGCATTTGCGTACTGATCACCTAGGTTCTTCTATTTCTTTGTATTTAAGGAAGGGCTGAGAATAGTCGAATGAGCTCGACACACGCTCAAAGTGCTCCCCAAGAGAGTCTGCTTGGTCTTGCAAGGTATTCCCTTGGTCGTTCACCAGAGGCGCTGGGTGGATTTATTGCTCTTTTACCTTCTTTAAGCCATTCCACACTTTCGCCTCCTGCGTGTATGAATGAATACCCGAGAGGAACTTCACCCAGCTTTCCCTCTTTGCCTGACATCGTGTCCACCTTCCTAGGTATTCCCTTGGTCGTTCACCAGAGGCGCTGGGTGGATTTATTGCTCTTTTACCTTCTTTAAGCCATTCCACACTTTCGCCTCCTGCGTGTATGAATGAATACCCGAGAGGAACTTCACCCAGCTTTCCCTCTTTGCCTGACATCGTGTCCACCTTCCTTGTGATATTTTTTGTTTAAACTCAATTAGATTTTCAGCATTTCGCGATCTGCGCAATACGCCCCATGCGTTGTTCTGCCTATTTCGCTCCTCTCTACAGTATTTGTTCCACGAGGGAACACGTCTTGTAAGTGAACCGCCATTCGTTCGCGGAATAAACTTTTCGGCTGCATCAATAATAAAAGCGGTAAGATATCCAACAGCATCATCTGTAATAAAATCGCTTATAAAACCTCGTGGCAGATGATTCTTTAAAATGCTCTCTGTCCGCCGACGCTAATTTCCATCGAGGAATATGCGAAAGGTTCTCATGGAGAGTTACCAGGTTTAAAGTTATCAGGTATCAGGTTTACAGCAAAGTGGCCTCTTCTGAAATGTTTATTGATGACGTTCCATTCTGGGTGAGGCAGAAGAGAAGAGCCATTTGCTACTTCTATTGCTGAATACGTGTTGTGTCGGACACTGTAATAGGTTGGCTCTTTCTTATTAAACAGGCACGCACTAGAAGCCAGAAAAAAATTTTCAACAAATCGACTCCTCGCGTCTCATCGCCAATCTCCCCACATCCTGTCGTGGGCATTAATATCACCTACAAATATGTAGGGGTCAGGAAGCTGACCAATTAGGTTGCAGAAATCGCTTTTTCGGAGATGATCGTTAGGAGGTATGTAAATAGAACAGATAGTGGCTAGGACGAAGATTGGAGAGGAGGATAGGAAAAGGCTACTACTGATCTTCCCCGGATGGGTAAGCCCGGAGGCGCCGTCTACGTGAAGCTGAGGACAAAGGGGTGTGTTGCCTCCGCCGAGGGGCCTTAGATGTCCAAACACTCATCCTCGGCTCAACCGCCAGGATGCCCGTTTCCCACACACGGCTAAGCCATGAGTGGTTAGTCGCGGGAGGGTAAACCCTCATGTATTCGGTTACGTGGTGTCGCAACACACCAAACGCCTGCTGACGCAGACGCCCCTGCGGGTAAATCAAGGGATAGTGTCCAAATTCAGATTGCAGGCTACCCTGATTTGTTAAATCTGGAGACCATGCAGAATTTGATCAAATTGGATAAATGATGTAGTAAAGAACACAACGGTGAAGAGTTCCTGCCTAATGACGAAAAGCTGGTATATCTATCGGGTGTGCAAAAATTTTGATGCTGATTAAAAAGTGTGGCAGTAGGCTGTGGCGCAAAGAGTGGTGTCAGTAGGAGGGGGGGCACCATGGGTGTAGCCCACTGAGTAGCGGCTGTGTTGAAGTTACCACTCGAACCATTCTATTTTGTATTTGTAAATGCGGTAAATATCTGTGCACAGGGCAGCTGAATGGGTCAATGAAGAGAATCAGCTGAAGCAGAGTAGTGATGACGGAACAGGGTGCTTGGCGCAAGCATTCAGGCACTTATATATGTGGCACGAGACGGCACAAAGCTACACCAGCATCGTCATATAAGAAGCGACGTGTACATATGGCTTAGAGTTGCTGTTCTTCTTATCGGTTCAAGAACACACCTCTGGGCTGCTTATGATAAACAAAAGCATATGGGGAACAAAAGTTACAGATACAACACTCTCATCTTCTACCTTGGGAATAAAGAAAGGTTGAACGCCGAATGTATCGCCTCTTTCTATTTGCTCATCATCATCATCATCATCATAATCATCTTTTATGTGCACTGCCGAAAGAATGCATGTCCCTGAGATCTCCAATTATTCCTTTTCTGCGCCAACCTATTGTTACTACCTTTGGGATGTGCCCACGTATGGGGAGTGCTAACGCACGCTTCACCTCCGCCGTAGGTCGGCCCGGTATTGCAATATCTCCGGTACGGACCCAAGTACAAGGAGAGCTTAACGCCTGCTTCACCTCCACCCCGGGTCGGCCCGGCATTGCACTACCTCCGCGACGGAGCCATGTATGGGGAGTGCTTAACTGCTGCATCACCTCCGCCGCGGGTGGGCCCGATATTGCAATATCTTCGGGATCGGCCCACGTATGGGGAGTGCTTAACGCCTACTTCACCTCCGCCGAGGGTCGGCCCAGTGTTGCACTATCTTCGGGAGCGGCCCACGTATGGGGGTGCTTAACGCCTACTTCACCTCCGCCGCTCGTCGGCCCGGTATTGCACTAGCTTCAGGCCGACCTGCGGCGGAGGTGAAACACTTTGCTTTTCGTTTGAGAGCTTTGTCTCTTGTCAGCTTTTGCTGCCATTCCATCTATACAGAGTGGAATGGTCGTCAAGTTTTTCACTCCTTTTGAATGGCGGTAGTTATCAGCATCTCCTGTGGTGTGGAGGCGAGTTTTCTCGTCGATTCGGTGCCCGCGCGATTAACTCAAGACGAATTCATTTGTAACCATGTATTGCAGCAGGCAGGGCGTAGTTCATTGTTTGAATTAAAATATTTTATTTTATTTTTAATGCCCAACACAATTTTTATGTCACCATCTATTCAACGATCGCGCGCATCGCTGTTTCTTCCTTAGTTCAACCTTCTTTGTTTAGACTGATCCAGGGGCCAGAAAAGGGACTCGCTTCATAGTCAGCTGGTCTGTATGCACGCGGAAAGAGTTGTGGCCGGAGAAAACGCCAGTTGCGTTTGACTTTTCCTTTTGCTTCATTATTTCCTCGAGCGTGGCTCGGCGCGACGCTGGCAGATCCCCGGAACCATATATCCACGATATGGGTTAGATAAGGCGGAAAATAAAATATTGCGAAGCAGCGTCTATCATGAAACCCTGCAATAACCGTTCAGCCCGTTATGACTGGCCCCCCTTACCTCGTCTGGTTCTTCCTTAATTACAGAGCACTTTTCGTGCAAAACTGGCAACTGGAAACAAGAGTCGCAAGGAGATGAGAATCTAAGCGATCTACTAAGGGAGAAAGCCAAGCCAACAGCCAAACAGGGAGGGAAAGCAACAATTCTTTGTGAAAATATTTATGGATCAACCTCTTTTTAGTTAAAAAGGAAATAGAGAAAACGCCGCCGTAAGTGGAGAATAATTCCGTGTGTTTTGAATGACTATTCTACAGTTATCAATCAAGCCGCCTCACGTAGCCATTTTCCTGCTGTGATAATAGGGGTGTTTTTTTAACCTTCCGCGGTGGGCGCAGTACGTCTAGAACCGCAGCGTCCTGCGCTCTATGCGCTTGTACGGGACTGGTGACCACGCATTGTTACGCAACTTCCCAAATAACAACACGAGTTGGTTTTGGCGGGAGGGAGGAGTAAAGGAGGGATCCAAAAGAACTGGGGGGGTTCCGCAAATATATATTTCTCTATAATTCTTCCAGACATAATTCAAGAAACGCTACTACAAATCTTTATTTTGCACTTTCGCTGGTTAACTTCTTCTTGGCAAGGTGCTTCCTGCGCATCTTTCATGCGTGAGTTCATTTGATGTGGTTCTTTGTTTGCCAAGTAAAAAAGAGGTGTGTCTCACAGGCGTATACCTGTGAGATACACGTAATTTCAATTTTCTTTTGCAGGTTTACGGGTCTTTATGGCGAATGGTGGACATTATTCATATTTGCGCTAGTAAAAGTACCCTCCCCCTCATTTGGATAGAAAAGTGAACTTGTGTTGCCCCCCCCCCGAAAAAATATCCTGCGTACGTGCCTGTTCAACGATAATGGTAAGGTTCCAGTCAGGAGCTGACAAAACCTGCTGTATGCGATCTAACCCATTTTTATTCTTCTGTTAACTTCCTTCCCATGATCAGGGTGCCCTGAGAATAATTGACCTAGGTGAACGTACTGCTTAACAGGCTCTACAGGCTCACTGGAGATCCGGAACTCTTGTTCCCTTGCCCGGTTATTAAACCTTATCTTTGTCTTCTGCATATTAGTCTTCAAACCCACTCTCACGCTCTCTCTGTTAAGGTCCTGAATCATATGTTGTAACTCGTCTGCTGTGTTGCTGAATAGAACATTGTCATCGGCAAACCGAAGGTTGCTAAGGTTTTCGCCTTCGATCCTTACTCCTAAGCCTTCCCATTTGCTCATTCTGTCGCTAAATATTGCACATACATTACCAACGTTGTGCTTCCATTAGTAGAGATGTATCAAGACCAAAAAGTTCGAAGTTTGGGTTAATTACTAAACTTTGAAAAATTGCTCCTCCCTTCCCAATGGTATAGATGACGGGCAATTTAACGTATGCTAATACGTATAGAAAATATACAAAGTAAATATCGAAGTCTGCATGATCGACAACTGACAATAATTTATCAGTTGTTTCATACAACAGGTGCAGTAAATCTTGAAAATTAAGGGACAGGCACCCACAGGCTCATAGTAACCTCGTACCAAAAGATACAAAGCAAGATGTTCATGCAACAGCGCTTATCAGTGATGCATTCAATGCCTGATACTGCAGCAAACACTAAATTCAGCAATAATATTGCCAATAAAGCAGCAAATTGTATTATTCGTAGTGCATAAAAGATAAATATAAATGCAAAATACAGGCGAAAATGGGAGCGTTACCTTATATATTTCCCATTCACACTAGAATATGTGCGCTTCAAAAAGGTGGCAGTGGCAAGAGCGGAAGGGCAAGTTGACATACCGAGCAGCCACCCCTGGTGTTGGGAAGTCGAATGACACTACTCGGTGTGCACATGGTTATAATTTCTCTGAAGAAACTTTTTGGCCGGAATTAGTCTTACTATGCAAAGAAGGCTATGTCCTTCTAATAAAGGTTGCATTCTGTGTTGCGAAAGGGTAGGTATTTTTCATGTTTGGCGATATTCAGCAGGCATCGTTTAGGGTTGCCGATGTATTTGGACTTGTATATGTGGGCGAAATCAGTCATTCTTTTGATGAACAGTTAAAGAAACACTTATCATCCTTGAATGCTGATGGGACAACTGCAAGCTCATAGGAGGAAATGTGCATGCCATCTAACCAGAGAGAAAGTAATTTTGTTTAGTCTCCACAACCAGATACTGGATGCCTTATAAAAAAAGGGAAGAGGATAACTACATTAGCAAGCCAGCAGCTGCCTTTAGGGGACACGAATTATGGTTTTACAAAAGCAGTCTTTTCTTTAGCATGAATTGCACTTCGAGTATTTTTCTCTCTACTAGTTTTTGATACCACTCGTCGAATTTCTGCCTTTGATGTGGGTAGGTTTTGTCTCTTTTGTTTGATCTACCTGGAAGTGTTTAACACGCGGGGAGAATTTTTATCATCAGAAGTTCTGTCATTTAATTTGTTCTGTCTATATATATACTGGCTACTTTAGTAATAAACTTGTACCTATGTGTCGGTTCTTTCATGTACAGCTTACTTAATTCTTGCCTCATTCAGTGTAGTTTTTTCTGCAATGAACATTCACCGACAAGCCCAAGTGCTCTTGTTGCAGCCTTGCCTCTTTATGTAAAAAAGTGTTTTTACTGTTTAAACAAACACCCATGCCATCCCATGTCAAGCTGTAGCATGATCGAGCAGACGATGCTTGGTAGATCTTTCAGCAGGCTAAATCAAGTTCCTTAGAATAAAACAGCACAAACAGAAAAGGATGCAGAAAGACAAGATGAAGCACTGGCTTCAAACTTTTGGCGGTCGCCAGCTGGTACACTTATTTCCCAAGCTTGCATCGTTTTGCTAAATGCCAGCCAGTGATAGCCAGCGTTCTCTTTCCTAGAGAGTATACACTTTTTTCTCTTGCAATTACACCATATATCCAGCGTCCGTAGTCTTGATCACAAGGCTGCTAGAGGAAGCTTTAGCTTGGGTGCTCCTATCTCAATACATGTAAAAGGAGAATTCGTTTTTCTCGCCAACCACTGCACCACATTTGACGAGGTTTGTTACATTTAATATAACAACATATAATCGAGTGACTGTTTTTTCGAATTTTTTATGTAAGTCGTCATTTTTTTTATTAGGAATCGGCAAAAATTGCAGTTTCTGAAAACCAAACTATCAAGTTTACATCTCTGTTTTCTTGGTAATGAAAAATTATATGAAAATTCTCTGCATTGCATCTAAGAGTACATCTAAAGTGCACAAAATCGATATATTACACATGAACCTGAAAGCAATTTAGTAATGTGGAAAGACAGCTTTTGCAGAACCCTTGTAGACACGTACCGACTTCACATAAGATATATTGACATGTCAAACTTGTCCGCTTCTAATCATATAATGGATGCCGTTTACAGAACTCGGATAACTGTTCTTGATGCAGAGCAATTAATTTGTAAACTTCGCGCTTCCATTTTTTCGCTCATTCAAATTAAAAAAAAATTTCAACAAAATTCAGGCCATAACTAGCTATTTCGCTGCCAACAGTCACTAGAATTCACGTTTCTCTCTCAAATGCAGCAGATCTCCTTAAAATCTGTCTAGGGGTTATCTCAAAGAAGCGGTTCTGCGTTTTACATATATTTGAATAGGCCACGTCGGAGTTGGGCCCGAGCTAAACCTTCCTTTTAAGCAGAATGTTAAACCACGCAGCGCACTAGCTGAAACATTCACTTCTTTATGCTTAACATGTCTAACAATCGTCACCTCTTACTTTCTGTCTAACTGTCTACCTAACATATATTGCTGCACCGCTCCACATATTTTTCACTAAATAATGATACATGGTTCCAGAAGGACACTACACTCCCTGGGCGGCAACCGACCTTGTACCCTATAGGCGGGGCTCGACCCGCCATCGCACATCGGGCCAAAGGATTCACTCCAGCTTTGGCGTGCTTTCATGGACTTTTTCAGGGAAAAGGAAGGGCCTGGCCGCCTTCTTGCAGAGCTGACCACGGGACCACTCCACCTCGAAGATGAAGAGAGTGCCGGTGCCCCCCCCCCATAAAAAACGCCTTTTCTGCCGCAAGGTTTCGCCTAATAAATGCAGAAATAAAGATGTTAAACAATAATAACCTCAATAGTCATCTCACGATGTACACAAAGAAATCCATGAAACTTGAGCTTGAACATGAGAAAATTCGATTGAAAGATGATATTGCCTAGTCTGATATCGTGTAATTATGGTATGCTCGTAAGAGCTTTATTTTCTGTGACCTACTTTGACGAAAACGCGCAGCTGCGAGAAGTATCGGCTGTATGTTGCGAATAGCTACCTGTCAAATGCTGTGCTAGCTCTTTGTTTATGGTCATTCATTGAGTTAAACAAGCAGCCTTAACGTATGTGCAGCAATGCTCAATATTTACATTATTCTTGATTTCTAGTTTTAATTGCGACAATATTCTATTTGTGCTGAATAGTTCCCTCATAGCAGCAACCATAATAGAGTTCCAGTTTCAGATATCAGCCTCAGAAAAGCGAGAAGTATTGACTGTATGTTGCGAATGGGTCCCTGTCAAATGCTGTGCTAGCCCTTTGTTTTTGGTCATTCATCGGGTTAAGCAAGCAGCCTTAACGTATGTGCAACAATGCTCGATAATTAACTTTCATTTCTTTTATTCTAACACTTTTGTATATATCTTGGTCAAAACAATCAACGCCATAATTCCTGCTCCAAGCCATGGTAGGTATAACGTAAAGCTATTCCGTTCTGTTTCTATTCCAAAATGGCCGACACCGCTCACTCATTGGTCGAATTTTTTGAGGCCACGCCCATTTCTCCTGCCTGTCAAGCGACGTCAGGAATACTCAAAAACTGCCACGTCAAAGTGACGTTTACGCACTCATTATGTTAAATTATGCTGAACAAACCCACCATATTCGTGGAATAACCGGCGAGTGCCCCGTTCCGTTTGGAATAGAAAACAATGGCGGCCTTCTTGATTGCGTTGGCGGCGGCGGCGGCTCGTCAGCCCAGGCGCGGGACGAGGGAGCCCGAGGATGCGTTTGACATGCCAGACGATCTGTTTCGGCGGCACTTTCGCCTGAAGAAAGAAACTGTGCGCTGGCTGTGCGACGAAGTGGCAGAGGAACTCGGAGGCGTGAGAAAAACGGCGCTGTCGGTGGAGCGACAAGTGTTGTGCGCGTTGCGATTCTTCGCAACGGGCAGCTTTCAAGCCTCGGTAGGGAGCGAGGAGACGATCGGCGTCACCCAGCCTGCGGTCAGCGAGTGTGTGCGACGCGTGGCGGAGGCAATCGTCCACGCCCGGGCCCGCAACAAGTGGGTGCATTTCCTGAGGACGTCGGAGGAGAAGGCGGCCGTGAAGGAAGGGTTCCTTCGACGCGGCTCCTTTCCCGGCGTCATCGGATGCATGGACGGCAGCCTTATAGCCATCATCGCACCGAAGGGCGAGCAGAAGATAGTATTCATGTGCCGCAAAGGCTACTACGCCCTCAACACAATGTTCGTAAGTATCTTAATTTTTGTCTAATTTGCCCGTCATAGCAAAGCGTGGCTTATCTGTGCGCGCTCTCGTCAGATCTGCGCCGCAGGCATGCGGATCCTCGCCGTCGACGCTCTGCGACCGGGGTCAGACCACGACGCCCACGTCTGGAGAACTACGTGGTTGCGTCGTCGGTTCGTGGAGGGGCATATTGCCAAGGCCGGCGAACAGCTCCTCGGTGAGCAGCGGGAAAATTTTGTACAGTTGCAATTCTGGCAGCATGCAGCAAAGCGTGCTCGTGCCGTAAGAGAATATTGAAGCCCGAACCCCTTATGTTATAGTAGGTTATTAAGTATAGGCGAGATGTAGAAATCTTTCAATAGTATCTGCACGAAACAAAGTGACAACACACCTGCGCTGTACTTTAAACTAATTTTTAATGTGAGTGTACAGTGCACGTGTTGTCACATTCTTTTTCACACTGAAAATCATTTGTGAATGAAGACTGCACAAAGAGCTGCCTTGCTGCAAATAGGGATGCTACTATGTCCCAGCTATTGTTATCTGTGATCACAGCTGTGTCAGGTGCTGAGCCTGTATACTCCTTTATTGCAGCCTTTCTGTAGTAGGTGCATTTTACATAACCCATGCTTCGCCTACAAAACTTTGTGCAGATTTCATACCATTTTTTATGATCCTGCAGGTGACAGCGGCTACCCCCTGGAACCATGGCTCCTGACCCCAGCCACCCTCCCATACACATTGCAGAAGGCAGGTAGAACACTGCACATGCTGCCATGCGGTCCGTAGTGGAAGGGTGCATTGGGCTTCTGAAGAGCCGCTTCCGCTGCCTTCAGCGGTACCGCGCCCTCCACTACAAACCAGACCGTGCTTCCAACATCGTTGCAGCATGTGCAGTGTTGCACAACTTGTGTCTTGACGAAGGTGGCATGTCGGATCATGGCGGCGGCGGCGGCGGCGGCAGCGGCAGCGGCGGCAGCGGCAGCGGCAGCGGCGGCGGCGGCGGCGGCGGCGGCGGCGGCGGCGGCGGCGGCAGCGGCAGCGGCAGCGGCAGCGGCAGCGGCGGCAGCGGCGGCAGGGGCAGCGGCGGCAGCAGCAGCAGCAGCGGCGGCAGCAGCAGCAGCGGCAGCAGCAGCAGCAGCGGCGGCAGCGGCGGCAGCAGCGGCGGCGGCGGCAGCGGCAGCGGTGGCGGCGGCGGCGGCGGCGGCGGCAGCGGCAGCGGCAGCGGCGGCAGCAGCGGCAGCGGCAGCGGCAGCGGCGGCAGCGGCGGTGGCGGCGGCGGCGGCGTTGGCCGTGAGCGAAAAATACAGGCAGGCAATTCAAATAAAAGAAACTTGCAAGATGGGCAGCGTGGGAAACGAACCAGGGTCTCCGGAGTGTGAGGCGGAGGCGCTACCACTCAGGCACGAGTTCGATGTTTCAAAGCGGTACAAAAGCGCCTCTAGTGAATGCGGTGTTGTCTTAGAAACGTGCCGTAGAAAGTTATACTGCGGTGTATATCGGTAATTATGAGCATGTAACTTACAGAAGTGGCAGTTACACGAGTAGCGAAGTACGTTTTCGCTACATTTCTTCTGCGCTTTCCGCACACGCCGAGCCATCTTGCGGCAAACACAGAAGACGCCCTCCTCTCAATGTACGGCGCTACCCCGACAGGTGGCGCGCCAGGTGCGCATTGGGGCTGTGCGGGGACCGGTGCGAGGCACGTCGCGAACCCGACTCCCTCTTCCCTGACGACGCTTCGCCGTGCTCCCTCACGGGTTCCAGAATCAAGCGTCCTTCCTTTCTTTAGACCACAATCTATATATCTCTCTGACCGGGCCGATCACGACGTTTGGCTGGCGTAGATCGTTTCTCCCTCCGAGACACCGAGTTCTTTGGCTCGTTCCGCTTGCTCACGCGCACGTTTCGTTGCCGCGCCGAACGCTGCGTTGCTCGACGCTCACCGCGTGATTGGTGGGTGCAAAGTACGATGCGGGGCGCCTCGTAAGTGATCGCTGCGCCGTAGCGCATTGTCTTACATCCCTTGGCGGCTCGACGGGAACGCTGTCGCGTTCCACTCTTGAAGGCGAAGCTTAAGCGTCTTCCAATTTTTTGACATTCCCTTTGAAACGGGACCGTGACAGTAACCTCGCCAGCTTGATGTAGTAAGGTATACAAATTTTTTTTTAGTTCTAACACTTGTGTATATATCTCTTTTTTATTTCTCGAACCTTCTCTGTACACGTTGCACCGCTACGTATGCAATCGCTACATGACATGCCACCTGATGTAATAATATGCAACTGCAAAGCGTAGTCACGCTACGCAGCGCGCATGTCACGTCGTATGTCTCCTGGCGTGCTAGGACGCGTTTAGAGGGCATATTTTCGCTGCAAACTAGCAAGCGCTGGCGTGGCTCAGTTTGATGAACCACACCAGTGCTTTAAAGCTGGCGCGGTTCAGTGGATTCGTCATTCCTCCCGCGATGAAAACTTATTCTTACGTTACATTCTGCAACTCTTCCTGTAAAACATTGTTGGAAAATAGGGCCTCTTTTGTGCCGTGGTTTACAAACTCTCGTTTGCGTCCACATGCTGAAATGACTGTATTGTAGAATGTAAGTATGCCGTGTTTTTCTGGGACATTCTGGGACTTTGAAAATATTTAGATATCACACCATACGCAAATATTTTCCTACGCTTTAAAGAGCGCTGTGACCCACCATTAGACATGTTCGTGGTAATTTGCCTACATGGCCTTTGGCGCAGTAGA
The DNA here is from genome assembly GCF_023375885.2 of Dermacentor andersoni. Taxonomy (NCBI): domain Eukaryota; kingdom Metazoa; phylum Arthropoda; class Arachnida; order Ixodida; family Ixodidae; genus Dermacentor; species Dermacentor andersoni. The sequence goes on along the minus strand of NC_092824.1, from coordinate 22,704,135 downwards.
AAGTGTGACAGGCAAGCTGAACCAACTCGAAGCACTCGGTCATTTTTTCTGCAATCTGTTGCCTACGTTCAATGTGTACGCTGCATAAGAAACACCACCGGAATGGATGCCTCTATTGAACGCTTGCGCTTGCTTGCCTGAATTTCCAATGTGTTTTCAGTCACCCGAAATGTCTGTAGCGCTTTCATTTTCTTGTTTGCTGAAAATTATGCTCTCGTGTAATGAACAATAACAAACACAGACGCTGGCGTGGTTCAAAGGCAGAGTAGATGACTCCGGCGCAGCGAGCTCGAGTTCGATGACGGCAGGAACTGGGTATTTTTTTCTCTCATTTCTGGCGATTCCTGCGACGAACACCGGCGGTGGCAGCGGCGATGGCGGCGGACAACATCGCCAACCGAAACGGCTATTGCAATGAGCCCATAACAGCTCCGGCTGTAAAAAGGAAGCACAGCGGAAATCGGGCCGTATAACGTAAAACAATTCCAATATGTTTTTATTCCAATCTCCGGACGTTGGATTGGCGTAACCGCTGACGCAGGCATCGGGCGGTGACCCGCAGGGTTTTCTGAATTCACCAATCAAATGCTCTCCTTCTTTATAAGAGTTCACTTTGTTTGCTTTAAAAACGAATAGCATTGTCTACACTGAGTGGCTTGTCTTATCTGATTGACTGACAAGAAGCGAGGAGTAGGCTCAAGTGGAGAGGGATTCGATGGGGCCGAGCTAGTGCATTGAAAATAGATGACCGCATGAAGAGGATGGTGACGGCTTCTGCGATAAGTCCGCTTTCCTATACTTGGCTTGCGGTGGCTGGTTGAAAGTCGCAATGCCATAAAACGGAAAGTTAAGAATGCCCCTAAAACGACTCCTCAGCAAGAAGAGTTAGCAGAACGAGGTCGCAAACGCGCCGAATGTGCTCGAATACTTTACACGGCCACGTAAAAAGCTTTATTGTATGCAAATAAACCCAGGCTCTCCGGCAGGTGTGAGTAGCCAACGCCTCAGCGATCGCCGGCAGCCATATTTTATTTCGTCCGGAACGGGACAACCTGCGGCTATTCAGAAGAAAATTTAGTTTTCTTCGGCACATTAATGCATCTTTAACACGTACACGTCACTTTGACGTGGTTAGTTCTCGCGGTTTTGTGACGTCGCGTGACAAGCAGGTGAACTAGATGTCGCCCGAAACCTTTAGACCAATAGGCGAGGGCTAATGGCGAAAAGGCGTCGAATTATAAAGAACTGGTTTTCTTTTGTTATTACGAATCACGCATAATCAGTGTGTTCATGTGATATCAAATGAGGAGCTATCGCTGTTTTCTTGACGTCGCGTGACAGACAGGCGATGTGGGGGTGGTTCAAAAAAAGCTTTTGACTAATCACGGAGGGCTGATTGTAGAACTGGAATAGAAGATTGTGGAATAGCTATACGTTATAGCATCCTTGATGGGGTTCTCATTTATATGCGCTTTTTTTTTCATCAACCACCTTTGTGTGCTACCGACTTCTGAACATGGGTCGAAATAGTATTTGTACCAAATTCAGGCTTTCACTATTGATCCTGTGGGCAGCAAAGAGGCGAAAGTAAACTATTATAGAATAGTTAGTTTTAGAGCCAGTGCTATGAAAATAAGTCCAGTTTTTTTTCAGTGCACATTTATTGTGAAATATTACCCAAGCGCTATATGTTGCGGGTTCTTACCTCGGTGTTAAGGGTTAAGAAAACATAAAGGTATTTTGTGAAACTGTATTATAATTTACTCAAATTATTCAGAAGACGCAAAAACGTAAACGTTGAAAGAATGCCCGTGTCGGTCGATTTCTGCGGAATTTGTTTCGCACTGCGTTTTCCAACGTTTCGTGAAAATCAAACAGCCCTCACGTGCTTAAAACAGATTTTTCAGCTCAATATAGGGGAAATGTTGTGCAACTGATGCTTACACACGTGCAATTGTTATGTAATATTGTGAGAGAAGTGAATATTGGTCGAGCACAAGATTGAGACAGTCGGTGCCGAATGAAGCAGGTAACACAATTTTAGAGAACGGTTCTTATAGCAACAGAGCATCAAAAGGAAAACACAGGGAAGGCGCAGATGGAAAGTCAAGAAGATAGGTAAAAGCGGAAGCCAATGTTTCGGCAAGTGCAAAACAAGGCGACTTGTGCTTTTCTGGACAGAGTATATATAGGTAGCGTTTTTCTAAAGGGGAGCGGTGGTAAGGCGGTTGGGTGAGGCAGCGACTGAAGGTGTGGTAGCGGCGAAGGTGTAGAAGTGAAAAAAAAGAGAGGTGTGCTGTTCAACGTCAGTCAAGGAATGTGAGGTAGCGTTGTGTGTCAGCCGGCCGTGTGTTTTTTTGTGGAAGGAGCCTGGATGACGAGGTGGGATTGTCTGCTCAGTTGGATGTCAGTGAGCTATCGTCTCTCTGAAAGAGAGAATAAAACAAGTGGGAGAAAATGGTTCTCATGTTCTGTGTTGGTGCTGTGTCCGGGTGACGTCCGTTTAGACTGACATTCATTGATTGTCCTCTTTTACTGATATATTGTTTCGTACACGAGGAAGGTGAAATGGGACAATCAGTGAACGTCAGGTTAAACGGACATCGCGCGGACAAAGCTTAAAAGCTTCCCAGAACCGTCCCCGATCATTTAAATCAACCATGCCAGAGCTTTGATGAAGGTGAACTCTGCATTCTACAATAAAATTTCCGTTCTGCACGAGGAAGAAAATAACGACAATCATACCTCATCCATAAAGTCAAGACATTGCAACCAATAGGCATAAACGTTTCAAAGGGAGCTTTAGAATCCATTCGCTTAGCTAAATTTCAGGGTATAGGCAATAGCACTTAGTTATGTATCATTGGGTTGCTTAGCCGCAATTTTCTTTGGTTTCTTTCCTCCTTCTCTCTTCTTTTATTTATATATTCATTTCACTTTAGAATATTTTTTTCCACGAGCGCCATTTTCTTCCGCTTCTTTTTTGCTCTCTTGCAGACAGACGACAGCTCACTGACCTCCAGCGGAGCCGCTAAACCCTCCACACGGCCGTGTGGTGTGGCCGGGTGGTGACACACGGCCATGTCACCGGTTGTGTGTCAGCCGGTGACACGTCAACCGGCTGACACACGGCTCTACCTCACATTGCTCCACCGACGTTGAATAGCACAATTATCTCGGTCGTTTCCTGGCCCACCCGCTTTACTACCTCTCACATTTATATGAACCCTACCTATATACACTGTACTGAGGAAAGCATATGTGTCCTTGTTAAAGACAAGTCCATACCTTGTTGTCGCTCTGCTGAGAGCCTCAAAAGATTTCTTTTTTTGTTGCTGTGCGCCAGTGCCTTAAGAAAAGGTTTTCGCATCAACTCCTCACAGAAATCATCCTCTTTCTTCATTGTGTTTTTTGCAGTAACACGAAGTATAAGACATAAAAATGGAAACAATTGGTTCGTGTCCTTCGCAATGAACAGGTGCATAAAGGAGCAGGGTAAACATGAACATAGCGCGAAAGGTGGAGGCAAAAGACAAGTTTTCTGTTTTCTATCAATGCAGCATGCCCATTGCTCAAAAGTTAACATAGTTTTTCGCAAACACCAACCGTATGATATGCAGCGGCAACCTTTTCAAAGATGATAATCTTTTCAAGCTTCGTCGTTATGGCGACTTTAGCCACTTACATTTTTTTTCTTTGTGCGATAGAAAACGAAGCTCCTACATTTGCTGACGCATTACTATTTCCTGGGCAAAGTCAAGGAAAATGTTGTTCTATGCAACATTTTCATTTCACAAATAATAGGTGGCAAAGGGCTAAGAAAGCTAGACCGAAGCGAGGAATACATGGAGGTACCCGTGTGTCTGCAGAAGAAGTAAGACAATTGGCGGAAGCACATAGAGTGCCTGGGGAAGTACATAAAATACTGCGAAGACACAGCCAGAACGTCGGTAGAAATAGGGTCAATGACTCGGCTCTTCCACATGGTACGTAATTTATTTTCGTTTTTCTAGCTGTTGCAACATCAATATTATCGATGGATTTGATAAGCTTCAACTGATAGACTACAAGGCTTAGTATTTAAGCAGTCTTTTTCTTTATTCAAAGCTCACAATAAATTTTGAAACATGCCTGTAACGATTATAGCACTCATCATATTCCTGTTACTTGAGTTCCCCCTTGAAAGCAATCAATAAACGTAGAGTGGAAGCTACCGAAATGACCACAATCTGCCCAAATTATTCCACATTTGTGTTATATCCTCCCCCTGTAATGTCACATTGTCCCTACGTCAACCGAAATTGGCGTACCGTGGTCAGGTTTCCGTTGGAGCCAAGTGTCTCCTCGTCTTAATTCTTTTCGTCTTTTCGCCCCGATTATGAGCCACACATACATCGCAACGCAATGCGTCAGCATTATAGCATGTTCATCTGCATTCCATAGGTGCCAGAAACCGCCGTGGCTGCTTAGTGGCTTTGATGGTGCTCGACTAAGAACGAGGTCGCGGAGTCAAATTGCGGTCATGGCGGCCGCATTTCGATAGGGGCGAAATGCAAAAACATCGGTGGTATTTAGATTTAGCAGCACATTAAAAACCTCGAGGTGGGCAAGATTAAATGCCGAGTCCAGCCCCACATACGATGATGAAGAAGAACCCCATATGAACCCCACATGATGATGGTCATGTACAGATGACAAAGAATAGCTTATAAATGACCACACTATATATATATATATATATATATATATATATATGTATATATATATATATATATATATATATATATATATATATATGTATATCAATATATTGTTTCCAAAAATCCGTCAGCATTAAGCGCACTGTCTACTTTGCATCTGTAGGGTGTTTTCGGGGCTCGGGAAAGGACACAGAAAATTAGAGGACGCTTAAGCTTCGCTTTTAAGAGTGAAGCTGGATAGCATTCAGAAATCCCTGACTGCTTCTCACGCGTCCCGGCAACTGTAGCTATGTAACCGTAATGTTTACTGGGAAACGCTAGCGGCGTATGGACGAAGGCGAGCTTTCTGGTGTAAACGCGGCGTTTTGCGTGAGTCGCAATGCGGTGGAGGCGAGCGCGATTTGGAGGTGTTGCAAGGAGTGAGGCGGAGGCGAGCTTTCTGGCCTTTGGGATTGTGCCGCGCCGGTGCGCGCAAATCTCGGAGGCCATGGACGCTCTGTGAATGGTAGAAACGCTGGAAAAGGGGTTTGCGTTTTCAGTTCCCGCGCAACGGAATCATGTTTTTTTCGTATATTCAACTTTCAATCCGGCGCTATCATATCCGCAGGTTGTGTGTATAAGTCGTACTTTACGATTTTTATGACGCATTTTAGCTTGAAAAATTCAATTATTTCAGTGACTTCCTTGCGCTACATGGAGGATCTGCGTTGTTGGGCATGCGTGGTTTGAAATGATATTTGCCGAAATGGCGGTCGACGCTCAACGCGGGACGCAGATGCCGGATTTTGTACGCCACTGGGCCCTTAACGCTATAACGTTAATATCATTTAATTTGGCCTGTATAATGTCGTACGCCACATTTATATTAATCGCTCTATTTCCTTTGCGGCCTATGTACTGTCCGCGTACTAGTTCACTACTCTGCCTTTCGTTCTCTTTCTCCCTCTACTTTCCAAATAGGTTGATACAATGCTTTTATGAGAATTGTATATTGAGAACCGCTCTTAAAATGATCGGGCCAGTTTTAGAATGTCGGCGACGAAAACAAACCTATTCATTGTATGGTACATAATGGTGTCCACGTACCTGACAAACAATGTTTTGCAGCAAAGTCTACAAAGGTTTCGATAGGACATTTTCTACCGGATGTGATCGTCAATCTCGCAGCTGCACTTTAGCTCGTGTAGATACTGACGTTGTATATCTTCCTGGCGTGGTTGCTATGTTGCTGAATTCAAGAACAATATTATCCCCAGGACCAAATAACTTCCCAAATACATTCTTCAGCCACGTTGTAGAGTTGATAGAGCGCTTTATAGTGACTATTTTACGCAGATCTTTATTCTCCACCACACCTCCTGGGGACTAGCGATCAGCGCGTATTGTACGGATGCTTCAGAAAGGCGAAATAACTTTGTTAAGAAATTGTGAGCTATTTTCCCTAACGTCATCCTGCTGCTAAGTTCTGGAGCATACCATAACAAACCAGAAACAAAATTCTTTGAACGTAAGCAATATCTTACACCGGCACAAACTTGCGCTCTGAAGGGCATATCTAGCCGTAGTACAGGTACTCAGTTGGCTTTAGCCGTCCAAAATTTTGCTAGCATTCTTGACAAAGCTAGTAAGATTGATGCTGAGTTCCTGGGTTTTAGAAAAGCTTCTGATTTTGTTTGTCACACGACGTTATTTCAGAATCTTGAGAACATCAGTGTTTCTGTGTGTCTAATTCGGTCTTACCGTATTTAACCAACCTTAAAGAGTTTACCAGATTAAGCGATTTATTCTCTCCTTATCTGCCATTTACTTCTGATATTCCTCAAGGTAGCGCGCTAAATCATTTGTTAATTTGATTATGAGATAATAATGTTGTAAATATAATTAGTCACCCCATTCAAATCCAGTATGTAGGTGAGTGTGTTTTATTTAAAGAACTTGCCTACCATGAAGATTAGGTCCTCTCATATTAATTCTAACCTTCAGAATATTCATCCCTTTTCTAGCCACTAGAGCATGTAGCTTAATACTAAGGAAACTGTTTACATGCATCTAAGCAGGTAAAGGCAACCTTTATTGTTTACTTATATTCTTGCATTCAAGCCCTTATCAGAAGGGGCGCAGTATAAATACCTTGGTGTTATCTAACACGTAACCTAGGGCCCGATAACGTAAAACTATTCCAATATGTTTTTATTCCCATCTCCTGACGTCAGACTTGCGTAACCGCCGACGCAAGCATCAGCCGACCCGCCTTGGTTGCTCAGTGGCTATGGTGTTAGGCTGCTGAGCACGAGGTCGCGGGATCGAATCCCGGCCACGGCGGCCGCATTTCGATGGGGGCGAAATGCGAAAACACCCGTGTACTTAGATTTAGGTGCACGTTAAAGAACCCCAGGTGGTCGAAATTTCCGGAGTCCTCCACTACGGCGTGCCTCATAATCAGAAAGTGGTTTTGGCACGTAAAACCCCATAATTTAATTTTTTTTTAAGCATCAGCCGGTCACCCGCTGGGTTGTCTGATCAGACCGATAAAACGCTTTCTTTGTAGACATATCATATTGACCGCAAATAAAGACGGGGAGAGAAGGAGAGAACACATAGACAGCACGGGCGGTAACTTTCAACTGTTTTATTCACGGTAGCCCGTGGGCTTATATAGGCATATAGAACATGCGCAGATCGCACCAAAGAAGAACACTCATCAGCCTAGCATGGCAAGCAATTATATAAAAGAATATATTTCTGATTGAAACAACGTAATGGACGTGTCACTAACACAGTCTTGGTCTTTCTTTTTTATGTGATAAGCCTCCATCAGTTCACGTGCAGTCTGGTCATGGCTGCTCCCCAGAATCTTTATCTCCTTAAAAAGAGGTGCACTGTGACAGACATTGCAGTGCGCAGGCAAGTGCGCCAATCCATCTTTCGTTAACTTTTGTTCATGTTCTTTCACTCAGGCACCGTCTGGTAGTGGCTGGTAGTGGTATTGTCTGGTAGCGGTAGTGGTGTCTGGTACTGGCACCATCTGGTAGCGGTACTGGCTGGTAGGCGGTCGCTTTTGTAGGCAGTCACTTTTGTTTGCTTGAAAAACTAATAACATTGCATACAATGAGCGGCTTGTCTCATCTAATTGACGGACAAGAGGCGGGAGCCCGCCAAAGTGAAAAGGGATTCGATGGGGCCGAGCCACGGCACTGAATATCGATTACCGGATGAAGAGAGTGGTGCCGGTGTCTGCGATTGGGCCAATTTCCCTTACTTAGCTTGCGGTGGCTGGAAGAAAATCGCGGCGTTATGCAACGGAAGCTTCAGAACGACACTAAAACGGATCGTCAGCAAAGAATAGATGGCAGAACGCGGTAGTAAACATTCTGAAAGTGCTCGAAAACGTTACACGGCTGCGGAAAAGTTTTATTATACGCAAAAAAACCCATGCACTCTGGCAGGTGCGAGTAGCCAGTGCCTCAGCGATCGGCGGCGGCCATCTTTTATTCTTTACAGAACGGGGCAGCCTGCGGCTATTCAGAAAAAAATTGTTTTGTTCGGCATTGCATACACTGAGCGGCTTGTCTCATCTAATTGGCGGAAAAGAGGCGGGAGACCGCCAAAGTGAAAAGGGATTCGATGGGGCCGAGCCACTGCACTGAATATCGATTACCGGATGAAGAGAGTGGTGCCGGTGTCTGCGATTGGGCCAATTTCCCTTACTTAGCTTGCGGTGGCTGGAAGAAAATCGGGGCGGCCATCTTTCATTCTTTTCAGAACGGGGCACCTTTAACGCACTTTTAACGCGTGCACCTCACATTTACGCGGTGAGTTCTTGCGGTTTTGTGACGTCGTGTGACATGTAGGCGAAGTAGGTCCAGCCCCAAAACTTTTGACCAATAGCTGAGTGCTAATGACGAAATAGCGTCCAATCAGAAATAACTAATTTTGAATTTATTCGGTCGAATCATGCATAATCAGTGTGTACACGTCATATCAGACGGAGAGCTATCGCGGTTTTCGTAACGTCGCGTGGCAGACAGGTGAAGTCGGCGTGGCCTCAAAAAAGTTTTTACCAATCGCGGATGGTTGATTGCAGAATTGGAATCGAAGAGTTTGGAATAGTTATACGTTATAGCGCCCGTAACCTGCAATAATCACGTTTCTGCTGCGTGTTCCTCCTCGTTGAGAAAGCTCTTTTGGTTAAAACGAAAATTGATGAAGCCCCCCCCCCCCCCCCCCCCCGAAAGCTAGACTTTTCGCTTTCTGGTCTATTAGCAAGCCCAAGGTGAGTATGACGCAATTATCTGGGACATGCAAAGAAACAGTGACGTCTTAGAAAATATTCACTGAAAAGTTCGTTTTATATTATCTGGGCTGAATGAATTATGGGGTTTAATGGGCCAAAACCACGATATGATCACGAGGAATGCCGCAGTGGTAGGATTCCGGAACAGTTTGAATCACCAGGGCTTCTTTAACGTGTGACTAAATCTAAGTACACGGGTGTTTGGCATTTCCCGCCATCAAAATGCGGCTGCTTTGGCTGCGATTTGATCCGGAGACCTCGTGCTTAGCAGCCCAACAACATAGCCACTATGCCGGACAAGCGTTTATATTATCTAAATATCGTTCAACCGACTCCACGACTAACTTATCAAACAAGGAATTTCAACACTGAAATTCCGAAGCACAGTTCAAAGGCTAAAGCTTCCTGCTTAGGAATAACCAGCAGTCCCTTAAGAGGAAGCTTTAGCTTGGCCCCTACTCCGACACCACTTTATTCAAGTGCATGCAAACCGCCGAAATGCTTTTCTGACTAAATCATTGATAGATTTTAACGAAATTTGCGGAATTTGAGAATAAAAGTTCAATGTTAATGACTGTGGGCGGCGAAATTTTGATTTGTGGCTTGAAAGTTGTCATAAGATTTGTTATGCAATCTTGTTTTACAAAAATGGAAGCCGAAAGTTTAAAATTTGTCCGTCTGCATCAAAAACAAATATCGCCAGTTTGTGGATTGCAAACATCATAATATTCAGAGCGGATAAATTTGATACATTAGTTTACATCTCATGTGAATTAGCTACAATATTTTCAAGTGTTTTGAAAGAGTACTACTCACATACTAGTGGTGGCTTTGAGGAACATGTATAATAGATCAAATTTGTCAGCGTTTGATGTGCTATTAGATGAAATATACAGAATAGCGATATCGTCTTTTATGGCTGAGCTAGGGTTGACAAGTTATAATGTTGTAAGTTTAGTTTTCTAAGAATGTACGGATTTGTCAATTTTTGTCAAAAATAGGACGGCCTAAATAAAAAATTCATATCCAACAGTCGCTAGATTTTAACATTTTCTTTTGATTGCAAGAAACCTCATTACATTTGGTGAGTGGTTGCCGCGCAGCACAATTTCTCTTTTCCCGTGTATTTTTATAGGAACACCCACTCCAAAGCTTCCTCTTAATTCAAAAGGCGGCAGAGCAAAAAGACAAGGATGGGGAGAATACGACAAGGAGGAACGCTGAACTGCCACCAACAGGATTGTGATTTGTTGCCGAATGTATATGTCCTGTCTGTGACAGGGGTTATCATCTGCACATGCGTAAATATGCCAGCTCTATGTCTGGAAGCGTGATGAAAGCCATGCTCTGAAACATCCTTCCTTAAGTGTAGAAATCAGTGAAGGTTCTGCAATCTCCCGTGTGAAACGCGCTTTGCTCTTCTTGGTAACGAAAGTGTTTTGAAGGTTGGGCAAACTGTCCTCGCAAGTCAGATATTGACTTTCCAGAAAACCTTCAAAATCTTTTCCTTGACGCGCAATTATTGCGTTGTTTGCGTGGTCTCTTAACCTATCGCTAACATATCTCCTAGTTAGGCAAGCGTACACTTTTCCGTACTTCTTAAGAATTTGATACAATTCACTTGCGCATTCGACAAAAGACCGCCTGTGCTTTCTGCTACAGTGAAGCTGCTAGGTTGCTGCTGGGTCGCTCAACCTGCAGAGTTTTGACAGCTTGTGGGAGGCAAGGAATATGGCGTTAACGTCGTAACTCTGAGCCACCTTTTGCAGAGTTTGCGTACCGCAGGTCCCTTCTACCTACGCTGTGCGCGATCAGCTTCCCACGTTTGCGAATTTGTGCATGACTTTTTGAGAAAGCCGTCCGCGAGCGAAATGAGGAGGTGCTGAGTATTCCAGGCGCTCAGCAGCCTTTCGGCTTGATTATTGAACGCATCTGAGATACAGTGCGGGCAAGATTTGCCGAGAGTGTTCTTCACTCACGTGGCGATTTTAATGATCTTAGAGTGAGTGGGCGGACATGAAAAGCAGAAGTGGTTGGTTGACCCGGGGTCTGTAGCAGTAGCAGACACCAACACATATCAACCGGAACCACATATGTAAAAATCTAATTTGGCCAGTGACTGGGAGTTGGTGAGTTAGCTAAAGCGGGCTCATTACATCGCTGAACATAGCTAACACCTTTCTGCTTTCACATTCAGTGGCCTGCGCTTCACAATTCAAAACAACCACAAAATCATCGACTGAGCGGTCAACCTTAAGGACATCCTTGTCCGTGTGCAAAGTATGTATGAGACGGTCGAAATGAGCAAATACTTTATAAGGGCTGGGGCTACGCAGGACCCAATGCATACACCCTTGTTTTGCAAGTGTGGTGTCCCTTCAAACTGCGTGAACATTGACAGTGAATAAAAGGTTAAGAGTTCAAGAAAACCAAGTACTGAGACCCCAATTGCACTTTCCAAAGCCATGGAACCATATTTATCGATAGAATGCTGAACGCTTTAAATGATGAGGTGATTGGGTAAAGACTAAAAGATATCTTTAAAGTGTCAATTGAGAACGCCGGTAAGCTCTTGTCAGTATTAGTGTTAAAAATTATGTTACCAGGTTAGAGTCGCTTAAGATGAAATGGCCTTTTAGAGGTAAACCTGAAGATTTACGCGGCAAGTAAATAGCAAGAAAGTGATGCCATATTACAGATTCAGATGCAACGGTCCTTCTGGATTATGTATTAATGTGGCAAATTGGGCGCGCTGGTACATATTTGAAAAGGCGGCAGCGCAAAAAGACACGGACGGAGGCAAGACGACAATATCAGCGATGAGCTTCCAACAATATGATTGTGAATGGTTCACGAATACAACGAACCCGTTGCTCGGACAGCACATATACATTCGTGAACCATTCAGATTGCCTGCCGACGCAGCTCGGTCCTGCGCACACGCTCCCACTAATAATCTGCCCCTAACTCGAGTGGTGTGGCTACCGTTATAGCTATTACTGTATTTTGTTACTGGTTACGAGTTTTTCGTGGAAGCGTAATTTTATGTGTTTTTACTTTCGTTTGTTGCATTAAGAGTTTCATGTGAGTTTTGCAACAAACGGCTTTGCGCATCGCAAATTGGCATCCGCAGCAGCAGGACAAAGCCGTTCATTCTTTTTCCTTTGTTACTGTAGGAGCTTGTAAGAATGACTAGCCAGCCATGGAGACTTAGTGGCCTTAGGCGAACGCATGGGACTAAAGGGAGCTGAGATGAAGGCGTCATGGCATGAGAAGAAGGCGCGAGTGCGAGAGAAATGGGCTGCGGAACGGGAATTTGCTATGCAGCTACTATAATGGGAACGCGAAGCGAAAAGAGGGCCGTTTCAGCAGGAGGCGCGAGCGCGAAAACGCGCTGTGCAACGAGACGTGAAAAGAAAGCTACGGTCACTTGAGGAATGGGTGCTGCAGTTGCGTCTCAAGGTCGCCGAGGCGGAAAGAGTGCGTGCACTGAAAAGAAATTGCGAGCTTGAGTCGTACGCAAGCTCTGCTGAGCAAGCATTTGTTGCACGCTGCGAACGCCATCAATGTCTTTTGATAGAATTATGCGCCCTATAAGAGGGCAACAGAGAAGTGGGCAGGAAACGGGCAGGAAACGAACCTCATGGACGCTGAAAATATCTTTAGGAGCAGACCATAGGCAACCCTCAATGAAATCGAGGCACGCGTGCACACCTGTGCTAGTAAAAGCGCTTTGGATCAAGAGGCAGAGATGCCTTCACAAAGCCAGATGGACTGGGCGGGCAATGGTGCGCATGAGCACTGACCGCCAAGAGAGTTCGAACAGCAATGAGGTACGCATGCGAATCGGTGCAGATAAAAGAACACCGGATAAAGATGCCTCTAAAAAGCCTGACGGACTGGGCGAAGGTTCGCATAACCAATGGCCTCGAAGAATTCGAAGCGAGCCAGGAGAAGGTCGCCCATTCTTCCAGTGTAGCACTGACGCTGGAGACAAGTGAGTCATCGGAGTGGTCCTCGAACCTGGTGAGCTTTGAGGACCACTATGCTGGCTCACCTAAAGAGAGCGGGAGCTTTCCTGCCTGCGTCCATGAAGGCCACATAGGACATGATGGAAGGATGAGTATATATATATTCGGTGAAGAGACTAGGACAAAATCAAAGGAAGAGGACTGTGAATAACAATGCGAGTCACATTAAAAGTCAGCGCTAAGAGAGGACGGGCACGTGCTGGGTCTGTGTAAATGCATGATGGGAAAGATTGATATATCGCATTGGGATTGCGCTGAGGAACACAGCAGTGGCTTTTCACAGGGTAATCTTATATATGGCAGGCGAATGACGTTGCATTCCTGTTTGTCTAGCGGGGAGGCAGTTATGACCATTGATGCGTCACGTTTGACAGACGCCAGTTACGGTAAGACAGAGGTTGCAGAGTCTGGTGATTCATTCGCACAACACAATGACTCAGCTGATGAATGTCATGATTACTTCCAGCCATCAGAAGAGATGAATTGGGATGCAAGGAACACTCAAACTCTAACATGTTGCAACATGTAAAAGAGATTGAACGGTTGAGTTTTTGGCAGTGGCACAGACGTGCATCTCTTTAGAGTCGTGGTAAAGCGGCTGTACTAACGCCTTCAAAAAAGCAGGTCACACATGTCATTCATCTTGTCCGAGAAGAGATAACTTGAAATGGCTGTTGCAGAACTGGTCCCCATCTCGAGGTAATTGACCGTGGGCTGAACAGAATAGATTATAATGTATGGTATGTTTGCTTGAGATTGTGAATTCCTGAGTGCTGTGTTTTGTACACGTGGTGAACCTTGTTGAGAACTTACAATGGTAATGTGCTGGACTTCTCGCACACAAGTCATAGCTTTCCCATATGAAAAACTTCTTCAAAAAGGGGCTTTACTGATATGTGAAGTGCGCCAATATTCTGTCGCGGAAAGATAAGAAAAGAATACAACAACAAAGAGTGTATATGCGGAGGCGAATCTAGTACTGAAGGGAAGACGACGACGTCGAGGAGGGTAATGCCCGAGACACATAGTGAGATTTTGGGGGCCATCGGTCCTACGACCATTCGCATCGGCAGCCGCACTCAACAGGTTCTCAACCAAATCCACCGCACGCGGCGCCGAATCGCACGCCGCGCATGCGACCAACTTGTTGAATATTGTCGTGCGACGGCCGCACCGGTCGGATGACCGCAGCCACTGACAGCACCTTTAGCCTGAACGTCATGGCCACGTGGTAGACCCGGCGGGGAAGGGCTGGCGAGCGGGCGCCTCACCGCTTCGATCATGCCTTCTTTTTTTCTTCTCCCTGGTCGTAACGCGGGCCTCTTTCGCCGCTGATGGCGGCACATAAATCGGCTACAATTTGTTTCTGACACGAAATAACTTCTCGAATAAAGTGAACTCGTAAGAGTGCGTGTTATAAAACGTTGTGCGAAATAGTAAATGGTTGGCGTGATTTCTACTTGGACGCGGTAAGGGATGACGCGCCAGCAATAGCGGCTCGCCGGATCGGCGTGTTCACTCATCGCTACTAACGGCACCGGGAAAACTAACTGTATTTTCACTTAAAGAAACATAAAAGTTCAGGCATTGGTTGTGCTGACAAATTTAGGCGCTTTATTACGAGCCGCGGACGCATCGCAAGGGCCCTCGGCCCCGGATGACGAGGGCATACAGGCCTGTAGGCCCTCGTAGGCCTTACGAGCGAGGCCTACCCCGTCTCCTAGCGATCGCAAGCTTGCCTGGCATGCTCGTTCGCTTCCGTCGGCGCCAATGAAATCAAATGTGCTGCATTCTAAGCGTGACATAAATATGTGCCCGTTGTGCCGACTAACATAGGCGCTTCGTTGCGCGAGCTGCGAGCTGCTACCGGTGTCGGATTCGATGGCTGAGCGAGCTATGCCTGCCGGCTCCTAGCCATCGCCGGCTGTCAACGGAGCCGATACTGCTAACGGGACCTTGCGGAAACACGTCTACAGTGTTTATATTGTTATCGTTTGTTTAAAACAAGATAGCTGTGCAAATACGGTTGCTTTCAGTTTCTGTTCGATGTCACGCAGCATTCCGAACTTCCATACAGGGGCACCGGTTCTCGGCGGAGCTACCCCGCACTCGCTCATTCGTACCATGTGTCCTGAATCGCCGCATGCGGCAAGTCGCACACGACGCGCCGTACGACAGATCGCAAAGAAAAACGCACCATGTGTCTCGCCCTTATAGCACAAGAATGCGGAGCCCCCTAAAAAATAAACCAAAAAGAAAATGACTCCATCGGTAAAGTGTACGGAGTTCCCAGGGGCCAATCAGGAAAAGAGAAATCGGCCAGGTTAACAGAAAAATGATGAGCATTGGCGGAAAAGGGCCAGAGGTCGAGGAAACGATGTAAGGGGGAAGATCGGCCACCATACCGGGAGTTGAAGATGCGCCGTCGAGATCCCGACCCAAGCCGCTAGGGCTTCACCCTACCTGGGCCGCCTGCCATCCTGTTCGCAATCGTCGCTACCCTTCCGGAGCCCGGCCGGTGAACTAACAGAGTAGTTAGAGAAGTATGGGAGAGGCCTTTGCCCTGCAGTGGGCGTAGCCTACCTGCGGCTGCTGATGCTGATGATCCCACAGAGCACAATTTGGTACACATCGTGTGAGATAATAAGCTGGATGAGATACCTCAGACGAGTACAACTTTTTGTTAGGATCTCCGAGTGATAAAATTTAATTAAATACGAATATTCGAAGGAAAAGAAAGTACCTCTGAATATCTAATCGAATATCAAATAGTTTAACAAGTGTAAACTAACTAAAATATAAAGTTTTCGTGAAGTTTGTCCAGTACAAAATAAAGTTATTTCTTTTATTTGATTAAGCCATGTGAGATGGTTTGCAACTAAATATCGGGTGAAATGAAGAGCTCCTAAATTAGAAACCGCTGCTCTTAGTCACCTGGTGCACCGTCACATTGACAGCAACTAAACAACGGGATCACCAGACTATGTACCCTTGCAAAAATAATTGAGAAGGCATTGAAATACCAGTGGTCAATAATGAGTTTTGTATTTCGAAGTGATGAATAATTTGTAGGAATATCATTGGGTTTAGTATTGAAAGCTCTTGAACACGGGCCACTAAAATTTTACTGAAACACCATTGGATGGCTCAATATTGAATAATTGGTAAGTTACCATTCCACGTTCATTCTGGTGAAACAGCTCGTATTCGTTTTGTTGAATTGTTGTTCAATTTTTCGTAGTCTTGTAATAAACAATTTCTCAGATAGTTTTATTAACATAAAGTGTCAGTCAGATTGATTTCAGTACTTCAAGTATCGCCGCCAACCCAGGTTATAAATATTTCGTTCCACTGAGAAGTTCCCGAGAAGCAGCTTGAGAAAAAGGGCAAGGATTGGCCTCTGTACCACCAGCCAACAATAAAAATTGAGACTAACATTACGATACGCTAAAGTGGATGGATACGAAAGCCTGGGCGCTAAGCAGATATTCAATAAATTAGTTACCTGCCGTGGTGGCTCAGCGACTACGGAGTTTTGCTGCTAAGCACAAGGTCGCCTGACCGAATTCCGGCCGCGGCGGCCGCACTTCAAGGAGAAGGGAGGGGGGGGGGGGTTGTGTCCCGTGTATTGAGGCCACGGTAAAGATGCCCAGGTGGTACTAATTAACACGGAGTCAATGCTTCATAAATCGTGGTGTGGGCGCGTAAGACTCCAGAATTCATTGATTCGTTGTATTACTTAATATTCTCATTCAAATCAGAATCAGAATCAGAATTTATTATTAGAAGTAGGGTCACAACACAAGTATTTAGTATAGAGAAGGAGGTCCCATAGTGAAACACTGTATCGGCACCTCCTGTAAAAAACACTTATTATAGCTAACATCTCAAACCAAATGTAGCATATAATAAGGAAGTATACAAGCAACAAGGAAAGAACGGTTACAGAACAAAATACAGAATAGATTACACATAATAACATGGTTTAGCATATCTAAAGGTAGCAGGAAGAATTGTGCGGGAAAAAATATCAACAGTTTATTTGCCACAACAAAAGAATATAAGTAAACAGAAAAAGAGTGAACAAAGACCGACTACAGTAATCCTTGTCGTTAATCTGGCAATAAAAATGCATTTTAGTTCTCTTTTAAATTGTGATAGAGATCCTGCGTTTTTCATTTTGAGAGGAAGAATGTTCCATATTGATATAGAAGTGAACTCTACAGTCTGTTTACCATAGTTAGTGCGGATTCTCGGTAGAAGAAAATTGTTATTCAACGCAGATCTGGTGGTACTACGAATCATCAGGTTCGATGGTGAAAATGGGATAGATGGTAGCTCATTATTTACAAATTCGTAGAAAAATATACCTAGGTTGTATTCACTGAGTGCAGAAATGGTGAGGATGTTATTCTCGTGTAGTACGCAAGTGGCATTAGAAAATCGTGAACTGTAAGTAATTATTCTTATGGCTCGGTTCGGAACTGTCTGGAGAGACGCAATATGAGTATTACATCTGTTTCCCCAACATATTCTGCCATAAATAATGTGATAGTGGACAAAAGAGTGGTAAAGTGAGAGTAACGTGGTACGTGTGAAGTAAGGGCGTGTTTTAATTAAGATGCGTATACCATAAGCTAGCTTCTTTTTTATGTGAGAAATATGATTGTGATATTTGAAAATGTAATCAAGTAGAATGCCAAGGAAAGATAAACATGATCTTGGAGGAAGGCAGTGAAAACCAAAAGTGATAGGTGGAATGGATGGCAGGTTTCGCTGATGTGAAGAGAATACAACAAATTTGTTCTTAGTTGCAATAATAGATAAGATGTTAACATTATATCAACTGAAGACATTTTCTAAGTCAGCATTTAACTTATTAACGAGAGAGGAGATATCTTTATGAAAGGTGAACTTAGTGGTGTGATCTGCGTACAGAATGCGTTCTGTACGAAGAATGGGTTGTTACTTCGTATTATTTGTTGGCTCTTGTTTTCGTGCGAAAACAATAGATGGCTTATGAGGTTGAACACAAAAAAATCGAGGGTTCAACTCCCCCCAAAGGTCGTGCTCGAGCGCCTTAATTCACTGCAACTTTGCCTCAGTGAACTTCACCTTTATTAGCACCAAACGTCCTGAGTTCGACTCCCACTAAAGCCGTGGGTTCAGGTGCCCTAAATAACTCTGCCGTAATTAACTGTTCCCTAATTGAGTTCGCCATAACACCAGAGGTCGTGGGCCCGTCACGTGAAGCATGCAAGCGAACTTTTATTTATTTTCCTAGGCTACAGTGCCCGATCTGTTCCCTTTAGTCCCACCCGTACGCCACCTAACTACACCTGAGTACAAGTCAATCGATGAGGCTCAGATATCAGAGAAGAAGTATTATGCTAACGTTTGGCAACGACACATCCCTGTATGGGAGGTGTGGCCCTTTCAGCGTTTTGTTCTGTACAGCGTGCAACCAAATCATATCGGTGCACACATCCACGTTACGTTACTTGGAAGGGCTGAAACTGGCTCTGTCGCACGTTTATTGCTTGTTTGAATTACCTCGCTTATAACATGACGGGCTTTTGTCAAATTGATCTCCTCTTGTCACATGGATCTTCGCTTGCTCCCTCGTTTGTGAGCTCCCCTGAGACATTGAGGCTAAAATTCAGTATCAAAAGAGCCTAGATAAAACCGAACAAGCTTTGGCAGAGTCTACGCATAAAAATAGCGAACGTTTGGTCAACATGTCACAAAATGATGAGCACGCTGGCAAATGCTGTGCAGGTTCCTTCCGACCTCCTACCAATCGACAACGAGGTCAGACGCCGTTTTGACGCTGTGACGTAGGCTTTATTGGTCGCTTTCTAGAACGTGGTACACAACGGGTGTGTACAAACATCCATTAGCTTCATAATCTCATGCCCAATAATTCACGCCCGCTTTCGTTAATGTAAGGGAGAGATGCAAGGTAGGAAAAATAAAAACGGACTCCGGTACAAGACTCGCGCTTGCTACATTGCGTGCGACTGCACGTGGAGAAGCTCCGCCCCCATATGTTTCTCTTCACATTCAAGAAAAGTCCGCGAGTATAGAGGTATGTTGCTCCAATCAGGCCGTTGGAGAATTTTATTGATTTACTTAATTAAATAACTGATCGTTTCACAAGAAAGCCGAGCGAGTTAATGAGGCAGCAAGCTTCAGCGCTATGCTTGAACTCCTCGGCCGCTGTGGGATATCTTAGCGCCACATCCCGGGGCACCGCAGCAATTAACGGGATTCTTGCTGGACAGAAGCAATAGCGCCCAGTCATCTACGAAACGTGTGACAATGGCGGTGTGATGAAGAGCGCCGTCAGTGCTGCTGCAGATGTTGCAAATGGACATCTCACGACGCGTGACTGACGAGGACCCTGTGGGCGTTTTGAAAACGCACCAAACGCCTGCACGTGCTGGCTTGTATGCAGCAAATTCTTAGGGATGTTCTATTCTGCGGCATGCCATTGTGGTCATAGTATGAAACGCAATGTTTGTGGAGTAATGATGTGTGTGTGTGTGTGTGTGTGTGTGTGTGTGTGTGTGTGTGTGTGTGTGTGTGTGTGTGCATATTAACTTAATTATATATAAATCGAACATTGCGGCTATGGCGAAAATATAAAGCCCGAACTCCATACGAGCGATTTTGTGCCCGACGGCGACAAGCGACGGCTTCGAAATATGAAATCGGCCTTCGGGCAAGCAGATGGCTCGTTCTTGTCGATAGGTTGCTCAGTTCTTGAAATCAATAATTCCTTGCCTGGAGGTGCTATAAGCGACTAACCATTAGCGTGAAGCCGGAACTGGAGGTACATCAGTGACAAGCTACATGTTGTCGCATCGAAAGAGCAAACGAGTGAATGTTGATACGTGCAAGGATAAAAAAAAGACTCACTGCAGGACCTTCACAAATCGCTATTTTGTTCTGCACACCAAAGCAAATTAACCTAAGTTGTGTGAACATGCGTCACGCCCGCTTCGGCGCGTGTTTTCTGCACGCATATAAGCTACGCCGAGGAGACCACTCAAAGCTGCGGCTCGCGCGGGGTTCCATTTGTAGGTAACAAGCGGAATCGAAGGCCATCACCAACACATCACTTGACGCGGTCGAGGGCAACAGGACTTACATGGGGCTTAAACTTAATCATTATCGCTATAATTCGCAACATCACATCACCCTGTTGTGATGAAGAGCACCGCCAGCTGTGTTGCCCATGCTGGAAATCGATGGTACACCAGGTGCGACCAACAGGAAACCGTCGGCGTTCCGAAAATGGACCAACCGCCTCCACGCACACATACGCAGTAGAACAACTCGCACATACTTACTGGACCGCATACCCAGCAGTTCATATACGCACATACCTACAGGACCCACACCCTGTGCCCCTTTGGGTACATTGGCCCACATTTTTGAGGCAACGTTATCTCGGAAACCGGCCCGATGGAGAACAGACAGGCTAAAAAAGACATCGTCTCTAAAATAACCTTAATTTAGCCTTGGTTGGCAGATATCCTATCGATACGACACCACCTCTGTGGTCGTTTGTAAGAGCGGACCGAAACGTTTGACCTTTGCGTGGATGTACTACGTCAGCGCTGGCCTCAGCATCACGTGATCTACGTTCTTCAGAGCAAACCGACAGATTTGTCCACCGTATTAATTCTATTTAACGTGTTAGATTATTTGATTCGTCAACAATTTTTATTGCAAAGCGTTCTTCTCTGAGTCTTTCAAGCTCTTTTCAAGCGTCTCTGGCCGTTATCCTAATCCAATCCCGAAGATTTTGCAGGTTAAAAGGTTGTCAGTACAACTAATCAGTAAACCAGAGTATTATCAGTCATCGTCCATGACTTCTGGCTGAAATAACTGAAAAGCTTTGGGCCCCGAAAGAATGTTCCTAGAACTGCATAAATATGCAATACATCGTTGCGCCCCTTAAAAAGTTGCTTTGCATCAAACTCCGTGTACCTCTTTCTCTACATTTACTGTTGTTCTTGTAGTAGTGTGAAGGTCCGCTCGATTCGATTTGAGTTGTAGCGTCTTTAGCAAACGAAAAAAAAAAACCGTTTACCTTAAGAGGAAGCTTTAGCTCGAGTGCTCCTATCTGAATACATGTAAAAGGAGAATTCGTTTTCCTCGGCAACCACTGCACCAAATTTGAGGGGGTTTGCTGCATTTAAAAGAAAAACTTAAAATCTAGTGACGGTTGGTTTCGAATTTTTGATTTAGGTTGTCATATGTTTATAAAAAATTGGCAAAAATCTCAAATTTTCAGAAAACGAAACTATCAAGTTTACAACTCCGTAACCCAGCAAAAAAATATGATATCGCAATTCTGTGAATTGTAGCTGATAGCACATCTAAAGCGGACAAAATTGATATGTTACACATGAACCTCAAAAAATGTGTCAATGTGGTATTACAACTTTTGCAAAACCCTCGTAAATAACGTAACAAATTCACGTAAGATGTAAAATGACATATCAAATTTGTCCGCTTTGAATGTTCTAATGGGTGCCGTTTACAGAATCGCGATATCTGTTTTTATGCAGAGCTATTAGTTTGTAAACATCGTGCTTCTATTTTTTTCAAACTTCTGAATTTTTGAAAATCTTTTTAACAAAATTCAAGCCCTAAATCAAAATTACGCTTCCAACAGTCACTAGTATTTAACTTTCTCTCTCAAATGCAACAAATTTCACTAAAATCGGTCCAGGGGTTATCTCAGAAAAACGTTTTTGCGTTTTTACATGTAATTGAATAGGCCGCGTCGGAGTTGGGCCCGAGCTAAAGCTTCCTCTTAAGAGGAAGCTTTAGCTCGGGTGCTCCTATCTAAATACATGTAAAAGGAGAATTCGTTTTTCTCGGCAACCACTGCACCAAATTTGACGGGGTTTGCTGCATTTACAAGAAAAGCCTAAAATCTAGTGACTGTTTGTTTCGAATTTTCGATTTAGGTCGTCAACTTTTTATAAAAATTTGGCAAAAATCGCAAATTTTCAGAACACGAAACTTTCAAGTTTACAACTCCGTGACTCAGCAAGGAAAAATGATATCGCAATTCTGTGAATTGTACCTGATACCACATCTAAAGCGGACAAAATTTACATGTTACACATGAACCTCAAAAAATGGAGTAATTTGTAATTACAACTTTTGCAGAACCTTCGTAAACAACGTAACAAATTCACGTAAGATGTAAACTTACATATCAAATTTGTCCGCTTTGAATGGTCTAATGGATGCCGTTTACAGAATCATGATATCTGTTTTTGATGCAGAGCTATTAGCTTGTAAACTTCGTGCTTCTATTTTTTTCAAACGTCTGAATTTTTGAAAATTCTTTTAACAAAATTCAAGCCCTTAATTGAAATTCCGCTTCCAACAGTCACTAGAATTTAACTTTCTCTCTCAAATGCAACAAATTTCATTAAAATCGGTCCAGGGGTTATCTTAGGAAAACGTTTTTGCGTTTTTACATGTATTTGAATAGGCCGCGTCGGAGTTGGGCCCGAGCTAAAGCTTCCTCTTAATAGAGGCATGTGCTGTCCCCCTGTTCCTCGGTTACTCCCAGAAGGTAATTCACAAGCTAGTTCGCTCACTATATACAATGGCTATACCGCAGAGCCTAGTAACTTGTTGCCTCGGGACCCACCGTGTCGCCCTCACGGCGTTTAGATTCTCGGTCGCGGGGTGTGTGTTCCCAGAAGAATGAAATCCAGTCATGCTCCTGTACTTAGATTTAAGTACACCGGACGGCCAAAATCATTCCGGAGCCGAAGCAATAGCATGTCCTTCGTAACCCAATGTGTATCTTAACGACTCTGTACCCCACATTTACAAATCTCCTAAATATATGCATGTCATACAGTTACACACATGGGTAAGGCTGCCTCCTAGTTAGTGGATTGACAAATATTTAATTTCAGCATGCATGTTTCTACCATACGCTGACTAGCTCCCAGTGTTTTGAGTTGCCAATGGAGAAGCACAGTAAAAAAATACACCACTTCCTAATGGAGTTGTATGAACACTGTTTTACTTTAGCTACTGTCCTCCTAGGCTTTCTTCATCCTTGAATTTTTGTTATATATTTTGGCGCCACAACCCCGGAATAAAATGTTATCTAACTCAAACCAGTCTTATTCTTGCAGTGGAACGATGCCAAAAGAATAAAATAATGCGGAGCGTTCCGGAACGGGCACACTTGAGATACTCTACTATACTCCAGATACACTCCGATTTTCTTGCCTATGAGCCCAAAATGGTATAAAAAACGACGTTTTTGCCAGGGCTCAGTGGACATTCAGTAATCCGCGGAACCCACTGAGTTAATTTTCGCAATCCTTAAAGATTACTAAGATAATCACATTGTAGGATAACGGTAACGGTTCTGCAATAAACTCTGACCTCGAAGAAATTACTACTTTTCTTCTAACTGACTTTTCAAAGCGTTCTGTCGAGGCTAATTGGTTACTCGTTAAAATCAAAATGCTATACCTGTTCACTAAGCATGTAGCGAACATTGTCGTAACCGAAAAGATGTTATCCTCATGGTTCAACGTCACATTGAAACGACTGAACCATAAAAAAAAGCTTTTCCGTTCAGAAAAACGCTCCAATGGCGCATGCGCGTGAAGCAGCTATTATGCCATAGAAAATGAATTCGAAAGACTCGCACACAGAAAAGACTCACCTTTTCTTGCAGACATTGTCCGCTATGTTACAAAATAATAGTAAAAAAAATATGAAACATCATTAACCCTAGCAGCGCCCAACCATTAGCATTGTGGGACGAATAAGACCAGGCAATTCCCGGGGATCAGTGCACTGAACATTTAATGGACTTTTTTTCTTCCATGTTTACCGCCGAACCTGTCGACAATTTACCTCCTTTTCCTTATCTCGACCATGCAGCGATGCCTGGCGTCAAATTTTGCTTGAACGGCATAACAAAACTTATCTACTATTTAAACCCGCCTCCTTCGTGTGGTGTAGCCGGTATCAACGCCAAATTACTAAAAAATACGATATCAACTGCTAGTGTGATACTATGCCACATTTTGAAACAGTCACTGTCAACACGAGTGGTACCGGAAGAACGGAAAGTTGGAAAGAATAAATTACTACTATTTGTTCTAAACTCATGGAACATGTGATCTATTCAAACATTGCCAAGTTCTTAGACTTCAATACTTTCTCTCATTCTGGTCAACATAACTTTCGTGCAGGACTCTCATGTGATACCCAAGTAACGTTATTCTATAATGATATTGGTTCCAGCCTGGACTTAAACATACCCGTCGATGCTCTCTTAGACTTTGAAAAAGCATTCGACAAATTTCCGCATCAACGTTCACTCCTAAAACTTCCTCAACTAAGCATTAACGCACCTGTGTACGATGGAATTTGCAGTTTTCTTGCCAATGGACAACAATTTGTCTATGCTAACGCCCACTCATTTAACCAATTCCCCGTAATCTTTGGTGCGCCACAAGCTACAGTTATTGGACCCTTACATTTTCTCGTTTATAATAACGACCTGCCAGCTAATATCTCTTCTATCATTCGTCTATTTGCAGATGACTGCATCGTATATTGTTCCTATAAAAACAGCGCAGACAATAATCTACAAAACTACCTCTACCTTATTGAGTCATGGTGTGGCACACGGTTAATGTCTATAAATATAATGGAAGCTTCAGTAATATCTTTCCACCGCAGGCAGCATTACCAGCCAGCACAATGTATCATTTCCGGCTCTGCAATATCATCCACTCAATCATAAATATTTTGGCATAACGTTTTCAAGCAATCTCTCCTGGTATACATACGTAACTAACACAAACTCCGCGAATCGCGCTTTGGGCTTTCTTCATGGGCGCTTAAGACTCGCTCCTCCATCTATGAAAGTAATAGCTTATCTTACATTTACTGGCCCGAATTGAGAATACGCATGCGCTGTTTGCATGATATGCGCTGTTTGCAATCGCATGCGCTTCACGCATATGATTTTTATTGCACATGTGGTGCATCATCTCGTTTAAGTTTCCTGTTAACTACTTTCCATTCGAACTGGTCGCATGTTTATTAAGGCGTCTCAGTCTGCTTGCTATGGCCCTTTTAGTACAGGCTTTGGTAATTCTGGCCTAAATCTAACGCTTTCTTTCTACGTATGGCGTATGGGACACGGTGAAAGTGTATGGGCTCGTTAGACATCTTGCGCCGGCGCGCCTATTTTTATCGCGAATAATAGGTCGTTTGTCACTGTACTCCAGATGGCAACTATCAACCACACACACAATCGATTTTAACTGTGCATTTTCACCCTATATTGTGTAAGGAGCAAGGTACATGTAAACTGGCAGCGAACTTTCCATAAGACCACACGTCTACATTATGGCAGCGTGCTGCAACCGTCATTATGTGTATGTCATCAGGACAACTTCTGTAAAAAAGTAACGTAAAAAGTGAGATGTCACTCGCGTAAACAGAAGTGAGGTCGAGATGATAAGCTCCTTGCCGCGAAGGTATGAATTTATTCAGGGGTCGGCAGTTCGACCACTACGCCAGCAGTTATTTCTCTCTCAGTTTTGAAGTAGTCTCAGCTGACGCGCCACGATGTCATTAAACTATAGGTGTAGCGTGCGTCTGAAGGTGACTATAATTAGGCTGTTATTGACAGCAATTGCTTCTGTACTTTCCTTAGGAACGTGGGAAAATAGAATGTGAATAAATAACAATGCTAGAGAAGCTTCAAAAGCAAGTTAACTTTTATTTCCGTACAATAAAGCAACTAATATACAAGACCAACCGAACCATTCGTTTCAACTGATCAAAAGTACAATCGCCAGCACAGCGGTAATGTATAGCATGCGAAACATTTTCGTCGAATAATCACAATACCGTGCGCTG
Source organism: Dermacentor andersoni (assembly GCF_023375885.2). Classification (NCBI taxonomy): domain Eukaryota; kingdom Metazoa; phylum Arthropoda; class Arachnida; order Ixodida; family Ixodidae; genus Dermacentor; species Dermacentor andersoni. Next base: position 22,678,165 of record NC_092824.1, on the reverse strand, counting down.
CAATCTTTTCATATCCAACAGTTATCAGATAAGACGACGTTGCACCATAATATCATTTAGAAAAGATTTCGGCTTATTAATTTTTCTGCATGTAGGGCACACAGAAAGTATGTTACGGAGAGTGACCTAACATAACACGACGTTTCTTCGCCCAGCACTCCAATTTTACCGTCGCGTCCAGACACATTGCGTCGTATGTAGCAGCGTGAACATGTATTGTCACGAAAAGACAATTGAAGATGTACCCGGCGTCGGCGAGACAGACAGTTGTACAAGATCGGATGGCGTACACAAAACTCAAGCTGGCGTCCTCAGCCTCTGCTTCTTCTTCTTCAGCGCCCACCTCTTGCCGAGCGCGCGTTCAAGTCACTTCTTTTTCAGCGCTGGCGCTTGACAAATAGCGGCATTATCCCCCCGCCAAAAGAAAAGCATCGACCCGATGCTTACTAAACTACGATGCTTACTAAAAGAAAGTGGAAGTGTGGTAGTCGTATGAGTTCAGTTGGCGCCGCCTTAACGCGCGAAATACGGTTTGAGGCGAACAACATGCACTATCTCTGAGTGGTGCTGTCGACGCCGAGGCGACGCGGCACCGTCGGGAATGACCTCATAGTTCACTTCACTAACGCGGCGTATAACGTTGTACGGTCCAAAGTATCTGCTCAGTAGCTTCTCAGACAACCCCTGGCGACGAATGGGAGTCCACACCCAGACTTGGTCACCTGGCTGGTATTCGACTTGCCGATGTCGAAGGTTGTAGCGTCGCGCGTCTGCACTCTGCTGCGTCGTGACGTGCATGCGCGCGAGTTGACGAGCTTCCTCGGCGTGTTGAGTAAGTTGCTCGGCGTCGGAAGTAAGTGATGCGTCGGTTTCGTGCGGGAGCATTGCGTCTAGCGTGGTCTGGACCTCGCGCCCGTAGACAAGACGCAACGGTGTGAAGCGTGTTGTTTCCTGAATGGCGGTGTTGTACGCGAATGTAACGTACGGAAGGACTTGATCCCATGTTTTATGGTGGACGTCTACATACATAGACAGCATGTCAGCAATGGTTTTGTTTAGCCGTTCCGTCAGTCCGTTGGTCTGCGGATGATAGGCAGTGGCCTTGCGATGTTGCGTGCAGCTCAGCTCGAATATGTCCTCTATCAGTTGGGCCGTAAAGGCAGTTCCTCTGTCAGTGATGACATGTGATGGGGCACCATGTCTTAGGACTATCTGATCGATAAAGAACTGGGCAACTTCGTAGGCGGTGGCACGTTGTACAGCTTTCGTCTCGGCGTAGCGTGTTAGATAGTCTGTGGCGACTATAATCCACTTGTTTCCACTGGCTGACAAGGGAAAGGGTCCCAGAAGATCCATACCGATTTGATCAAACGGCGCGCTAGGTGGTGCGATGGGTTGCAGTAACCCCCCGGGCTTCAAAGACGGCGATTTCCTGCGTTGACACTCACGGCAGCTTTGCACGTAACGCTTCACCGTGGGAGAAAGTCGGGGCCAGTAGTACCTCTGGCGTACTCTTGCAAGAGTGCGTGAAAATCCCAAGTGTCCACACGTGGGCTCATCATGGCACGCTAGGAGAATGTCATCACGGAGGGTGGCAGGTACGACCAATAGATACTCTTTGTCGCTGGCACTCGAGTTTTTCTTGTAGAGGACACCATTTCGCAGGCAGAAGGTCGAGAGACTGCGAGAAATGTGTCGTGGAATTGTAACATTCTTGCCTTCTAGGTGATCGATAAGAGGGCATATTTCGGCGTCCTCGCGCTGTCGTGCGATCAGGTCAGATGCGGTGAGGGCCCCAAGGAATGCGCCGTCTTCATCGATGTCCTTATCGCAAGTTTTGACGGCAGCACGCGACAAGGCGTCAGCATCTTCGTGTTTGCGGCCCGATTTGTATACGATGGTAACATCGAACTCCTGCAGACGGAGACTCCATCGAGCAAGTCGCCCGGACGGGTCTCGTAGGTTGGCTAGCCAACACAAGGAATGGTGGTCTGTCACCAAGTTGAAAGGGCGGCCGTAGAGATAAGGCCGAAATTTCATGATGGAACACACAACCGCTAGACACTCTTTCTCGGAAGTGGAGTAGTTAATTTCGGCACGTGAAAGGGTGCGACTGGCGTAAGCGATCACTCGCTCGACGCCTTCCTGGTGTTGAACGAGAACAGCGCCAAGACCGATGTTGCTTGCGTCGGTATGCACCTCGGTGTCAGCGTCCTCGTCAAAGTGAGCGAGAACTGGTGATTCCTGCAGGCGCTGCCGGTGAAAGCTGCGACCTGCTCATCCGTCCAAACGAAGGGTGTGTCTTCTCGCGTGAGGCGTATGAGTGGTTCGGCGATCCGGGAGAAATTTGCGATGAAGCGACGACAGTACGCACACAGACCGAGAAAGCGGCGTACTGCTTTCTTGTCACGAGGAGTCGGAAAAGCAGCAACAGCAGATGTTTTGTCTGGGTCAGGCTGGACACCGTCGGCGTTTACGACATGACCGAGAAACTTCAACTCTTCGTAACCGAAGTGACACTTTTCTGGCTTTAGTATGAGATTAGCGGAGCGGAGCGCCTCAAGTACCGCCTCTAAACGCTTCAGATGTTCTTCGAAGGTCGCCGCAAACACGACGACGTCATCTAAGTATACTAAACAACTGTGCCACTTCAGACCCGTAAGGACCGGCCACATTCTCTGGAATGTGGCCGGTGCAGAACACAGGCCGAACGGAAGTACTTTAAATTCGTACAGTCCATCCGGGGTAACAAAGGCAGTTTTTTCGCGATCTCGTTCGTCAACTTCCATTTGCCAATATCCACTCTTCAAATCTATTGATGAAAAATACTTGGTTCGCCGCAGCCGATCTAACGAATCATCGATCCGCGGAAGCGGATAAACGTCTTTTTTGTGACGTTATTCAACTTTCTATAGTCAACACAGAACCTAAGCGTTCCGTCTTTCTTTTTCACAAGGACCACAGGCGACGACCAAGGGCCTTGGGATGGTTGTATGACGTCATCGTCAAGCATTTCTTTCACTTGTGCATTAATAACGTTGCGCTCTTTCGCCGATACGCGATAAGGCAGTTGTCGTATGGGACGAGAATCGTCATACGTGATTATTCGGTGTCTCGTGATGGGCGTCTGGCGTACCTTAGAAGTAGATGCGAAGCACTCCTTAAACCGAAGTAGTAACTCACGCAGCGCTTTTTGCTTTTCCTCCGAAAGGTCTGAATTGATGTCGATGTTGCTGAGTGTGTGAGCTGGGTTGTCCTTTGTCATAGACGCAAAGCATTCAGCAACGTCTGCTAAGGGCTCAGCAAAAGCGATAGTAGTACGACGAAACAGGTGCCGATGTTCCTGGCTGAAGTTCGTCACGAGGAGCGCAGAATGTCCACCTCGAAGCATAATGAGACTGCGGGCTGCACATACACCATGAGTCAGCATAAGGGTGGAGTTACCCTCTGCAACAGCTTCGCCGTCGCGTAGATCGTCGCATACGACTGCTACCAGGACACTTGCGCGTGGTGGTAAAGTTAGACTGTCGGCGTAAACCCGAAGCGCGTTACGTCGGCAATTGTCGCGGCTGTTCGCTGCTCTCTCTGTCAAAAAAGTCACTGTGCGTGCCCGGAGGTCTATAACGGCACCATACTCTCGCAGAAAGTCGACGCCCAAGATGAGGTCTCGAGAACAATCGCGGAGTATAAGGCAGCTGGCTGGAAACATGGACCCACGAATTTGTACTCTGACCGTGCACATGCCCAACGGTGTTACGATATGCCCGCCAGCAGTACGAATTTGCGTTCCAGACCAATTTGCGTTCCAGACCAAGTTTTCCGCACAAGATCGAGTAGTCGGCACCCGTATCCAATAACGCACTAACGTGGCGGCCGTCGAGCACAACAGGTATGTCTAGCGAGAGTCTGTCGCTGAGTTCGGCTGCTGTCGTCGCTGAATCGTGCTGAATAGGACGTGCTTGCGTCGATGGGAGGTCTTCGGAAGGGCGATTATCAGCGGCCTCGCCCCCCGAAGGTCGCTGTTCTTAGTTTTCCCGGCGAGGGCTTGGCGATCGTCCCTGCGCTGCCATTGGAGGGCTTCTAGGAGCTGGGGAAGATCGCCTGGGGGACGGCGAGCGCGACTGCCGCCGCGGGAACAGTGGCATACGCTGCTGGTTCAAGTACTCTTCAATCGCCCTAGGCCTTTCGCCATATCTGGGCCTTGGTGAATCCGCGGCGAAACCTTGCAGTCCAAGGCGGCAGTATGGGCATTCGCGGTATACGTGACCGGCTTCTCCACAGTGATAGCACAGAGGCCTTCTGTCTGGGGTACGCCAGACGTCAGATTTCCTTTCGAGCGGGCGTCGATCCTCCATACGTTGGATCGGTTGCACTGATGGGAGCGGCGGGACGTATGACGCGGCGCAAGACGTGGCGGGGATGCAATGGGTCGGAGCGCGGACAGGGACTCGCCCCAAAACTTCCGCATACGACGGCCGCTGCAACTGTGCTGTCACAGGCGGCGCATTGCTGCTTGGGACGGGACCTTGGATCGCTTGCTGCACTTCACTTCTCACGAGGGCAGAAATGGAACCCAGCGTGGGCTGAGGCGGGCAGCTGAGCCGTTGAAGCTCCTCACGAACCACAGAGCGGATAAGGTCTCGGAGAACGTCCAGGTTTCCAAAGGCAACCGCGTCCGCCAGTGAAGCAGCATTCGCGTGTCAGTCATACGTAGCTGAGCGCTGGTCCGAAGGTGAAGTAGCGTTCATTTGCCCTTCATAGAAGGCTGAGCGATGGTGCAGCATCTTTTCCATCATGGTGGCTTCGGTTAAGAATTCACCCACGGTCTTCGGCGGGCTTCGAACCAGGCCAGCAAATAGCTGTTGTTTAACTCCCCGCATTAGATGGCGCAGCTTCTTTTCTTCTGACATGGTAGGGTCCACCCGACGAAAGACGCGCGTCATATCCTCTACGTACGACGTCACGCTCTCATTCGGCAGATGAATGCGGGATTGGAGCACCCGTTCGGCTCGTTCGCGGCGATCAGCATTGGTGTATGTCTCCAGCAAGGCACGGCGGAACTCGAGCCACGATTTCAGGAGCCCTTCTCGGTTCTCGTACCAAGTGCGAGCACCGTCCTCCAAGCTGAAGTACACGTTTCTCAGCTTCGCCGCATCGCTCCATTCATTTATCTCAGCAACGCGCTCAAACTGGCCTAACCAGTCTTCAACATCCTCGAAGACATCCCCGTGGAACACTTTCGGCACTCTGAGATTCTGGAGCAGGTACTGAGTTGCCGTTGTGGCCGTACCTTGCATAATGGTCGATGGAGACGTCGATGTTCCTTCCATACTGGTCCGTGGGGGCGTCGATGTTGTTGCGGAGAGGTGATCAAGCTCCGGAGGTAATCCTCGGATTCTCCTGCTGGCCCGGTGAACAGGGGTGTCCACTAGTATAGGGCTGGTACTCCGGCTACCAGGAGGAGTTTGTGGCATCGGATGAACCGTACCCCGCACCTCCACCAGTTTTATCACGAAAAGACAATTGAAGATGTACCCGGCGTCGAAGAGACAGACAGTTGTACAAGATCGGATGGCGTACACAAAACTCAAGCTGGCGTCCTCAGCCTCTGCTCCTTCTTCTTCAGCGCCCACCTCTTGCCGAGCGCGCGTTCAAGTCACTTCTTTTTCAGCGCTGGCGCTTGACAACTAGCGGCAGTATGATAACAAAAGCCCTACACGCGCACTTTTAGCCTTTAAATGCTCTCGCTCAGGCAGAATTTGAAGTGAAACGCTGCTACATATTGAAAAAAGAAAAACTCAAGGAAATAAGTTGCAGTTTCACCAGAAAGGAGAAGTTTCTACTGCGATAGCAAATTGGCCGACACCCATACGAAGTAAGGATAGCACTTCTATCGGCCGTACGAACATAGAAAAATTCACTTGCTAACTAGATAAGCAAGCCTGGTGTCAGCGCTCACAGCAATCATGAACGCATCATACTCGATGACTGCGTACACTCGCTGTCTAAATGCTGGCATGAGCAAGCGTAGCAACAGCAGCGAGCGAAATGACCTTCGTGCTGTCTATTGCTTCAATGCAAAGTGAGCGCCGAGAACACACAGGACGCGCAAACCTACAAGCTATGGATGCACCTAGACTGGGACCCCAACGCAGATGGTTCTGAAGATACGGCCGCGCGACTGGGCGCAGCCGCCACGTACGCAGTCGCAGCAAGATTATAACGCAAGCATCCTCCCACCCCACGTTGACTCGCAACGTAGGGTGGCTCGCGCGCGACGGAAGACGGCGCGCTTCCTCTCCGCTATCCGCCCTTGCGGGCGAGCAAGGTTGAGCCGGAATTGTTGGCTCCGCTCGCGCGCATTCAGTCGCGCATACGCGTAGGGCGCACGTCAACGGTGTAATCGCCCTTGGACATCATGGCGACGCTGACGGCAGAAATGCGCATGCAGTGTCCATATAATTGCTATTTAAATTATCGGGTTTTACATGCCTAAACCATTTTCTGATTATGAGGCACGCCGTAGTGGAGTTCTCCGCAAATTTTGACCACCTGGGGTTCTTCAACGTGCACTTAAATCTAAATACACGGGTGTTTTCGCATTTCAGCCCCATCGAAATGCGGCCGCCATGGCCGGGACTCGATCCCGCGGCCTCGTGCTCAGCAGCCCAACACCATAGCCACTGAACAATCACTGCGGGTATGATTGGAATTTGATAGCAGTAACCAATTTGATGGAACTACTGGACAGAGGTTGCCAAAATAATTTCCCCCTCTTCCTCACCAGCACCACTAACACTTCTGTTGAAGTGCTACGTGCGTCTGCATTCTTTTGCGGTGTAAGTTATCGCCGGGAAGCAGTGTTGATTTAATTGGAACACTCAAGGTCCACAAGACAGAGAAAAAAAATATTCTTGGGTTTTACGCGCCAGAACCACGATCTGATTATAGGCACGCCGCAGTTGTGTACTCCAAATTAATTTTGTCCAGCTGGGGTTCTTTACCGTGCCCCCAATGAATGGGACACGAACGTCCTTGCATATCGCCTCCATCGAAATGCGGCCGCCGCAGCAGTAATTTGATCCCGTGACCTCTCGTGATCAATCCGTCTGCGCTCAATTTCGTCGCACTGGGCCAGCAATGGCGGTCAGAGCGCGCTGTGAAGAATGAAATATGCAAAAGCGTGCGGCGTGCTTCCACGTGACGCAGATGGTCCAATCGACTAGCGGAGGAGGTTGCGGGGACAGGAGGCGTGTATTTTTCCTGTATATGTTCTGGCAAGGAGCAGAGTTGCGCATAAGTCCGGCATTTTGTTCCAGCTGTGCACTGAAACCACTCCTCGCGTGTGCAGGAGGCAAATACCGCGCGGTGTTACATTTGCTGTTTTGTCCGCTGGTCGCGAGCTACATGCGGCATTGTTCGGAAGTGCTGAGTAAGGTGACACTTTTTAATTCAGGCTACGCTCAAATCCGAGAAAAGTAGTGTTCGAGCCCCCCGAAATTTTTACTTTGTACATATTGGTGGCGCCAACCCGATGTCATACGACTTCCATACTTCCAGTTTCTTTTAGTAAGCATCGTAGTTTAGTAAACATCGGGGTCGATGCTTTTCTTTTGGCGGGGGAATAATGCCGCTAGGTGTCACGCGCCAGCGCTAAGAAAGAAGTGACTGGAACGCGCGCTCGGCAAGAGGTGGGGGCAGAAGGAGAAGAAGTAGTCGAGGCTGCGGATGCCGGCTTGAGTTTTGTGTACGCCATCTTGTACGACTGTCTGTCTCGCCGACACCTGGTACATCTTTAATTGTCTTTTCGTGACAATATATACAAGCAGGAACGTGCATAAAGGGAGCAGGACCCCCTATCCAGATCCTATTCAGGCCACATCTTATCCGAGTCCAGCCATCAGCACCTAATACACTCAGATTTATGCACGACTGACAAGTCCTGACATTGTGACTCTAGAGGCACCCTGGAGCCATGGCGTAGTAGCAGGGGGGCCGGGGCGGCCGTGGGCCCCGGGTGCCAGTTGCCAGCTGGGTCTGGGGGGTTGTTGTATATGTCTGAAAACCCCCCTCTTTCCACCGGCTTGACTGGGCGTAAATGATTAAGATACTCCGGTAAGCAGCAGCCCGAGCTCATGTACCCAATGTACCAGAAGTGTAGTTCCGTAGAACTGTCGGCTGCAGCTTTATCAACATCCTTCGTAATAATTGCATGAATGTGCGAGCTAAAAAATGTAATTTGCTAAGTGGTTGCTAAATCACTCACCGTGCGCTCGTGCGCTGCGCTCATGATCAGAGCGGGAGTCACTAAATATAGTTAGTCCATGGGGCTCTTGGGGCCCTCCTCCGTTTAGTCCGCGCGATCTTAAAATATTATATCTTAAATAACTGCTTAAATTGCAATTATAGAGGAAACGTCACAAATCTGGAATTAAGGACCTAAAATTATATGAACTCAACAAAAACTTTTTCTCTAGACAAAATCATCTTCCGTGCTAGAGCCTGCAGCACTTTGATACTGTGGGGGGCCCAGTATGGCAGTACGAAAATAAATATGAAATACTGCACCAGTGACGTCGATATTTCTATCCTCTCCACTGCGAGCACAGATCAACAGTAGCGCAAGCTTTCGCTGGCACGGGCTTCATTGCAGCCTTCTTTCTCTCTCTTGCATGTTAACGCCAGGAATAGGTGCGAAGCGTGCTCTGTTCCGCTCGCAACCTTGTCGCGGTACCACAGCTCGGTTAATGACGTTTGCCAATAGCAGCAAATAAAGGAATTCTTTATGGATCAGAATGAAGACAACTCGTAATTGTCATAGCGTTGTTACCCGCGCAACAGGAACGCAGATGGACTTTCCTAATAGGATGAGGAAATAATCGTCACTGACGCGCTATTTAATTTTTGTTTTGGTTCAGGGCTGCTCACAGCTAAAATGCTGCACGCCATAGTACCTATGACGAATTCTGGGACGTTTTTGTTGGGGAGCGTATGACTGCCGCGTTTCAATTCGGAATCGCTAATTAAAAAGTTTTGTTACTTGTGAGCGATATTTTCCACAATGCCGTATCTGTATTGACTGTCAGGCGTTACAGTCTGACAGCAGATATGCAAACGTGCTTATGACACGTTATCAGTACAGCACCCTGTGGTATTTATTGCAGAAAATAAAACAGCGTGTATACCTGCTACATTCGCGATCTCTGGGAAGGAAACCGAAGGGAGGGAGTGGGGGGACTTGAGCGGTATCCAAGGCGGCTGTGCTGGTGCTGAAACAATACTCCCCCTCTCCAAAAATTTTCGATATTCTCGCCTTCCTCACTACACCCTGGGGGGGATGACAGAAGACCTATGGGCCCCAGGTGCCGAACGACTTAGCTACGCCACTGCCCTGGAGCATATCCTATGCGAATGTACGGCTATAATACAGGATAACGGTGATGCAGCTTCAAACAGCGACAGCCCCCGCGCGCGCTGGAAGTCTGCGTTGCTCAGCTCGGACCTGCAGCACCAACTCTGGGCCGACCAGCGAGCCAAGGAAGCGGCCAAGGGCCAACAACCCTTGGCCGAAACCTAGGCGGGGTCCAGGCCCACCCCACCACACCGCAGGGTACCCAGTAAAGTTATTTGAATGAATGAATGAATGAAGGGAATGCATGACTAATGGCTGCTGGCAACAGGGCAACAGTGCTGATTCTTGGAACCTTGGGGAGGCAGAATTCAAAGCAACAGGAAAGGCAACAAGCCAATAAGAATAACAACAGCTTATTTTTATTATAATAATCACACCAAGATTGCAAACTTGCAAAGTAATTCTTCACACATTGCAGACTGTAATATGTGAACACACTTTTCTTGATCTCTTCATACTACTCAGGTCAATTTACTGTAACAGTTGTAATGATTGGAGCCGGGCGTAAAATAGGTGGTAGCTGTCCCATGCCGTCGTCCAACTTATCCACGCTGAGGACGTTGTTGAAGGGAGAGACTTGTTCTCATCGAGAACATGGAATATGGGATTTATTTACAGTATCTACATGGGGATAACGTTACAGTTCTTCAGTCTAACATGACTGAAAGAGAATGTACCCATCGGGGCCGCCAGCGGCTCCTTAAGCACACTCTGTTCTCCCTCAATCACTAGGTGAGGGAAAAGGGCAGATCACCGTTCACAAATTCGGAGCGTCCAAAGTCATCGTAGCCGACCCGCCTTTGAGGGGGAGGGTTTACAGGCTAACTGCCGCATAGCTTTCAGCACACCGAGGTGATTGGCTTCCTGCAGACACGGTGCTGCTCCGAGCAGGCGCCTCTTTAACCCAGGGTCGACTGCGAAGACAATGGCCGCCGCGTCTGTCCGTTGACTGACGACTTCTAAGCTACGTGAGACGGCACCGCAAAATATCGTCAACGAGCTCCACCGCTTCAAACAAGCCTTGATAGTGACGGCGAATCCACTAACAGTACATGGTCTTCCCACTGCAATGAATGAATGAATGTGTGTGGTTTAATGGCGCAAGGGCCAGATATGACCAAAGAGCGCCAAGACAGTGTTAGTGATTTAGCAGTGGAATGATGAGTTCTGTGAAGAAAGATGTGACTTGGCTGTAAACGGGCCTAAAAATAGTCGCTGTAAGGTGCGTAAAATCTACGTGCTATAATGATGATGATGATATGTGGGGTCTTATGGCGCAAGGGCCACTCATGGCCAAAGAGCGCCAAGCAATGTTTTAATGGAGTCAGTGGTGCAAATAATGATCAATGGTGTCGTGGTTGGCTATAACAATGGAGCCTGGCTGTATAGGGACCTCAAAACAATAAATACATATATAATAAAATTGTCACAATGACTTTTCAGATGTACCATGAATTTAAAAGATATGTTCTGATGGAAGGAGGGAATAAAATATTTAAATGCCAATAGCACTATTGCCTCAAGAGGCCCTTAAATGCAAGGGCCTGTAGGCACGTGCTCTACAACATGCTACTATCGCAGCAGCAGCGTCTAGTAAGATGCTGTGCTACGAATCTCTTCGGCCTCTAACTTGCAATGAATTAACATCTTGCAGAAAGTTAAAAACTGATTTTCTGTGAAAATATGGCTCAGCACCAAGCAACATTGCAGGATGAAAAGGAATGTTCTGTCGGTAGGCTAGAGGGAAGTGTTTTTTCCTTTCAGTTTCCATTTCTCTACACTGCAGCAAGACATGGAGGACGGTTAGTGTCTCGCCACATCTACAGCATATGGGAGGTTCGCTACCGCTCAAGAGATAAGAGTGCGTGCCATAAGTATGACCTATCCTGAGGCGGCAGAAAATGACCTCGATTCACCTCATTTTCGTTATCGGTGGCAAATTTCCTAATTGTGGCTCGATCAAATGGAGTTTATTCGAGGTTTCGGTGCCCCACTTGTGTTGCCAATGCCTTCGAAGTTTTTTGCGCAAAAATGGCTTTAAGTCTGAGGCAGGGATACCTACGGAACAGTTGCCAGCTTTCGTTGAAATGGATGTGGCAATTCCATCTGCAAACATGTTGCCCTTAATGCCTCTGTGCCCAGGTACCCAACATACTATGACGTGCTGATTAGATGCATATGCTGTGCACAGGAGCGAATATAGCTCGGCGAGTACCGGATTGTTGCGTTTCTGGAGTGACGCTAGAGATTTTACGACACTAAGGGAGTCTGTGAATATAATGGCCTGTTGCAATTTTATTTTCTTGATATGTTTAACAGCTGTCAGTACAGCATATGCCTCAGCAGCGAATATGCTTGTTTCGGGGTGCAGGACGTTAGAGTCTGAAAATGATGGACCGACGGCTGCATACGAAACGCCGGCCTGCGACTTTGAGGCATCTGTGTAAAATTCCTGGCAAGAGTACTTCGACTGAAGTTCAAGAAAGTGCATTTGAATGTCTACCTGGGGAGCGTTCTTCGTTATGTCAACGAACGAAGTATCACACTCAACGAGCTGCCATTGCCACGGCGGACATAGCGTGACAGGAGCCATTAGAGGGTTTTCAAAAAGTGGAACATCCATTTCTTGACTGAGTTTCCGTACACGCAGTGAGAAGGGTTCTCTAACTGTCGGTCGATTATTAAATAAAGTTGCAGATGTCATGTTGTTTACACTTGGGTAAGACGGATGTTCACGGTTTGCATTTACCTTCAGAAAATACATAAAACTTGAGTACGACCTCTGAAGATGAAGCGACCACTCATTAGCTTCAACGTAAAGACTCTCCACAGGACTTGTCCTGAAGGCACCTGTCGCCAGGCGGATACCTTGGTGATGGACAGGATCCAGCATCTTCAATGTACTAGGGCTAGCCGAATGATAAACTATTGCCCCATAATTTAAGCGTGTTCGAATGAGGCTCTTGTAAAGGTTCATGATGCATTTCTTATCACTACCCCACGTCGTGTGTGACAAAATTTTTAGAATGTTCATGGTTTGTAGGCATTTGTTTCTGAGGTACTTCAGGTGTGAAATAAAGATTAATTTCGTGTCTAAAATAACGCCTAAAAATTTGTGTTCTGTGCTCACAGGTATGTGCTGTCCCTGAAGTTCAACTTCAGGACTTGCTATGAGACCTCTTTTTTTAGTGAAAAGAAGACAGGTACCCTTGCTGACATTGAGCTTAAAGACATTTTCATCAGCCCACTTAGACACCTTGTTTAAGAAAAGCTGTACTTGTCGCTCGCAGATAGCGAGATTACATGACTTAAATCCAATTTGAACGTCATCAACATATACTGAATAAAATATACTACGCGGTATTGATGAGCGCAAGGAATTCATTTTTATGATAAAAAGTGTGCAGCTAAGCACGCCACCCTGCGGTACTCCAGTTTCCTGTAGAAAGGGTCTCGAGAGAACATTACCAATTCTGACACGGAATGTGCGATTTGATAAATAGTTTTCGATTACATTAAGCATTTTTCCGCGAATGCCCAACTCTGATAAGTCACGTAGAATTCCATACCGCCACGTGGTGTCGTAAGCCTTTTGCATGTCTAAGAATACAGAAAGAAAGAACTGTTTGTGTATGAAAGCGTCGCGAATATATCCTTCGATGCGAATGAGGTGGTCTGTAGTCGATCGGCCTTCTCTAAAACCACACTGATATGGGTCAAGGAGCTTGTTTGATTCAAGGAAGTGTAAGAGCCTGCGATTAATCATTCTTTCAAAGAGTTTACATAGACAACTTGTGAGTGCTATGGGCCGGTAGCTTGCCACAGAGGACGGATCTTTACCTTGCTTCAAGACAGGGACTACAATCGCCTCTTTCCATGCCAATGGAATGTCTCCTGTTTCCCAGATAGTGTTGAAAATAGACAATAGAGCCATCTGCGTGTCAGGGTGAAGATGCTTTATCATTATGTACATGACTCTGTCGGCTCCTGGTGCCGATTTCGTGCAGCCGTTTAAGGAAACTTTGAACTCAGCAATGCTAAAAGGATGATTGTAGGGTTCACTTCCGCTAGCCTTACGGTTCAGTGCCTTACTTTCAGCTACCTGTTTATATTGCTGGAATGACTGCGAGTAGTTCGCAGAGCTAGAAACTCGCTCGAAGTGTTCTCCCAGAGTGTTCGCCTGGTGTTGAAGGCTGTGGCCTTCATCATCAACCAAAGGCATGTTGTAGGTTTGTCGAGTAATTAGTTTTCTTAGCCTGTTCCAGACTTTTGCTTCTTGTGTATAGGAACTTATGCTTGTGACATATTTTTCCCAACTTTCTCTTTTAGCGATACGACGGGTTCGTCTGCCTTTGGATTTCACGTGCTTAAAGTAGAAGAGGTTTTCTGCCGTTGGAGATTGACGTAGTAAACGCCAGGCTTTGTTTTGCTCCTTACGCGCATTCTTGCATTGCTCATTCCACCACGGCACGCGCCTCTTTTTTGTAGTCCCCTTCGTTTGTGGAATGCACTCTATTGCAGCGTCAATTATAAAAGCGGTAAAATAAGCAATAGCATCTTTGACACTAAAATCTTTAAAAGTGTTTCGCTGCATATGGGTGATTTCCTCAAATTTTTTCCAATCTGCTGATGCAACTTTCCATTGAGGGGGGTGTGGTAGGAATTCATTTTGTTCTAAAGTTTTGAGGCAAATGGGAAAATGATCACTCCCATATGGGTTTTCGACTACCTCCCATTCTAGGCATAGTACAAGTGTAGCCGAGCAGATAGCTAAATCCATCGCAGAGCACGTGCCATGTGGTGTGCTATAGAATGTCGGCTGCTTTTTATTTAATATGCATGCACCTGAAGAAACAAGAAAATTTTCTATTAAGCGGCCTTTGAAATCGCATCGAGAGTCTCCCCAGAGAGTATGGTGCGCGTTGAAATCCCCAACGAGTACGTAGGGCTCAGGCAGCTCATCGATTAGACTAAGAAATTCTGTTCTTTGGAGTCGATAGTGGGGTGGTATGTACACAGAAGAAACTGTAATTAGTTTACCTAACAGTAAGGCTCGAACCGCAACTGCCTCAAGAGGCGTTGGGAGTTCCAAGGCGTGACATGCTACGCGCTTATCAACTATAATCGCGACATCACCGGACGAAGCGAAAGCATCGTCACGGTCTTAAATTGTGGTAGAAAGCCTGTCTGTGCAAGTTTTAAATGGGTCTCTTGTACACACAGCACCTTTGGATTGTATTTACACAAGAGTTCCTTGACATCATCGAGGTTATGTAGGAGACCCCTGACGTTCCATTGTAATATTTGTGTCTCCATAGTTAATAGTGTGTGTGTGTGTGCTGTGTGTTTATAGAGGAAAATCGATTTACATTACTGGCCCTTCCTAGGCCCCGTAATGCGGAGTTTGTCTTTCTTGCCACAGTCCTGAGACTGGCGGCGGTCCTTGGGCGCTTGCTGCGCCGTCTGGCTTGAAGTAGTGTCCATTGCCTCTTGAGAGGCTCTGGATTTCCGCTCTTGTGAGCGGTGTGTTTGTCGTGAAGGCTTCACCTGAGCAGATGAGACCTTCGTGCCTACCAACCCTGAGGTCGATTGGCCCTCTTTCTGTAACGGCGAGGCAGCACTGGCTGCTATCGCCGAGGGGGCTGGTGGCACAACCTCGGCCACACTCTTTGTGGGCCGGGCCGATGCCGGAGTCTGCTGCGGCGTTGCCCCCTTACGCGCCGCACCAACATAGCCTGCGTTATGAATCAATGAAACACGTTTCCGAGCCTCTTGAAACGATATATTCTCTTTAACTTTCAGTTTAATAATATCATTTTCTTTTTTCCACATCGGACATGATCGGGAATATGTGGCGTGATCACCGTCGCAGTTCACACAGTGGAGTGCGCCAGCGCAATTGTCGGAAGCGTGTTCTTGACAACATTTTGCGCAAGTGAGACGGCCTCGGCAGCTTTGTGAGCCATGGCCAAATCTTTGACATTTGAAACATCTACGTGGATTTGGGATGTATGGTCTTACTCGTGTTTTTGTGTATCCTGTATCGAGAGATTCTGGCAGAACACTTGTAGCAAACGTGAGAACGAGATGTTTTGTAGGAATTTCTTTGTTGTCGCGCTTGATCGTTATTCTTTGTACTTTGACAACTTCTTGTTCCTTCCATCCTTCGAGTAGTTCTTCTTCACTCAGGTTCAAAAGATCGGCGTCTGATACCACACCTCTGGTTGTGTTCATAGAGCGATGGGGCGTCACTGTGACTTCGACATCACCAAAAGCCAGAATATTCGAAATCTTTTCATGTTGGAGCTGGTCACGTACTTCAAGCAATAGGTCGCCGCTAGCCATTTTAGTGATCCTGTATCCAGGACCTAGAACGTCGGTGAGAACTTTCGCAACGGTGAATGGTGAAAGGGTTCTTACTGTCTTATCGGGGCACTGACTATGTATGACGTGGTAGCGCGGGAAGGATTCCTTGCGTTGGATTCCTTCGGTGCACCCTCTTTTCGAAAGAGGGTGATCAGGAAGTTGTGGAAAGGTGCTTAAAGCCATCAATAACTTATAACGTTTCGGCAGCTATGCCAGCCACCCACGACCGAGCCCAACAAGGGGACGCTGCGAGACCCGAAGAAAACGCAGACGCCAGCTGTACATAGCTACTATAACCCAATATAATAGATACAAGGTTGGATGCACTACACCAGGTTAACCCTTGCTGCCTGGAGAATTGGAAGTAAACGAAGTGAGAAGAAGACTGGACAGGTGGAAAGTGAGAGAGAAAGACGAAGGTTTAAGAGAGAGAGAGTGACAGGAAAAGGCAACTACCGATTTCCCCCGGGTGGGTCAGTCCGGAGGTGCCGTCTACGTGAAGCCGAGGCCAAAGAGGTGTGTTGCCTCCGCCGAGGGGCCGTAAAGGCCCAAACGCCCAGCATCAGCTCAACCCCCAGGATCCCCTTTTCCCCGGACACGGCTAAGCCGCGCACGGTTAGACGCGGGAGGGGCCAACCCTCGTGTGCTCGGGTACGTGGTGTCGCAACTCACCAAACGCCTGCTGACGCAGACGCCCCTGCGGGGGGTCTTCCCACTGCGTGTGGATATCTCGGCGTAGTTCGGTTGGGGACGCGGCGCCTTGTGGTCCTTACAAAGCTGGTCGCAGCCGCAGCCATGGTGGCGCCGATGGGCTGGGGATTGACGTATTGTCCTTTCAAAGCGAGCCGTCGCAGCAGATATGGAGGCACCTTTCCGACGGTCGCTTCCCCGAAGATCGCCAGCTCCCGCCGGTCAAATGTAACAGCTCCTCCATGGCCCGGAAAATCTCGCCTGGCCAGTGCTGATAACCGCTGGGCAGGAAGAGAATGGCTGGTGGCAAAGGGTGGATGCCTTGACTTGCAGTGATCAGCTCAGAAATGATGACACTACCCCAAAACATCCAACAATGACAGGCCACTGTAAAACTAACCCCATAACACGGCTCAGCGCCTGGATGACGTATCTTGGGTCTCACATTAGACACGCTAGGCTTCAAAGAAAACATAAATGCAGAAACAACAACTGCTGCGTTTCGCTATGCCAATTTTTGAAAGAATTTCATGCTGACAAATTAAGCAGTCATGGAAGGAGTCCTGCTAAATGAGGGGTGAGCTTCTTGGCTTAACAAAATTAACAATAACCACTTCAAAATTTAGGCAGGATCCGTAAACGCAGAATTCAAATTAGCCTACTCCAACCATCCGCATTATTACGCAACTTTCCCTTCTTATATCTAACGGAGAAGTTGTACTCTTGGAGAGTGAGGCTCCATTGGAGCAAGTGGTCATTTTTGTGTGACATTTGATTGAGCCACGTCAGAGGACAGTGGTCGGTCTCGAAGATGAATCTCGCTCCATACAAATAACACGAAAACTTCTAGGTTTGCCAAACTAAACAAGCACTTTCCTTCTCTGAAGCGCTGTAGGGAAGCTTTCTCTCTTACAGTTAGTTTACGGCTGGCATAGAGGACGGGATGTTCCTCATTATCGTCGCCGACCTTAGTACCACGCCCATACTTGTGTCGCTTGCGTTGCACTGAATTATGCATTACTTTGTGTAGTCTGGTGCGTGAAACACGGGATGATAAACCAATAGCGTTTTCAAAGTTTGGAAAGCATTCTATTTTTTTATTATCCCAGTGCATGTTATTCGGTGTTCCCTTTCGGAGGGCATCCGTTAAAGACTTGCCATTTGCGAGCAATTTGAAATGTACCATTGATAACACCCCACAAGTCCCAGAAATGAACGAATGTCTGTTTTCGTGCGTGGCTGTGAAAATTCTCCAATCGCAGCTGTTTTCAGCTCGGCCGGCCGTTTCATGCCCTGGCCGACAACACGACCCAAATAAGTAACCTGCGAACAGCCAAACCTACACTTTTCCGCCTACATCGTTAAGCCGGCTTCCCTCAACAGTGAGAACACCTGTTTGAGGTGCGATACGCGCTGTTCCCAGCTGTTCGAAAAACATGCTACATCATCAAGATGTTGCAAGGCGAACTCCTGCAAGTCTTTTAGGACAATATCGATTAACTTAGAAAATCTAAACGGCGCGTTTTCCAGCCAGAAGCTGAGGGCGGGAGGACGAAAGTGCCTACGGGTGAGGAAAATATGGCATAGCGGCTGGTACTTTATGAAAGGGGAACTTGCCTGTATCCCCGCACGAGATCTATAGTTGAAATGTATTTAGCAGCACTAACTCTTTGAATTCGTTCCTCAATGTTGTGTATCGGGTACATCCGCTTCCTAGTGATCGAATTCAACTTCATGTAGTCCACACATAAACGACGTCCTTATTAGGGGCTTCTACAAGTATCAGCTGTGACGTGTAGTCACTCTCATCGGGTTCAATAACTCCCAACTGTATCCGAACTACCGCTGTATCTCTGCCTACATAATTTCTCGGTGTCGTGGAGACACCCTGTAAGGCTTTGATCTTACGGGTTTGGTTGAAGTCAGCTCTATTTCATACGGTATTAGTTCGGTTCTACCTGGGCAATCGCTGAATCTATCGACATATTCCCCTAACATCCCTTCTAGCTCATCCAGCTGCTCGGGTCTAAGAGCGTGCGAGCTTACTGAATGTTTGACCACTTCTTCCAGGCTGATTTCAGAGTTGGAGGTTGCCTTACACTCATTGAACTCAGCACTAGTGTCATCCTGCTCTTTTATGGTACTGTTAACGACAACGCTCAGCTCCACGTACGGCTTTGTCAAATTGAACTGGTATATCCTGACCTCCTTCCTGTGACCGGGCATTTTCAGAGCATAGTTAGTATCTGAAAGTTTGTGCAACACTTTAACGGGTCCGTCCCAGCGAACTTCAAGCTTGTTCTTTCTTGAAGGTCTGAGGATCATTACCTTGTCTCCGGCGTTAAACGTACGAAACCTCACATTCTTGTCCTGATAGAATT
Organism: Dermacentor andersoni; assembly: GCF_023375885.2. Classification (NCBI taxonomy): domain Eukaryota; kingdom Metazoa; phylum Arthropoda; class Arachnida; order Ixodida; family Ixodidae; genus Dermacentor; species Dermacentor andersoni. The sequence continues at coordinate 22,659,316 of NC_092824.1, read as the reverse complement.
TGGCGTTCTTTTGAGCTACTCCCATTTTTTTCGACTAGTTCTTGGGTTGCACTTAGCCGTTCCAGCAGATTTAGCAGGTGTTCTACCACTGGTGGACTCTCTCCGCTTTCTTCCCACATCTTTCTTAACATTCTCAGTGGAGAACGGAGTGTCGTCCGACACACTACTTCTGCTGCAAGAACCCTGCAGCCTGATGAGGAACCATCCGCAAAGCAAACATAATGGCCGCAAGACAATTCTCGCAGTCCTCCTTGTGCTCGTAACAGAGCGCCCGCAAAACTCGCTTAAGCACTGAATGCCACCTCTCTACACTATTCGACTGCTGCTGATAAACGGACGTTTGTATGCACTTTACCCTGCACTTTTGTAAGAACGTCGAAATCAGTGCGCTGGTGAATACTGACCCTTGATCCGCCTGAATTTCGGCTGGAAACCCCACTCGTGCGAACACTGTCAAAAGCGCGTCTACTACTTCGGTGGAGCTGAGCTCTTTCAGAGGGATTGCTTCTGGAAACTTTGTAGCCGTAGACAGCATGGCAAACAAGTACCTGTAACTCGACTTTGTCTTTGGTAGAGGCCCTACCGTGTCTATCACAAGTCATCTGAAAGGTTCCGTTATTAAGGGCACTACTCTTATTGGAGCTTTCCATGTTTCTCCTGCTTTACCCGAGCGCTGGCAGGTGCCGCATGTTCTTACAATGTTTTCTACGTCATTGAAACAGCGAGGCCAGTAGTATTCCATAAGCAATCTTTCCTTTCATTTGTTTATGACTAGTTGGCAAGACCACCAATTTCCATGACAGAGACTCAAAAGGTCCTCCCTGTACTTAGTGGGCACCACTAACTGATCTATAATCCTAACCTTTCGGTCTCTGTAGTTCCGATACAACAATCCTCCTCTCTCTTGTATCGTCACGTTGCGCCTAGTAATACCTTCTTTAGCTGTGTGATGTAGTTTAGCTAAGCTGTCATCCTTCTTTTGCTCGGCTGCCAGTGACTCTCTGTCCACACGTAAGAGCTGATCAAAGTTCTTTGAGGCCGGTGATAGCAACGACCCTGCGTCGCTAGCGAGTGCGTCAGCTGGCTCTTCCTGCAGGCGTGAATTTTAACACTCTTGTGATACGCTCTCATTGAGCTGGTGAGCTGGAAGGCTTCCCTGAGCCATTTTTTCGTCCGTCGAGCATAGCTCGGATTCGGTTGCTGAAGTTACCTGTTTTGCTACTTCCGCTGGAGCAGCTTTTGCATTTTCAGCCGAAAGCAACGCGATTTTATGAGCTTGGCCTCGCGTCAACGCCTGTACTACGCGCTGTACCACTTGAAGCCGTTTGACCTTCAGTAACTCATCCGATGGATTCGAAAAAAAAAATGTAACTGTACTGCAGCGATAAGAATTTGGAAACTGCAGCCTTGCTCATGAGCTCTGCGAACGGTGTTGTGATTTTAACATTGGCCATGGGCAGACATACGCTGTGTTATTCTACAACCTGTTTGATCCATGCTACTTCTCCAGTGAAATCAGCTACCGCAACGTAAGACGGATGGACAATGTCCATAGTGGCCGCACTGTCTCGTAGCACCCGTCATGACTTTCCATTAACTTGTAGATCGTGAAGATATGAGCTTAAAAGCTTCATGCTCTCCTCTTTTTTATCAACGTAGGAGAAAATTACGCTAGGCATGCCGCAGTTTACAGCGATATGTCCACGTTTGTTGCATTTATAGCAGCGGATGGGTAGAAAAGATTCGAATTTTATTTTCTGCTCTTTTTGTGCTGTTTCCCCGTTTGATTTCTCCTCGCTCTTTTCTGATGGCTTTTCCTCCAGGTCTACAGGCTCCGGTCGTCTAGTCTCCGAACCCTTTTTGAACGGAAATAGTTTCCGCGGTTCATTTCGACCGTTCCGATTTCCGTACTCGGTGTTTAGCTTTCTACGCGTTGCATACTCTTCGGCTAATTCAGCCACCCTTTCCACAGTGTTGACATTTCCTCTGTCTTGCACCCACAGCTTCGCAGATTGTGGGATGCTTCTGTAAAACTGCTCTAGACACATGCAGTCAATAATCAAGTCTGCTCTCGTACGCTTCCGCGCTTTTCAACCACTCGACTAGGTTGGCCTTTAAGCTATATGCAAACTTCGGATATCCCTCGCCATCCTTCTTGCCTGTGCTTCGAAACCTCTGCCGAAAAGCTTCGGCTGAAAGGCGGTACTTCTTCAAAAGACTAGCCCTAACATTTGCATAATCATATGCATCCTGCGCACTGAGTGTGGCGATTACTTCCGCAGCCGCACACGGCAACGTAGATAACCGCTGTGGCCATGTACTCGGACCGAAGTTCATCTTCTCGCAAGTCCTTTCAGAATTTCCTAGTAACAAGCCTATGTCGTTTCCGACCTCAAATCACTTTAACAACCTGTCCATGCGGAATGATTCTGCCTCACTAGATCGTGCCAGAGCCCCTTCACTTCCTTGAGACAACTTAAAACGTTAGCTTTCAAGTGCAAGTTGCATTTTTCTTAACTTGCGATCTTTATCGTGTTCCTCTCTCTCTGTGTCCCGTTCTTCTCTGTCCCGTTCCTCTCTATCTCATTGTCCTTTCCGAAAAAGATGTAACCCAATTTCGATGCCCTCCTCACTGGCCTATTACGAAATTAGCTGCAATAATTCCAATTTTGGCAATTCTTTGCGTATCTCTAGTCCCAGTTCCTCACCAACAATCAAAAATTCGTCTCTCAGCCGTGTCCTTAACTCAATGATTGCTACTTTACTGCCTTTATCTTGCTCGCTAAACCAACCTAGGTAAACACAACCTAGCTATCAATAAACAATCCAGCTTCCGTACTGTTCTAAACAGAACAACCACAAAATGAAGCCTCGAGAGTCAAAGGAAGAACCAAGCACTCACGGCAGACACAGAGCCATGTCGTAAACTCCATCTCACCGCTGTGAGCCAGCTGTACGGATTGGAGTCAGCCATGAAATAGATGGTAGACGGCCCATGCCGTCATCCCACTTATCCACGCTGAGGACGTTGTTGAAGGGAGAGACTTGTTCTCATCGAGAACGAGGAATATGGTATTTATTGGTATTTGTACTTATTTATGATATTTACCTACATGAGAACGTTACAGCTCATCGGTCTAACACGACTGAAAGAAAATGCACAACTGAGGAGCCGGCAAAAGCTCCTTAAATACACTCTGTCCTCCCTAGACCCCAAGGTGAGGGAAAACGGCAGTTCACCGTCGACCAATTCGGAGCGTCCAAAGTCGTCGTAGCCGACCCACCTTTGAGGGGGACGGTTTACACACTCACTTCCGCACAGGTTTCACTAACCACACCAAAGTGAGTGGGTTCTCGCAGACACGGTGTTGCCCCGAGCAGGCGCCTCTATATCCCAGAGTCGACTCCGCAGACAATGGCCGCCGGGTCTGTCCATTGACTGACGACTCCTAAGCTGCGTGAGACGGCACCGCAAAATATCGTCCAGAAGCTCCACTGCTTCAAACAAGCCTTGACACTGATGGCGAATCCACTAACAATACATGGTCTGCCCACTGCGTGTGGACATCTCGGCGTTGTTCGGTTGGGGACGCGGCGCATTGTGGTCCTTATAGAGCGAGTCGCCGCCGTAGCCATGGCGGCGCCGATGGGCTGGGGACTGACGTATTGTCCTTTCAAAGCGAGTCGTTGTAGCAGACATGGTGGCGCCTTTCCGACGGTCGCTTCCCAGAAGATCGCCAGCTTCCGCCTGTCAAACGTAACACAGTGCACTAATTAAACATACAGGCAGAATTTCACATTCCTCATGTCGACTAAGGTCGATATAACAAGCAAGATATTGCATGCGGTAAATGCTGGAGCTATCGCAGCTGTTGAATAAGCGGGAGCATGGAGGTTTTCGCTTACAACGTAAAAGTGAACACTAGCACATCAAACAACGTCACATGAAGACTACAACGCCTACAAAAATAAAATAAAAATAAGAACAGGGAACACTTGCGTGCAATGGGCAAATTGGACCTGCTAGTATTTACACTTTTTACGAACACACTGTTCGAGACCCGCATAGTCAGAACAATCGTACAAGCAACTCAACAAATTGAGGGAGTCGGCAAGTTAACATTCTTAGCGTATGTGTGCAGTGGGACAGGGACATATCATTCACTCTTCGTCCTGCGTCTGTGTTGCGCTGCACATACACGTCAAAAATCGATCAAAAAGTAAACAGTCTCTTATACCAGGTGTAGGCATCTCGCTGTTACAAGTGGTGTTATTAGGGGTAAATGTTACTTTAGTGTAAACAAGGCGAATGCCCTTTGCTTATCCTGGTGCCATTGGGAGCCGGCCGGTCTCGGCCCGTAGCGCCGGCGCACGGCATCGCGTAAGTTTGGCACCTTCGGTGCGGTTTGTGCAGTTTGGTGCGCTGCAGCCCGTCATACTGTAAAACAAGCGTCCCTATGATGTGTTTCGTATCACTTCACCAAGGTCCTTGACTTAATCTCGTCGAATACCGTACTAGCGACCCGCAGCCGAACAATGTAACGCACGCTCCACGGTCCACTGATTGCAATCGTTTAGCAGTGCTACGCAAAGTACGGTATACGGTACGGTATTACCGTTCTGTCTTACCGTACCGCGTTGACCGACAACGTTTTAGCTGTGCAGGTGACTCGATACGGAACGGTGATATAACGATGAAGACGGGGGTATTGAAAATAAAAGTACTGCGTGCCGAGACCAAAATAGTTAGTTGGTATATATATATATATATATATATATATATATATATATATATATATATATATATATATATATATATATATATATATATATGTGTGTGTGTGTGTGTGTTTGTGTGTGTGTGTACATGAAACTTCTATACACCTGTAACTAGCAGCATTTAATTCTGGTCTCAAGCCCAAGCCATGTGTTATAGGTGCGTGCATACACCCGTGGTTAGCCGGCTGGCTGTTAGCTCAATGCGACAGCTCACTGTACGTGGTTAGGCTTCTGCAGGGCCATGTTGCAAGTCTGTGTTGTTTCGAGGTTTTTTATTTGGGCACGGCATAGGTGCAGTTAAATAAGTGCAAATGTCACATTGCAGCCTGTTTAGCGACGATCTGCTAGTGCGCTCTCTGTCATTCAGAGGAATAGACATTTGTCTCCTTAAACCAGAGCTAGCGCGACGCCGTAATTTACACGTGCGCTGTCTTCTGGATGTGGAGGCGATGGTCAGCGACGAGTTTTATCGGTTGTTTCGCTCTCAGAAGATTTACTTCAAAGACCTTACATCGGCTCTGATAATTTGCCGAAGAGGTCATCAGCGCCCAGTGCGTCCTGGTTCCAGGCAAAGAGGTGCTCTGTATGGCACTTCGACGCCTGGCCTAACCCAACCGTTTGTGCGAGCAGGAGCTCCTGTTTGACAGGCACATCTCTGTGCTGTCAAGCGTCGTGTGTTCAGTGCTAGCTCACGTCGAGCACTACTTCGACCACCTGCTGGCTGATATGACTACGGACAAGTGGCTAAATTTGCTTGCCCTCGAGAAAGTATCCGAGGTGAGTCAGACTAGTATAACTCTTTCAGGCGCGCATCATGATAGACTGTCGATACATGAGTCACATTTACGCACATTTATTGGACGGTGCAGGACACCCCATAAACAGAGCTGCATTAAGATGTCGGCTTGTGCATTGCCTAATGATTAATCTAGTTACAGACTATGTTTTCTGCAGTTAGTAAAGTTGTTTTTCTGCATAACATTCAACGACTTGAAGTACATGCACATGTACGTGCTTGAGTGTTCCTTCTGTAAGAAACAATACATCGGTGAAGCGGGACAATCAATGAACGTCAGATTAAGCAGACATCGCGCGGACACAGCTAAAAGCTTCCCAAAGCCGTCGCTGAGCATTTCAACCAACAAGGTCATAACTTTGATAAACCTAAACTCTATATCTTACAGACAAATTATCGCTCTGAACGACAAAGAAAATACAAAGGATCATACATTATCCATAAGTTCAAGACATTGCAACCAACAGGCATAAACATTTCAAAGGAAGCTTTGGAATCTATTCGCTATGCTAAATTTCAAGCTATAGACAACAACACTTAGTTTGGTTTCTTAGCTTTCTTTTTCGATGTCTTTTTTTTCTTCGTTTTTTTTCAGCCAGCGTGTCAGACGCCGTCGACACGGCGGCTAACACGCGGGCGTTGACACAGGCTTGACATTTGGCTAGGTCACTGGCCTTGTGCACAGCGCTCCTTTATGCTCAATTCGACACGCTATGACACCTTCGCTCGTCTCCGCACCCACCGCCTTACACCCTCTCCCCTTTAGAAGAACCCCACCTATATATACTGTGCGAGGAAAGCATATGTAGCCTTGAAACTTGTCGAAACGTTCGCTCCTGCTTTCACCTTGTTCTCGTTTTGCTCATCGTCTTGAATTTCCATCTCCCGCCTTGCCCACGTTTTCCATGCACACGTTAAGTGTTACGGAAAATGGAAAGTTCTTTCGAGTGCGGCAAGTCAGACGTGCCACCCAATACCTCGGTCTCTCGGGCACTCGTTCGAAATAAAGCCCAGTCTGGACCGAAATTCTTGAGCTAGATTCACTTTCTTGCGTTACTCGCTGGATGGAGCCAGTCACGATCGAGAAAGTGGTGGTGCCTTCGACAGTATGGTTGCCTGTAGAAATATGCAACACACGGAAGTGAAATGATGCAGGGGGATCATTACACCCAAAGTTCGATGCACGTTGCTTTCTATTTGCTAACACTGGACATGACAGGCAAAACAAATGGCGTACACAAATGTGCACACCTTGCGTGAAAGAAAAATATTTAAGCTAATGTTCCTTGATGACTTCGCTCAAATAAGTGAGGTAAGCTGTTTCACCTTGTCTGCTTGCATTTTTAACACATCAGAGACAATGTACGTCAAAATGAGCTACTTGAACTTTAGAAAAATTGGGGAGGGAGGGAAGGGGGGATTATGTTGGCATTGCAAGTGAGGAACTCCCTTTGACAAGGTGTGCTCACTTTACCACCCTTAACTTCTAGCAATAACATAACTTCTGTGCAACAACATATATTTTCAACCTTACTCATGTGCTTCATTTTCAGCTGTTATTCTTTTTCTCTGGCTGTCCATGCAAAGGGTGTCCCGCTGGGCCTTCATAGATGGGACGGCACCTCAATTTTGTCGCCCAATGGTGGACTAGCAAGAACACTATTCAGGGCACAGGAGGCAGCACGTGCAAAAATACCAGGCTGTAATGTTCCCAAGTAGCATAGCTGGCCAACTGGATTGGCCTTTCAAGGGGCGACGTCATGATGCGGGTAAGTGCGTGTGGTCTAAAACCTCGAGAAACTGTGCGCATGTAGTTGCAGAGGTAATTGAATATATTTGTTAATTGCGGTGTGCTTTCAGACTTTGGTAGTAAATTTGCCAATCTTTTTATTTACTTTATGGCAAAGTTCCTGCTTTTATTTATGATTACTCAAAGCTCTGAACTAAGTTTGTCCGCATTTTAAGCGCTCATTGGTTTTATTTCTAGTTTGTACACATCAGGCTTGCTGTACAACGCCACAGAATTGCATATTTTTGTAGTATGAAACTTGCCCGTAAGGTTGTTAACCTTACAGTTGAAATACATCGAGAGGTCATAGAACAGAGCCACTTTTCAGCACACGAGCCAAAAATAGGGCATTACTGTTGCATGAGAATTCGTGTGCCAGTCGCTGGCTTGAGACAACCTAAAATGCCAAGCAAAAATAGAAAGAGGGATACGGGCATCGGGTTGGGGAAAATTTAATGCAGGAAAACTTCATATCCGCACGTCTGTCGTGCTTTGGCTGTACCAATAACCATATCGTATAGCACGGTGAAGCAATAGGTCACTTTATTTCGGCAGCAATAAAACAGTTGTTGGAGTAACTGGGCGCTGAAAGACCTACAGATTAACCATTCAAATATACATGCATCTTCTGCACATTGGCGCCTTGACAAGCACAACAGCTAGTTTCTAAACAACATACCTGTCAAAATGCCAAATAAGAACTGTAGTGTGCCTTCAAATCAAATCGACTAATGTTTATTATTTGCAAATGTGGTACATATTGGGGTAAATATACGGAAGGAGGTCCCATAGCTCATAGCTGCAAGGTGACCTCCTGTTTTAAGGTGCATGAAGTGAATAAGCAACAATGTATACACATTAGCAATGACTAGTAAGCACAGCTACTAAACATAATCCATATTGTCACGTGGTCGTGACGTCAAAGAACACAGTAGCAATACTGTGAAAGGCAAAAACTACCTTTTATTGGGCGAACCTGTGCCCACAAAACAGGCTACACCTAAAGCACAACGAGAGCGGCGAACACAGTCGGCGATCGTCGTAAATCTGATCAACGGGTCAAGCGCGTCGGCTTTTATAGAGCAGTCGTCGAATGTTCCAGACTAATCGTTCGGACCCGCGTGCCTTCCACAAAGGTCTACAAAATTCGCTTCAGGTGATGAAATCAGATAACATAAGGTTCGGCGACAACAGACAGCGCATAGAAGCATCGATAACTTTCCGGAAACTTCGGGTACATGCAGGCGCGTCCAATGCTGTGCGATTACATTTGTTAGGCGGCGAAACGTGATTGCCCGATAAAGATAAGTACACGTGTCCATACCCCCCTCTAAAAAGCATCGTCCCGATGCTACAAATATAAGAGAGCGAAACACAAACGGACACTTATTAAACATGACTAACAAAACAACGAAAAGAAACAAAATCCAAAGGTCAGTTAGGCGAAGCCCCAAAGTTCATTAACGCTGGTAGTACGGCTTGAGTCGCACAACGTGGACTATTTCAGGTCGTGAGCGGCGCCGCTGTGATAGCGAAATGCCGTCTGGCACGACCTCATAGTCCAGTGCGCCAATACGTCGGATGATCTTGTACGGTCCGAAATAACGACGCAAAAGCTTCTCGCTCAGTCCTCGTCGGCGTATAGGGGTCCAAACCCAAACAGGGTCACCGAGCTGGTACTCGACGAAGCGTCGTCGGAGGTTGTAGTGTCGGCTGTCGGTCCTCTGCTGGCTCTTGATTCGCCGGCGGGCGAGCTGTCGGGCTTCTTCGGCGCGCTGGAGATAGCTAGCGACGTCAACATTCTCTTCGTCAGTTACGTGCGGCAGCATGGTGTCAAGCGTCGTTGTCGGGTTCCTGCCGTAAACCAGCTTAAACGGCGTGATCTGTGTTGTTTCTTGCACCGCCGTGTTGTACGCAAAGGTTACGTACGGCAGGACCGCGTCCCACGTCTTGTGTTCGACGTCGGCGTACATTGCTAGCATGTCGGCGAGGGTCTTGTTCAGGCGCTCCGTGAGACCATTCGTCTGCGGATGGTAGGCAGTTGTCCTCCTGTGGCTTGTCTGGCTGTACTGCAGAATGGCTTGGGTGAGCTCTGCTGTAAAAGCCGTTCCTCTGTCGGTGATGTGGACTTCTGGGGCACCATGTCGCAGCAAGATGTTCTCGACGAAAAATTTCGCCACATCGGCTGCGCTGCCTTTTGATAGAGCTTTAGTTTCAGCAAAGCGGGTGAGATAGTCCGTCGCCACGACGATCCACTTATTCCCGGATGTTGATATCGGAAACGGCCCCAACAAATCCATCCCAATCTGCTGGAATGGTCGGCTACGAGGTTCGATCGGCTGTAGTAATCCTGCTGGCCTTGTCGGTGGTGTCTTGCGTCGATGACAGTCTCGGCATGTCTTGACGTAACGGGCGACGTCGGCGGTCAGACGCGGCCAGTAATACCTTTCCTGTATTCTCGACAGCGTCTGGGAGAATCCGAGGTGCCCAGCGGTTGGATCGTCGTGTTGGGCGTGCAGTATTTCTGGACGCAGCGCTGACGCTACAACAAGAAGGTAGCTGGCGCGGACTGTTGAGAAGTTCTTCTTCACGAGCAGGTTGTTTTGTAGCGCGAACGAAGACAACCCGCGCTTAAATGCCCTAGGGACAACGTCGATGCTCCCTTCCAAATACTCGACGAGGCCTTTAAGCTCCGGGTCTGCTCGTTGCTGTTTAGTGAAGTCTTCCGCGCTTATTATCCCAAGGAAGGCGTCGTCATCCTCGTCGTCTTGCGGCGGGGGATCGATGGGGACGCGCGATAAGCAGTCGGCGTCGGAGTGTTTTCTTCCGGATTTGTATATTACCGTGACGTCATATTCTTGCAGTCTGAGGCTCCACCGCGCCAGCCATCATGAAGGGTCCTTTAAGTTAGCTAGCCAACACAACGCGTGATGGTCACTGACGACTTTGAATGGCCTCCCATAGAGGTAAGGGCGGAATTTAGCTGTCGCCCAAATGATGGCGAGGCATTCCTTTTCAGTCGTAGAATAATTGCTTTCCACTTTTAACAGCGACCGGCTAGCATATGATATCACCCGTTCAAGTCCTTCATGCCTCTGGACTAGGACGGCACCGAGGCCTAGGCTACTGGCGTCAGTGTGGATTTCGGTATCGGCGTCCTTGTCGAAGTGTGCAAGTACCAGCGGCGACTGCATGCGTCGTTTGAGTTCTTGAAATGCCTTGGCCTGCGGCGTTTCCCACTTGAACTCGACATCACATTTGGTTAGATGTGTTGGCGGCTCCGCGATGCGTGAAAAGTCCTTGACAAAGCGCCTATAGTAGGCACACATGCCAAGGAATCTGCGGACTGCCTTCTTGTCGGTTGGCTGCGGGAACTTTGCGATGGCAGCTGTCTTCTGTGGGTCGGGGCGTACTCCTGATTTGCTGATCACGTGGCCTAGGAACAAAAGCTCATCGTAAGGGAAGCGGCACTTTTCCGGCTTCAGAGTGAACCCTGATGACTTGATGGCTTCTAACACTGTCGCAAGCCGCCTAAGGTGATCGTCGAAATTTCCGGCGAAGACAACGACGTCATCCAGGTAAACAAGGCACGTCTGCCACTGCAGTCCGGCTAACACCGTGTCCATGACGCGCCGAAACGTTGCAGGCGCCGAGCACAGTCCGAATGGCATGACCTTGAACTGGTAGAGGCCGTCTGGCGTGATGAAGGCAGTCTTTTCGCGATCTCTCTCGTCGACTTCTATTTGCCAGTAGCCAGACTTGAGGTCCATCGACGAGAAGTATTTAGCGTTGCAGAGCCGATCCACTGCGTCGTCTATCCGTGGAAGGGGGTACACATCCATCTTCGTGATCTTGTTCAGTGGACGATAATCGACGCAGAAGCGTAGGGTTCCGTCCTTTTTCTTTACCAGGACTACAGGAGAGGCCCACGGGCTTTTCGACGGCTGGATGATGCCGTCAATTTCGTCCACTTGTTGCCTAATAGCTTCACGTTCTCTCGTCGGAACTCGGTAAGGGCTCTGGCGGAGTGGTCGAGCGCTCTCTTCGGTTATTATGCGATGCTTTGCAACTGGTGTTCGTCGAATCCTCGATGACGTCAAAAAGCAGTCTTTGTATCGTCGGAGAAGACTTCTGATCTGTTGCGGCTTACTCATAGGAAGACTTGGATTTACGTCGAAGTCTGGTTTGGGGACAATGCTCATCGGGGTAGATGCGGCTGAATCCGAGAGGACAAAGGCATTGCTGGTTTCCACAATTTCCTCGATGTATGCGATTGTCGTGCCCTTGTTGATGTGCTTGAACTCTTGGCTGAAGTTCGTTAGCATAACTTCCACTTGCCCTCCGTGGAGTCGAGCGATCCCTCTTGCGACGCAAATTTCACGGTCGAGCAGTAGATGTTGGTCGCCCTCGATGACGCCTTCTACGTGAGCGGGTGTTTCAGTGCCGACGGAAATAATATTGCTGGCGCGCGGAGGGATGTTCACTTGATCTTCGAGCACACTCAAAGCGTGGTGACTACGATAGCTCTCCGGCGGTATCGCTTGATCTTGCGACAGTGTTATCGATTTCGACTTCAGGTCGATGACTGCGCCATGTTGATTCAGGAAGTCCATGCCGAGAATGACGTCTTGTGAACACTGTTGGAGGACAACGAAGGTGGCAGGGTAAATCCGGTCATGAACGGTAATTCTTGCCGTGCAGATCCCAGTCGGTGTAATCAGGTGTCCTCCAGCGGTCCGAATTTGAGGGCCTTCCCATGCAGTCTTAACTTTCCTCAACTGGGCGGCCATGGGTCCCCTCATGATGGAGTAATCGGCTCCTGTGTCTACTAAGGCGGTGACTGCGTGGCCGTCGAGAAGCACGTCGAGGTCGGTGGTTCTTTGTCTTGCGTTACAGTTAGGTCTTGGCGTCGGATCACGGCTGCGTCGTGTTGAACTGAAGTGGGAACGTCGCGTCGTCAAGTCGTCTTTCATCGGTGTAGTCTTGGCTTCCTAATTTCGCCGGGACGGCGGCGTGTCGTTATGTCGTCGAGGTAGTTTCTTCGGTGTCTTCGTCGGTGGCGGAGGATCTTCGTCAGTTCGACGAACAGCAACCGCACCTCTATCGCTTGCTGCTTTTAGTTTTCCGGATATGGGCTCGCTGACCGGCCCCGGGCTGGGCCAGTGTATGGTCGGCGCTGCGGCGACAGGTAGCGGCCTGGTGATGGAGAACGCGACGGTCGTCGATAGCTCCACTGAGTAGCGGCGAGGTAGTCGGCGATATCGCGGGGGCGTTCACCTTGCTGCGGGCGCGGAGCGTTCACGGCGAAACCTCGCAGTCCCATCTCCCGGTATGGACATCGTCGGTCGACGTGACCCGCTTCTCCGCAGTGGTAGCAGAGCGGGCGGTGGTCAGGAGCGCGCCAAATGTCCGTCTTTCTCGCGTAGGTGCGCTAGGCGACGGGTGGTCGTGCTGGCGGTGGCGGCGGCGGACGACGGAACTGCGACGTGACAGGGCCCTGGCGCGGTCGCAGAGGGGGACCTTGACGGCGTGCGACGGCGGTGTAGGTCATCGCTTGCGGCTCAGGCTGGAGCGATTCAGGGGCTACTCCAAGTTGTTGGAGCTCCTCAAGCACGGCGTCGGCAGTTGAAGCCACTTGAGGCTGTGATGATGGGAACAGCTTTTGTAGCTCCTCCCGCACGACCGTTCGGATAGTCTCGCGCAAGTCGTCGGTGGCCAGTGATTGAACTCCGGCGTAGTTTGTCGAGTTCGTGCGGCAGTCGAATTGCCGGTTTCGCATCTCGAGTGTCTTCTCGATGCTGGTGGCCTCGTGAAGAAACTCGTCGACGGTCTTCGGTGGGCTTCGTACCATTCCGGCAAAAAGTACTTTCTTCTCCTCGGGCATTTCTGGGTCGGCGTGGTGGAAGAGACGGCTCATTTCTTCCGTGTAGATCGCAGTCGTCTCATTAGGTAACTGCACCCGGGTTTCTAATAGCGCTTGGGCTCGTTCTCGGCGTGCGACGCTTGCGAATGTCTGCAGGAAGCCGCTTCGGAAAAGTTCCCAGGTCGTTAGGGTGGCTTCTCGGTTCTCGAACCACGTCCTGGCTGCGTCTTCCAATGCGAAGAAGACATATCGCAGTTTATCGTTGCTGTTCCAGCTGTTAAACGTAGCGACTCTCTCGTACGTCTCAAGCCAGCTTTCCGGGTCCTCGAAAGTTGAACCACGGAACGTCGGAGGCTCCCTGGGCTCCTGCAGCACGACGGGTGACGCTGGGGCTGCCATTGGGGTGGACTTGGTGGCCATCTTCCTAGTCGTCTCAGGCAAAAGTCCGTGATCCGGCGGCAGTCCTTGCAGCCTGCGGCTACCTCGCTGGTTCTTGGCGACGTTGGTGTCTTCCGAGTGAGGGCTTGGGTCACGGCTTTGTGGGGCGTCCGGTACATGAACGCAAAGCACCTCCACCAGATGTCACATGGTCGTGACGTCAAAAAAACAGTAGCGATACTGTGAAAGGCAAAAGCTAGCTTTTATTGGGCGAACCTGTGCCCACAAAACAGGCTACACTTAAAGCACAACGAGAGCGGCGAACACAGTCGGCAATCGTCGTAAATCTGATCAGCGGGTCAAGCGCGTCGGCTTTTATAGAGCAGTCGTCGAATGTTCCAGACTAATCGTTCGGACCCGCGTGCCTTCCACAAAGTTCTACACCATTCGCGTCAGGTGATGAAATCAGATAAGATAAGGTTCGGCGACAACAGACAGCGGATAAAAGCATCGATAACTTTCCGGAAACTTCGGGTACATGCAGGCGCGTCCAACGCTGTGCGATTACATTTGTTAGGCGGCGAAACGTGGTTGCCCGATAAAGATAAGTACACGTGTCAATATACAACAAAACAGTAGCAGTAAACATGAGGACCATCAACCCAACTATTCAAGAGAATCAAGGATCAGTTTTTTTTTCTTAATTGTAACGTGGAATCCGAATAGCTTTAAATCATTAGGCAGGTTATTGCAAAGTATTACAGCTGCTAATTGGGCTATGTTTCGCATAGTTGCTGCACCAGTATTGTGTTTCCCTTGTAGCTTCATGATACATTCGAGTGGATTATATTTCTTTTTATTATTTCTTTCTTGAATAAATAAATTATATACCATTTGCAGCTGCACTTGTTGATGCGGAATGTAAACTTGGCGCGCAGAAGCCGTGATGTGCCTCTCCTCTGCGAGGGGCTCTTGCTCCATTTGGCGGCACCTTAATTATTGGCGCCGCTGTTCTGCCTGTGTCTCTCGCATCATTTGACGCTCTGGCAATTCCATTTCGTTAGCCACACCTTGTCGCTGTGCTGCTTTATTTGCAGCTCCAGCCTCCTTTCTGAAAGCTGCATGCGAGCTGCTGTCAATCTCGTACTGCCGCTTCGACCGCGACTCAAGATAGGCAACAGTCATGTCATTCCGTCGTAGCGCACCTGCAAACATAAAACAGCAATTATGACGACTCAGCACCCAAATGACTGTACGGTGAAACCCTGTTTAAATCGTAGTTGGCCGGAGCCCGGAAAAAGTACGTACTATACGGTAGTGCTGCTTAAGCGAAATAGCATGAGATCGCCCACTGACCTGTGAAAAACGGAATTCAGATAGAGTGCGATGAAAGGGGGAAAACATGAAGTATTTATTCACTTCGCGATACAAAAGTGTTATTTTCGTTAAACTCCGCGGCGGCCTCCCAGCGACGACAGCGACCTCATGGGAGTCAGCTTTTAAGCCAACCCCCTCTTCTCGGCAAACACTCGCATGGCAGATTCCTCGTGGGCGTTGCGTGTTCTCCGTGCATGCGGGCGATAGCGCTGCAGAAGTCATCACCATTATCATCATCAGCCTGGTTACGCCCACTGCAGGGCAAAGGCCTCTCCCATACTTCTCCAACAACCCCGGTCATGAACTAATTGTGGCCATGTCCTCCCTGCAAACTTCTTAATCTCATCCGCCCACCTAACTTTCTGCCGCCCCCTGCTGCGCTTCCCTTCCCTTGGAATGCAGTCCGTAACCCTTAATGACCATCGGTTATCTTCCCTCCTCATTACATGTCCTGCCCATGCCCATTTCTTTTTCTTGATTTCAAATAAGATGTCATTAAGTCCCGTTTGTTCCCTCACCCAATCTGCTCTTTTCTTATCCCTTAACGTTGCACCCATCATTCTTCTTTCCGTAGCTCGTTGCGTCGTCCTCAATTTAAGTAGAACCCTTTTCGTAAGCCTCCAGGGTTGTGCCCCGTAGGTGAGTACTAGTAAGATACGTAAAACACAGCTATACACTTTTCTCTTGAGGGATAATGGCAACCTGCTGTTCAAGATCTGAGAATGCCTGCCAAACGCACCCCAGCCCATTCTTATTCTTCTGATTATTTCCGTCTCATGATCCGGATCCGCCGTCCCTACCCGCCCTTAGTAGATGTATTCCCTTACCACTTCCAGTGCCTCGCTACCTATTGTAAATTGCTGTTCTTTTCCGAGACTGTTAAACATTAGTTTAGTTTTCTGCAGATTAATGTTTAGACCCACTCGTCTGCTTTGCCTCTCCAGGTCAGTGAGCATGCATTGCAATTGGTCCCCTGAGTTACTCAGCAAGGCAATATCATCAGCGAATCGCAAGTTACTAAGGTATTCTCCGTCAACTTTTATCCCCTATTCTTCCCAATACAGGTCTCTGAATACCTCCTGTAAACATGCTGTGAATAGCATAGGAGAGGTCGTATCTCCCTGCCTGACGCCTTTCATTATTGGGATTTTGTTGCTTTCTTTATGGAAGACTACGGTGGCTGTGGAGCCGCTATAGATGTCTTCCAGTATTTTTACATAGGGCACGTCTACACCCTGATTCCATAATGCCTCCATGACTGCTGAGGTTTCGACAGAATCAAACGCTTTCTCGTAATCAATGAAAGCTATATATAAGGGTTGGTTATATTCCGCACATTTCTCTATGGCCGATAGTCTATGATCGATAGTGTGAATATGGTCTATTGTTGAGTAGCCTTTACGGAATCCTGCCTGGTCCTTTGCTTGACAGAAGTCTAAGGTGCTCCTGATTCTATAGGCGATCACCTTAGTAAATAGTTTGTAGGCAACTGACAGTAAGCTGATCGGTCTATAATTTTTCAAGTCTTTGGCGTCCCCTTTCTTATGGATTAGGATTATGTTAGCGTTCTGCCAAGATTACAGTGCCCTCGAGGTCATGAGGCCTTGCGTATACAGGGTTGTCAGTTTCTCTAGAACAATCTGCCCACCATCCTTCAACAAATCTGCTGTTACTTGATCCTCCCCAGCTGCCGTCCCCCTTTGCATAGCTCCCAAGGCTTTCTTTACTTCTTTAGGCGTTACCTGTGGGATGCCGAATTCCTCTGGACTATTCTCTCTTCCATTATCGTCATGGGTTCCACTGGTACTGTATAAATCTCTATAGAACTCCTCAGCCACTTGAACTATCTCATCCATATTAGTAATGATGTTGCCGGCTTTGTATCTTAACGCATCCGTCTGATTCTTGCCAATTCGTAATTTCTTCTTCACTGCTTTTAGGCTCCACCGTTCCTGAGAGCATGTTCAATTCTATCCATATTATTCTTCCTTGCGTCAGCTGTCTTACGCTGGTTGAGAAACTGCGAAAGTTCTGCCAGTTCTATTCAAGCTGTAGGGTTAGAGGTTTTCATACATTGGCGTTTCTTGATCAGATCTTTCGTCTCTTGCGATAGCTTACCGGTATCCTGCCTAACGGAGTTACCACCGACTTCATAGCATACTCCTTAATGATGCCGACAAGATTGTCGTTCATTGCTTCAACACTAAGTTCCTCTTCCTGAGTTAAAGCCGTATACCGGCTCTGTAGCTTGATCTGGAAATCCGCTATTTTCCCTCTTATCGCTAACTCATTGATCGGCTTTATATGTACCAGTTTCTTCCGTTCCCTCCTCAGGGCTAGGCTAATTCGAGTTCTTACCATCCTATGGTCACTGCAGCGCACTTTGCTGAGCGCGCGCACATCTTGTATGATGCCAGGGTTTGCACAGAGTATGAAGTCTATTTCATTTCTAGTCTCGCCGTTCGGGCTCCTTCACGTCCACTTTCGGCTATCCCGCTTGTGGAAGAAGGTATTCATTATCCGCTTATTATTCTGTTCCGCAAGCTCCACTAATAACTCTCCCCTGCTATTCCTAGTGTCTATGCCATATTCCCCCACTGCTGTGTTTCCACCCTGCTTCTTGCCTACCTTGGTATTGAAGTCGCCCATCAGTATAGTGTATTTTGTTTTCACTCTACCCATCGTCGGCTCCACGTCCTCATAGAAGCTTTCGACTTCCTGGTCATCATGACTGGATGTAGGGGCGTAGACCTGTACAAGCTTCATTTTGCACCTGTTATTAAGTTTCACAACAAGACCTGCCACCCTCTTGTTAATGCTATAGAATTCCTGTGTGTTACCAGCAATATTTTTATTAATCAGGAATCCGACTCCTAGTTCTCGCCTTTCCGCTAAGCCCTGGTAGCACAGGACGTGCCCGCTTTTTAGGACTGTATATGCTTCTTTTGTCCTCCTAACTTTACTGAGCCCTATTATATCCCATTTGCTGCCCTTTAATTCCTCCAATAGCACTGCTAGACTCGCCTCACTAGATAACGTTCTAGCGTTAAACGTTGCCAAGTTAATGTTCCAATGGCGGCCTGTCCGGAGCCAGGGATTCTTAGCGCCCTCTGCTGCGTCGCAGGTTTGACCACCGCCTCGGCCAGTCGCTTCGCAGCTGCTGGGGACTGAGGGCCGGGGTTTGATTGTTGTGTTCATATAGGAGGTTGTGGTCAAGTACTGCACCAGGGTGGCAAATCCTGCTCTGGTGAGGGAGTGCGTTACCGGTTCTGGTCCCCGGGATCAGGCCACACTCCAGGCCTGTTTATGCAATTTTTTCAACACGCGCATTTTTTTATCCGGTGCACAATTGCGCGGCACCGGGATTTGAACCACGGACCTCTTGCACGCGAGGCGGGTGTTCTACCTCTACGCCACCGCTGCAAAAGTCGCGGGGCGCCTTTTACATTGCGGAGTGCTGTTCTCGTTGCGACGATTGCATTTATGAGGCTGACGTAACACGAAGTTTCTGCCACTGTCGGGCCTCAGTCGCCAGTACTGTTGCTTTCCGTGTCGTCCTGATCACTGTCCCTAGTCGACACTTCAGCAACAACATAATCAACGATGGCGAAAAGTCGAACCTCGTAGCCGACAAAGCCGACATCTCTTAGCGGTCGCAGCAGCGCTGCCGGGCAACTTCTTCGCGTTAAGGAGGACGTAGGTTCTCACCGCACCAAATTATTTTTCTATTTGTTTTAGACGAATAAACATGTAGGAAGTATTTAATCTTGCGTGCAGATTACAATTACGCAATTATATTTCCTCTAAGCTTATCTATACAAAGTGAAACTTTAAGATGTGCTGCAAAAAATATGCTACTTTAACAGACAGACCCAAGGTTAGGTAGGAATATTGCTGCATGTTCAATAGGTGCTACGTTGATTTTTAATGCCTGTATCTATTTAACTAAAGGTATGAAATTGTATGGCGCAATTTTGCAAATGTGCCTTTTGGTAGCTTTCTACAACATCTGTAAATGTTTCACTGTGCTGAGGCACTGTATTTTGTTAGCATGCAGTTTCTGACGGACTGAGTGGCTGAAACGGGCAAAATACAACCGAGTGAATAGAATGAGTAGTAAGGACACAGTGCCACCCCGAAAATTTATACATTTTATTTATTTACTTATCTATTGTTTATTTATTTATATATTTATTTATATATTTATTTATTTATCTATTTATTTATTTATTGCACATTCAAGGCCCGAAGGCATTACAGAATGTAGTGGAATGAAATACAGACTATGTGCAGATAACAGGGTATAATAATAAAAAAACTTAGAAATTCCGGATTAACAAAAGTATTCTTCAATAGTAGTTCTAAAAGCAGATCTATCGTTTATGTTAACAAGTGAGGTGGGCGGATTATTCCATTCATTGGTAGTTTTAGGAATAAATGAATAAAAAGATAGGTTCCTGTGACAGTGTGGAACGCTCAATCTATGGCGATGGTCAGTACGAGATGATATGTTAGCAGGTTCGGACAAACGTTGAGTTTTTAATTCCGGATTGTAGTAATGAATGTTGCGCAGCAGTAATAAGCGTGTTAACTTCCTACACGATGAGAGGACAAGGAGGTTTAAAGTAGCCTTCATAGATGTTACGCTTGATGTCCGAGAATAGTTAGTAAGAACGAAACATGCGCTACGATTTTGTATATATTCTGTTGTATTCGTTAAGTAATCTATGCCAGGGTCGCATACACAAGAAGCATATTCAAGATTAGGACATATTAGCGTTTTGTACAGAAGTAGCTTTAAGTAAGCGGGTGCCATAAAAAAATTGCAACGGAGGTAACCAAGCGTGCGGTTGGCATTGTTAGTGATGTGGTTAATGTGTGTTTGCCAGGAAAAATTAAATGTTATGAGGACGCCTAAGTATATTTAGGAACTGACTTCTTCGAGTACAGAGTTCATCAAGTGATAGTGTGATAGGTTAGATGAAGCAGCATTGCGGGAAATCCTCATTAGTTTGCACTTTGGCAGTTAAGTCGCATTTGAAAAGTGTCGCACCAGTTAGTTACATTGTCTAGACCTGATTGTAGTTTTAGAGTGTCAGAATTTGATGATGTTACTGTGTATATGACACAATCGTCTGCAAATAACCTTATGGAGGACGCTACACAGTTAGGCAAATCCTTAATATAAATGAGAAAAAGCAAGGGTCCGACAACACAACCTTGCGGCACCCCGGAACTCAAAGGACAAAGCGAAGAGTCAAAATTGTTGGCCGAGACAAATTGTGTTCTATTGGATCAGAAGTTTCGAATCCGTGAGATAATATCACGGTCAATGTTGAGTGTATTTAATTTTAGACAAAGTAATCGGTGAGAGACGAGATCAAAGACTTTAGAAATGTCTAAGGAGATGATGTCAATGTGAAATCCATTATCCAATGCTGCAGAGATTTCATGTGTAAATGAAATAGGTTGGGCATCACAGGAAAACGATTTACGGAAACCATGCTGAAGAGATGAAAAAAAAATGAATTTGTCTCTAGGAAGTTGATGAGATTAGAGTATACTACATGCTTTGGAATTTTCCATGGCACACTTGTTAGAGAAATCTGCCTGTAATTTAAAGGTGAATGCACGACGCCAGACTTAAATAATGGAACCACTTTGCCGACTTTAATATCCTTTGGTAATGTGCACGGCAGAATAGACGGCGAAAAGATGTTGCACAAAATTATAGAAGTACACTTCAGTATTTTTCAAAAACTTAGAATTAATATTGTCTATTCTTGACGATGACGAACTCTTTTAACTTACGAATGAATTTCGCAATACCATCGTAATCAATTAACAATTAGAGAAAAACACGAAAAAGACAACGAAGAGTGCACAAATATACATTTCACACTACAGAACACTGTTGCTTTCTTTTGAAGCAGCATTAAGGCTCATTTTTGGCTGCAAAGATGCTCCTTCATATGACGCTAAGATGCCTTGGCTATGACGAGCAGTTATAGAATTACGAACAGAACAAAATGGGCCATTTGTTGTGGTCTTTAAGGGCAAAGCTGAAAATTTGATAGCATAAATACATTGTTGTCTTCCTCAACAACACACCCTTCTGGGTTAGCTTTTAGCCAGCAGGTGCACCATGATATGTTAATTAGTAATCATTTTCAGCTTTTTTGTCTCCAAGATCAATGTCCTTAAGACTGATGGCAGTAGCTTTTTTCGAAGTTACTAAACAAAATATCTGCTCACAGATTTATGGGCAATTTCAAAGAGAGGTGCCACGTTCAATGCATTGTTACCTTTATTATTTTTTGTACAAGTTTCTACAAAACGGCGGGCGAAGGGCTATGCTACATGCACACATCTATATTTAAGTAGCCTCTGAATAACAGCACAACATATTAGGCAGGCAATTAGTAGTAAGCATACGTGACACAGATCTAAGAACGACACATGGACTCAAATCTTGATGTCCTGTCTGGAGACCCAGAAACCTATCCTCAGTGGTCCGGGTTCTGTGTAATTTCATGCAAGCAGTAATTGCGGCGCTCGAACTTTGAAAAGTTAAAGAATTTTTCATGCATCAGCTTTTTTTAAACCTAACTTTATGCACACATCTGATTTATACCTACAGTGTGTGAAACTACGCTTGTTTACATGGTAATAAAATTTTGTCGCAGTTCGTCGTGAAATATCCCAGTGACAAAGGGTTTATCAAGAACGTTGTTCACCCACCTCTGAGTCGTGGCCGTGGTTGTGCATTCTCAAGCGTTCTGTAACTCTCGACTTTTGTCCGTCGTGACTACCTGGTGATGAACTATAAAAAATTAGCATCGTTAGTGCCGAAGTGTTATCATTTGTATGTTGCGCTGTTATATGTTACACTACCATTCTCCCACACAAATAGCCAAGGGAATGCCAAATCTCTATTTGTAAAGGGGCTGCTGCGGCTCCTTGTTTTATTCCCGCACTGTAAGGAAAACGTGTCGGATTGTATCAATCAAAATGGGAAACAATGTTCTGCTTATGATCATCAAAAGTTGCGTGCCAACTTAAGCTGGTAGCTTACTTTCTTGAACAACGTGTAAAATGAACTGGTGAGTCACCTAGAGTCCTACACCTATGATACTGTACCTTTTAAAAAACAAAAAATAAAGCATCTGCGAACCCCTTGTTCTTCTCACAGATTACACAGCAAAGGCGTATGCTTTGGCTGTCTTGGTGCTGTGAGGTAGCATACAAGGGTGTCTTGTCAAGTTGTCTCTTCCTAAACTGTTTCTTGCAATAGGCACTGTATTCAAACTGTAGTGGTGATACGTTGAATGCAAACTATAAATTTTTACGACTGATTTTTAGTGAAAGGTTTTAGTAAGATTTAAAGAAACCAAAAGTGTAAAGTCATCAGACAAGTGAGTGCAGATAATTTCGGGTGCATGTAGGAGAATGAGCAATGTGTTTCCAATTAGCTTATGTGAGCCAAAGCAGTCATGTGAACTGACGTGATGAACCCCAAGTGCGTGGTGGCCAACAAATTGTACTGAAGAGGCGCAAGATGTGCACTCAAGCTCGTAAGGGAAACAGAAAAAATCAGATGGCGAGATTTGCGACTTCGAATAATGTAACAGTTGTATGACAAGGGACATATTAAAGACTCTTTGAAATTGTGTTTGTCTTGGTTAAGAGTACGGCATAGACGCGGAGTATATCTCAAGGCATGCATTTTTACAGAACTGTTTTGTCAGTGCATTGTAATAAACGGCTACAAAAGGGTAAACAATACCCTTCTGTAAAGCCCCGGCATCACTCCTCGACTTTTACATCGTGTGGCCATTGGTTTGTCTCACCTACTTGGGTACACCACCATACGGCGATACAAGCGAACCCTATTTACAGTTTTATCGTTACTGTCGTGAAGGCTACCTTAAAATGAAGTTGACGTGCTGTTCTCACGTACTCTACAGTGCGCAGTTGTTGCAGTTTACTCCGTGCACACATCCAGAGTGCAAGGTGATTGTGGCGCAGAGAGAGAGATAGCAAGGAGAGAAAACGCGGGGAGGTCAACTAGACGTCCGGTTTGCTGCCCTACGCTGGAGGTGAGAGAAAGGCAAATTAACGAAGAAAGAAAGAAGGAAGTGACGACTGTGTGCAGTGAAGCACCATCACACCAAAGTAGAGTTCTATAGCTGATAATCTGCGCCGATCACATCTGGGACGGCTAAAGGACCAGTGGTCGTTGTGCGAAGAGGAGGCTGAGGATGAGCTATGGGGCTTACTCAAGAGTTGCATTCACTGATTAAGAGCATCCAGCCCATGCACTACACTTAGCGCTGACGGAGTATGCAATTTGCTCAAAAGTACACGAAGGGTAGTTATAAGGTACCAAACCCTCATCGGCGACTTTAATGCCAAAGTAGGCAAGAAGCAGGCTGAAGACAAGGCAGGGGGGAATATGGAATAGGCACTAGGAATAGCAGGGGAGAGTTATTAGTAGAGTTTGCAGAACAGAATAAAATGCGGATATTGAATACTTTCTTCCGCAAGCGGGATAGCCGAAAGTGGACGTGGAGGAGCCCGAACGACGGGACTAGAAATAAAATAGACTTCATACTCTGCGCTAACCCTGGCATCATGCAAGATGTGGACGTGCTCAGCAAGGTGCGCTGCAGTGACCCTAGGATGGCAAGAACTCGAATTAGCCTAGGCCTGAGGAAGGAACGGAAGAAACTGGTACATAAGAAGGCAATGAAAGAGTTAGCGCTAAGAGGGAAAATAGAGAAATTCCAGATCAAGCTACAAAAGAGGTGTTCGGCTTTAACTCAGGAAAGGACCTTAGTTTTGAAGCAATGAACGATACTCTTGTGGGCACCATTAAGGAGTGTGCAATGGAAGTCGGTGGTAACTCCGTTCGGCAGGATGCCATTAAACTATCGCAGGAGGCGAAAGATCTGATCAAGAAACGCCAATGTATGAAAGCATCTAACCCTACAGCTAGAATAAAACTGGCAGAACTTTCGAAGTTAATCAACAAGCGTTAGGCAGGTGACATAAGGAAGTATAATATGGATAGAATTGAACATGCTCTCAGGAACGGAGGAAGCCTAAAAGCAGTGAAGAAGAAACTAGGAATTGGCAAGAATCAGATGCATGCGTTAAAAGACAAAGCCGGCAATATCATTACTAATATGGATGAGATAGTTCAAGTGGCTGAGGAGTTCTATAGAGATTTCTACAGTACCAGTGGCACCCACGACGATAATGGAAAAGAAAATAATCTAGAGGAATTCGAAATCCCACAGGTAACGCCGGAAGAAGTAAAGAAAGCCTTGGAAGATATGCAAAGGGGGAAGGCAGCTGGGGAGAATCAGGTAACAGCAGATTTGTTGAAGGATGGTGGGCAGATTGTTCTAGAGAAACTGGCCACCCTGTATACGCAATGCCTCATCACCTCCAGCGTACCGGAATCTTGGAAGAACGCTAACATAATCCTAATCCATAAGAAAGGGGACGCCAAGGACTTGAAAAATTATAGACCGATCAGCTTACTGTCAGTTGCTTACAAACTATTCACTAACGTAATCGAAAATAGAATCAGGAACACCTTTGACTTCTGTCTAGCAAAGGACAAGGCAGGATTCTGTAAAGACTGCTCAACAATAGACCATATTCAGATTATCAATCAGCTGATAGCGAAATGTGCTGAATATAACCAACCCTTATATATAGTTTTCATTGCATACGAGAAAGCGTTTGATTCTGTGGAAACCTCAGCAGTCATGGAGGCATTACGGAATCAGGGTGTAGACGAGCCGTATGTAAATATACTGAAAAATATCTATCGCGGCTCCACAGCCACCGTAGTCCGACATAAAGAAGGCAACAAAATCCCAATAAAGAAAGGCGTCAGACAGGGAGATACGATCTGTCCAATGCTATTTGTAGCGTGTTTACAGGAGGTATTCAGAGACCTGGAGTGGGAAGAATTGGAGATAAAGGTTGATGGAGAATACCTTAGCAATTTGCGATTCGCTGATGATATTGCCTTGCTTTGTAACTCAGGAGACCAATTGCAATGCATGCTCACTAACCTCGAGAGGCAAAGCAGAAGGGTGGGCCTGAAAATTAATCTGCAAAAAACTAAAGTAATGTTTAACAGTCTCGGAAGAGAACAACAATTCACAATAGGTAGCGAGGCACTGGAAGTGGTAAGGGAATACGTCTACTTAGGGCAGGTAGTGATGGCGGCTCCGGATCATGAGACGGAAATAACCAGAAGAATAAGAATGGGCTGAGGTGCGTTTGGCAGGCATTCTCAGATCATGAACGGCAGGTTGCCATTATCCCTCAAGAGAAAAATGTATAATAGCTGAGCCTTACCAGTACTCACCGACGGGGCAGAAACCTGGAGGCTTACGAAAAGGGTTGTACTCAAGTTGAGGACGACGCAACGAGCTATGGAAATTACAATGATGGGTGTAACGCTAAGGGATAAGAAAACAGCAGATTGGGTGAGGGGACAAACGCGAGTTAATGACATCTTAGTTGAAATCAAGAAAAGGAAATGGGCAAGGGCAGGACATGTAATGAGGAGGGAAGATAACCAATGGTCATTAAGGGTTACGGACTGAATTCGAAGGAAAGGGAAGCGTAGCAGGGGGCGGCAGAAAGTTACGTGGGCGGATGAGAATAAGAAGTTTGCAGGAACGACATGGCCACAATTAGTACATGACCGGGGTTGTTGGAGAAGTATGGGAGGGCGTTTGCCCTTCAGTGGGCGTAACCAGGCTGAGGATGATGATGAAAGCCTCACAACCACTTGCCGGTCTTCTTCAGACAATTTATCGGGAGTCCGCGCTGTGGACTCTACCGCGGTGCGCTGTATTTTTTATGCGATTGTTGCTCCGGCTGTGGCACATGCATTGATAGCATTCATTTCTTCTGCTTCCAAAGACATCTCTGCAACTATTTTCATGCGAAAATCCTTCCGCGTCCCATTAGCTGCCCTCCTTAGTCGCATACTTTCTCGCCCTCACCTCCCATGTAGCATCACAATATTTTTCCAAAGCCCAGGTCTTCGAAAAAAAAAACTCATTATTCGGCTTTCCTTATACTCATGTGCCACAGGCACCCCCAAACTCATTTAGGATAAGGGAGCGCTAGACTTTCTAAGGGAGTTTGAATTCAAGGAAATTCTGGTTGTGTCACAAGGCCAATAACGATATTATAAAAGTAGCCACCAGAGGCACATTCACGAATGTTTGTTTTTTGCACATGTACAATAATGTAACTTCTAATTACGCTTGTAGCTATGATAATTAATGCTCCTTCCATAATATTCTTCAACATATTTGATGCAAAAGACATACACCTCAGCAAGAATCAAAGTGTGCTTGCTAACCATAGCAGTGCTGACAGCAAGGCTGGCCACCCTGTGCTTATGTATGCTTTCCTGCTCAACTAATGAGCAGTGCGCTGAAAGTTATGTTGGCGTGTGTTTTCATCTGGCGTCCTCGTAGGTCGCACCAAATAGAAAGCCGGCGCTACCAGGGCAGACTACCGGAATCTAATTACAAAGTTTACACCCCCATGACGGATTACATTAATGTAGTTGATGAGCAAAACCAGAACAAGGTGAAAGCAGGAGCCAACGTTTCTGTATATTCTTGTACGAAAACGTTGGCTCCTGTTTTCACCTTGCTTTCGTTTAGCTTCTCGTTTTGAATTTCCATCTCCCGCCTTCCCCGTGTTTTCCCAGGAATGTAGTTGGTGTCTTGCCTCATGATGCTAGGGTGCAGAATTTCCAGCGATGTGTTGAATGTACGCAGTAGCATTTGCAGGAAGCTAAACAGCAGCGAAAGAATGCCCAAAGAGTATGCACCAATTCCCACGCAAGGCGAACTAGAATTTAGAACTTACTCGCGATAAGAAAACTCCTCGTCATGCACGTGGGATTCCGCCAGGATGTGGCTAGCACGGCCAGCCACTTATCCGGAATGGAGGCACAAGCGCACAAGCACAATTTTTTATTATGATGGCATAGCAAGGTATAGCACATAAAATAATACGTTAAACCATAGCTGCATTAAAGTTAATTCATACTTCGACCCACACAAGATGCCTGAGGGCTGCTGCTGCTGCCACAGATACCATATCCACAAATGGTGCTACGACTTCTTTCATTCATTTGTGAGTCAGCTGTGACAGCAACAGCCCTCAAACACTT
The DNA here is from genome assembly GCF_023375885.2 of Dermacentor andersoni. Classification (NCBI taxonomy): domain Eukaryota; kingdom Metazoa; phylum Arthropoda; class Arachnida; order Ixodida; family Ixodidae; genus Dermacentor; species Dermacentor andersoni. The sequence continues at coordinate 22,632,108 of NC_092824.1, read as the reverse complement.
GTCAGGTCTAGATTGTATGAGATTCTCGAATTGTGCATGGATGTCTGCGTCATCATTTTCATCTGCATATATCCCATGCAGCATAGGTGCTGCCGGTGACATTACATCTGTGTCATTATCTACATAAGAGAGATTCATTGCTGTTCAACATAATGTGGCCCAGAAGCATGACAGAAGCATTAGTTTCATTGGACTCTTAGAAGACTTCCGAAACGTGAAACGGTCGCACATTCTCACAATAGCATGAAAGTTCGATCACAGCCAAATGCTGATGCTCATTCATAAACTACTGCTAAGCTTCAACTTAGGCTAGAAGAAACATATTGCATACTTTCCATAGAATTTGTTGATACAGCAGCTGAAATACTGTTATTAAAAACAGGTGAAATAAAAGCGTTGTGTTTTGTTTGTCTATCTTGTCCACCTCACGCTATGTCTACAGTCCTATTTTCCTATAACAAGTACCTAGGCTTGGGATCATCCTGTGTATTCGCACTCATTACGACTACAGTTCCGTTCAAGTGACAGTATGACTGAAGCCACATAATTGTTTATTGCTCTGCTACGAGCTGTTCTTAGCCCTGTAATGTGCAAACAAAGTTTCACAATGTATAAACGTGCAGCCACTTGTTGATCTTTATTTCTCGCCACAGCGAGTACATTGCTGCTAAACACAGGAAAATTTTATTCTGGTTAAACCGTCATTACTTCGTTTGAACTATCCAGACCTGAAAATTTCCTGCTCCCTATCAATACCAGAACTATGGACTTCATGTTTGAGTTTCATGCTCTTACATTAGTATTTCGAGGCTGAAGGTTCAGCGCTGCATACATGAGAACTCGGGCAAAGCGAAAAAACGCAACACCAAATGTGTGCTTAGATCCTTACCGAAGCAGGACTGGCCACCGTCAGCAGACGCCAAAGGCACAGCGTAGGCTTGAATAGCCTTGGCTTTTCGGTATGCTGCAGCTGAAGTACGCACAGACTGGGCTGCAGCAGGCTACATGCGTGCTGCACTAGGTGCGTCGCTTTCTTCGGCGCTTTGGGAGGCTTTTCGCTGCCTGGTCTGGCGGCGCACAGCGCGCGGTTTGTATCCCCACTTTCTGGCCAAGTCGGAGATGTACTGGAGTAGTTGATGGAATTCGCCAACTACTTCTTCCACACCCGAATAACGACGAAGTACACACTTTCAGGATCGAAGGTCTGGGGCAAAGCAATGGCTTTGAAATAACATACATATAATATACTCGCTTGCCACGGTTCTCATTGTCCTTGCGGCGAAATTGAATGAGGAGGAGATTGAACCTCTCTCTGACGCGCCGAGCTGTCCGAAGCTTGCCAGTTTTTTCCTGCAAGATTTTGGCGACTTCTTGCCACCTCATCGCGTCGCACACAGGCTGAACCTTGTTGACAACTTGAAGTAAAATGAAGTCGACTGTCCTGGTAAAACGCACGCGAGAAACGGGCAAACACGGTACGCATTTCGTGGTGTACACCATTTTGCAGCGTGAGCTGTGTCTTGGCTTTGACTGTCTTGGTTCGTGGAACTCAGTGCTTACGCGACCGAAGTGACACTACTTACCATCAGGTATGCCGCACGGAAAATGTTTACGTGCGGTAAAGTGCGCGCATGCGGAGTCTTCGGCCGGTACAGTATTTCCGTGCTTTCCGTATGGTAACTTGGCAGTGCAAAATGTCTCTAATGCGGCGGAAACGACGAGCCGGCGTCGCGTGCGTAAAGTTGGCTTCGCAGCGGCGCGGTTGAACGTCTGACGTCCATTTCGCACCACGTCATAGCGCTCAGCGAATAGCGATGCGAGCGGCGTCGGAAAAGTTATGCGCAACTCTGCTCTCTGGCGGAGCATATAAAAGAACACTAGAGTATAGAGGCGTGGAGGAGGAAGAGCCGGGACAAGCGGGGTGGCGGAAAGATCTAAGAATGGCGCTACTTACGGAAAATTGGGGGGTTTCATGAACTGCCGTTGAACTATCATGTCTTAAACGTATGAGCTTCTATGGAAACTTCGCTACCACGTATATTTATCTTGGGCACACCCCACAACATAAGGAATCAGCTTATTATCCCACTCCTACCAAAAACATGCATTTCGAACACCACACAAGAAGACAGGAGGAAAGGGCAACGTCTATATAGAGTAGATTGCAATGCTCTCAGGACGTGTTGTACGTCGACGGGGTAGAGTACGCAACTGATTAGGATGTGTCTATCGTTCCAATGAACTCGGAGGGTGATCCTAATGTCAGCGGGTCTATTAAAACGAACGAAGCCGAGGTGGCTCAGGAATCAGCCATTGCTCTCAAAATGGCTTCCACACTGGTCACTATAATAGTGAGCAACTCTAAAGCGCAATTCCAAGTTACGCAAAGGAGCGCATTTCGCCGGAATGACAACTAAACCTGGGAAACTTTCCTGGTAAGCGGGTTGTCCGCATCACATGGGCGCCTGCACCCTCATCCCTCCCCGCCAACGAGGCGGTCGGCACCATGGCTCGAGGACTCACAAGCCGAGCCACCGGGGCACCGTGGCTTGGCTGGCAGGGTTCCGGATGGTTTGCTACAGAGAGATAACTAACCATTATAGATGGGGGAGGGTGCGTTTCCTCCCAGCAAACCCATCACTTAATAAGCAGCAGTCGGTGACATGGTGCCTCCTTCAAACCAATTCCTATCCAAATCCGGTGACTTACAATCACTATTATCCAGAACAATATTCAGCCAAATGTAAATTATGTCTAGAAAAGGCGGACCTGGATCACATCATCTGGGCCTGCCCTCGGGCGCCCAGACAGGGCCAAAAAATTAACAATAGAAAGCAGTAGGAGACCATGCTGCTCAGTTCGGCCGCCGAAGACCAACTCTTGGATGTCCAGCCTGTCAAGGACGCCGCCAGAGCCCAAGGGCTTCTGGCCGCTATCTAGCAGGGGTTGGCACCCCACCACTCTGCTGGCTACCTGAATAAATGTTTATTTCAATCTCACTCCGGCCACAGTTACGAAAGTGTGTGTTCCTCACCACATAGCGATTGCCAGTAATAAACGGGCTGACCAGATTGCCCGCGACACTCGTATCCGGTAGCCAGCAATCCATTGACCAGCACCGCTATGTGGAACAAGCGCGCTTTTGCGAGACGCTAGAACAATAATATGCGCACTTCGGACACTCAATTCAGACTATCCCTTTACCATCCCGCCCAGCTGACTACCGCCGACACTAGCACACATGCAACTTGGTACATTCTTGACCACAGCCCAATACATTTGATACCGTTTCCATTCTCACCCGTCCTAACCCAATGTCCCGCCCCCTATGAGAATGTGGAACAACTCTCGATCACTTGTTCCACAGCCATCAGATCTCCCCATTACTGTAATACTTTTCGAATGGACTGGCTGGCATGGCTAGCCGTGGCGGCTCTCGTCGACGAGCTGATTCTTTGTCTGTTTAGAGGAGCAGCACCTGTGTTATCTGATTCTGACTCTTAGTAATTTTTTTTCTACGAGCGCCCCCCTCACTTTCCATAATTAATACATTGGGAAGGTATACGAAGAACTCATTCTCAATATATGCATTTCCATTAGGAGGTGTGTGAGCTTCGACAGAACACATGTGTTCAAACAATGTTTCCAGGTTTACCACTTGCATTTATTGTTTTCTTTTCCAAAGGAAGAAATGTCAATATTGCCACTACCTTTTCGGTCAGCTACATAAATAGTCTTCGAGGCACATATAATTGTCGTATATAAGTGACAATTACAATTTGTAGACTCTTTACTGCAACCGTTGTCTCGCATCATGGTATTTTTGTTCATCACCGTAAGCAGAGGTGCAACATCTGCAGTTTCCCTTCAAATTCCATGGTCAAGCCCGTGAGCTACACAAATATGTCCACAAATATATCGAGCCAGACTCTTACCAATTGAACAGTCCCTAGACGCCACAGAAAACCATTGACAGTAGGCTAACAATGTGTGATTAAAAAAAAAGGACTGGCTATGAAAGCAATATGCGAGCGCTGCTCCACCAAGTAGAACCTCACGATCGAGGAATTCACTTTAACGCAGATGCATAATTTTGCTACGAACAACCTGGAGAGCCTTCGACTCGCTTAAGCAATACAACGTTTTTCTTGCCATCTGCAACAACGCATACTCAGGCTAGCGTAGGAAAATTTCTAACGCCGCTTATCGCTACGTATTGAACCATGATTTCTTCCTTGATTCATGCAGGTGTCCTCATTTCAAGGGGAGCCACCTGCACCTCTAGACAGCCCACCTGCACTTCTGTCTCCACCCTTCATACGTCTTCATTTCAACAATGCACAGTACTAAAGATGTAAAACATGATTTCAAAGTACATGTAAAATCCATAAAACGCAGACTCAAGAAATCAGCGTAACGCCAACAGTGAAAGAACAATCGAGTGCTTTTTTTTCCTTGTTGCAATAAAGGTGGAATAAAGCTCCGGCCAATAGAAAGAACTCCATTCGAAGCTGCAGGTTTGCTAGGTACCATGAAGAGTTACAGCTTTTTTATTGCCCCAGTTTTCTCTTTCTTCGTCTATCTTTCGTGCAGTACTGAAAACGGAGGTCCTTCATCTGCAGTTGCCATTCCTATTCCAAGCCCTGGAGCAGGCTCTTCGAGAGTACGAGCCGCTGCTAATCTTGCAAAGCCTGTTGCGCGCGTAAGGAGAAGCGCTGTTTCAAACGGAATGGGTCCCGGAGGTGTGAGCAACGCAGATATGACAGATTTATGGCGAGCGCTTCGAAGTCAACAACCGCACTCGATGAAGCAACAGAACCAACCTCCTGGCATATCACGGCGGACATGATACTGGAGAAAATAAATCAAATATGGACATCCGTCATATTCGTACGTAAAGCATTTTCCCATATTTTGATCTATTTGCGAATTGAAATTGGCAAGTGCGTTATAGCCTGTGTAAAACTTGAACTCGAAATATTATTGCGAATGAACAGGCCTTCTGCTACGCATACAGTTCGTCACGGCTTACCAAAATAGACAAATATCTCCCAAAGCACGTGTAATATTTTTGTAAGAATTGATTGTGTTAGTTAGAAGTAAGTTGAACGTTTGCTTACTCAATTATAGAAATGTCACTTGAGGCGGCCGTTGGTGCTTCCTGAAAATGCCAAAATACCTGGGTAGCATTTCTCGATCTCCTTAGCCACTCGTTAATTTTGACGCTGTAATTGCGGAAGATATCGCAGCAGTGCAAAAGTACATGAGGAGACTGTGCTATAGACTTCGGACCCTTATGCGGTGGGAAATCGTACCAATGGAAATATTGACAGGGGTACTCATTTATCGAATGACCGTGTTTCATCGTCTAACAAATGTTATCGCTCAGCGCAGGACGCACCTGCATGAATCGGAAGTTTTTGGAAAGTTATCGATGGTTCTATCCGCCATCTGTTGTCGCCGAACCTTGTCGCTGATTGCAAGTATGCTCAACGCGAATGATGTAGAACTTACTGGAAGACACGGGGGCACCAGTGATTACTCTAGAACTTTCGATCGCTCACGTATAAAACCTGACGCGCTTGACCCGCTCATTAGAATTTCGACGATCGCCGTCTGTGTTCGCCGCTATCGTTGTGGTTTGAGAGTAGCCTGTTTTTGAGAGCGCAGGTTCGCCCAATAAAACCCTAGTCTTGCCATTCACAGTTTCGCTACTTCGTTCACCGTTACTACCACATGACAATACACCTCTTGGTACAAAGTTAATCAAATAAATACACCTTTATAGCGACAGACGGTGTGGTACAGGCCTTCGCACCACAACAAATAATGTGCTTGGCATTCACGACTTCTTCGCCTCCAATGTGGCACCGTATCCGCGTTTCTGAGGCGTGTATGTTGCGCGTGATGTCCCTTAGTGACAGTGACTGTCGCTGTCAGTACTCTCTGTGGGCGTCATATTGAGTCGCCTTGCGCGCCACCTGTAAGCAGCGGAACTTGCGAACTGCTTCTCAGACGGCGGAATTCACTTGGAAGCACTTGTTGCTTGATATACCAAAGAAGAAGCTGCAGCGCCAGTCTGAACATCAACTTGTAATACTAAGAAACCGGAGCATTCCAGCAGGTGTAAAATATGGGCTAGAAAAAAGACCGAAGTTGTTTGAACTACCAAACCTTGAGCACGTTCAGCTTCTCAGCTTGGTAAGGAACATTGATGCGCGTGAGACTTGAAAACAGACACAGATGTGTTCAAGAGAGTGTCGACTGCCTGTTGCCTACGAATCAAGGAGTCCCCCCCCCCCCCCCCCCCCCCATGTGCGTCTCTCCAAAGATCCGTTATCACGTCGCTACCTCCTGCGAACCTTAAAGTATTGCTATCGGATAAGGAAGGTGGCTTTGTTCTTGCACCCACTGTCACCAACAACGAGAAGGCTGACGCTGCCATTGCGAGCAACTTCCAAGTTGTCAACATCAAGCCGTCAAAGATGAAGGTGGCTGCTGCCAAACATTGTCAAGAGGCCGGACTTGAGCGTTAAGCGTGTACATTGCGGTGGACGAAGGGCTAAAGCTATCACTCTTCTTCTCGGCAAAAACTCACAAAACAGAAGTTCTCTTCCGCACCAGCTTTTATGAAGAAGGCACTGGGCAGCGCCTTGTGGGAAGGCGCTTTGTTGGAAAAAAGCCGCCGGCTGCCCCGCCGCAAACGCCGGCTCGCCGGGTGTCGCCGTCGGTGACACTGAAGGCGATGAAAAAAAAAAAAGGTTTGCACTCACTGACCAAGCCGAACGAAAAGAAAGGCGTTTCGGAACGCGTACGGGTTTCTTGTTCACAATGAGGCGGACAAAACGAGTAGTGGCATATTATAGGCTAAGTTTGTGACGTAATGCCTCATTCTAGATGATTGGCATGCTTCCTGCTGCTCGATTCGTGGTCCCGTATTGGATGAAGGATGACTCAAGAAGAAGCCGCGTTGTCAGATTTCGTTTTTTTTGGCTAAAATTGCCGCGTTGTCCCAATCAATGTGATGTCCGGACGTATGCGCATGCTCAGCAAGCGCACTAAAAGCGATATTTTCATTCCTGACGTCACACTGGTGCTTCTTTAGTCGCCGTGCGAACTTGCCAGTTTCGCCGATAAAGACCTGGCTACAACCGCCGCAAGGAATCTTGTAGACAATCCCAGGGAAGTTAATATCTGGTAGGCGATCCTTAACGTTCACAATCATGTTCCGTAGCTTAATTGGAGTTTGGCACAAGCACAATGCGCAAGTTTACTACGCAAACACGCGGGACAAGGCTTCGCTTATCCCGGGAACATACGGAATGCCTGCGCTTGCTGAAAAAATCTTCGGATTAGCTGCCACTGGCTGCAAAACTTTCTTTCCAATTCTTGCCATAAAATGATCGGGGTAGCCATTTTTGCAAAGTTCCCGCCGTACCATCTTGCGCTCGGATTGCAGGCGGTCTTTCGCAGTGCAGATACGCGTAGCACGCGTCAACGGTGGCAAATCAACCGATTTCTTATTAGCCACGGGATGATTAGAACTGAAATCAAGGTACGGGCCTGTGTGCGTAGGCTCGCGGTATGCGGTGAAGGACAGTTCGCGACCTTCTCGAAGGACAATGGCGTCAAGGAACGGTATGCAGTCGCCTTCTTCACTTCCCACAGTAAACTAGAGCTTTGGGTGCACGGCGTTGAGCTCATTTAGAAGCCTGTGGACCTCTTCTCTTTGTAAGACACAAAAGCATTTGCCGACGTAGTGGTAAAACACCTTGGGTCTTGGTTGAAAACCGGTGAGAATTCTGTCTTCGTCAAGGTCGCGAGCTGTCTTTCACCGTCAATTTCCAGGGAACTATTGTCTACCGGATTCCTTGTGGCGGTTGCAGCCAGGTCTATATCGGCGAAACTGGCAAGTTCACGCGGGGGCTTACGAAGCACTAGCGTGACGTCAGGAACAAAGTTATCGCTTCTAGTGCGCTTGCCGAGCATGGGCATACGTCCGGACATCACATTAATTGGGATGGGACAACGCGGCAATTTTAGCGAAAGAACGGTATCTGACAACGCGGCTTCTTCTTGAGTCATCTTTCATCCAATCGAGAAGCGGGACCATGAACCGAGTGGTGGAAGCATGCCAATGATCTACAATCAGTCATTACGTCACAAACTTAGCCGTTAAAATGCCACTACTCGTCTTGTCCGCCTCATTGTGAACAAGGAACCCGTACGGGTTCCGAAACGTCTTTCTTTTTGTTGGACATGGTCAGTGACTACAAACCTTATTTCACTTCAATGCCTGACCAGACGAATTTTCGTCAAAACCTTGACTAAGGTGATGGGAAACGCATGGCGACCACAGCTGCCATGTCGACCCACCACCGGAAGGCGCATCACAAATGGACACCATCACCTCTACCCCAACTTTTAAACACGCAGCCAGACACCGCTGCTCGTTCCACACGATCGTCTACGCCAGCTGAGCTGCTGCGACGAAAACGTTGGGGAGCTCGGAGTTCGCAGCATATGGCCGCTGCAGCTGCACCCGGGAAGGTTTTGGCAGATCGCCTCTCCATATGCAGCGCTGTAGACCCCCACTGCGAGCCATGTTTTACCACCACGGGTCTTGGATTTTGCGGCGGCTTCGAACACCGTAACAACACTTCCACATACTGAGACGATTTTTGGTCCACAAGTCAGTGAAACGGCTCCCAAACTCATCGTTCCCGGAGGCAGGTAGGCGTCGATGGTAGCACTCCAGGAACCCAACCTGACCACGGAGCGTAGCAGAGATGCTTCCTGACTCGTCGGATCCACATCGTTGGATGTCCACGCAATCATTGGCCGAATTCGTGGCCATTCACAGCGCGCTGAGGGAGGCCTCGCTTAAGGTTATCATCATCAAATGCCTGCCCGCATGCGAAAGACGAGCAAGACGCGCAAAAGACCACACGCATAAGGAACGCGGTTTTTCGTCAAGCTCGCCTGATTCGAGCACAACGGCGAGCCTCGATCAGTCAGCGGCAACGTTGCGAAGACCCGCCGTGGTTTCCGAGTGCAGCCAGATAACCGTCGGCGAGATATGCGGCCTGAGCGCTACACTCAGTACCGACCGCTAGAGAAGCTGGTTGCTCACAGAACGGCCTTAACTACTTTTGGTTAACGGGTTTTACCTTAACTGTTTCGCATCATCAGCGCGCCCTCAAAACCACCTGATTTATCTTCGGCAGCGTGGCCGAGTCTAATGAAGAGGAAGGCACCCTTGTGCTCGCACGGTCGGACTGCGGGCGGGGGAAGACGACGAGACACAGAATATATAATAATAATAATACTTTATTCCACAAAGTCACAAAAAAGCAGCGTACATAACAGGTCGCCAAAGCCACACAGGGCTTGAGCGGCAGTGCCTGGCAGGCAGCGGAACAAGCACTTATTCAATTGACATGTACTTTTCACATTTAAAGTAGTATATGAGGAAAAAAAATTAAGAAGCAAAAAAAAAATAACTAATGATTCCCTGAGGCGACTAGTCAATTTGCCTGAGTGCCTTTTTTAACTTGTATTTTGTTCGAGCGCGCAAGGCGGTTTGAGACAATTTGTTAAAATATACAGGAACATAGTAGTCTCGTATTCTCCTGCCATATCTTGTACAACGCCTGGGTACGAGGTAAAGATTCTTAGGCCGCAAACAACGTGAGGGAACGTACTTCACCCTGAAATTACTTTCCCAGAAATGTTTTAGCACAACAGTTTCCAGCAGTAGTTGATTAAAGTGTGGCATAAATAAGGTTTTGAAAACGTCACTTTTCTCATGAAGATTTAAATCATAGCTGATGTTCTTTAGTATAGAACGGAGAATGGAGTTGACCCTAGTTTGCCAACGAATTGCACAATGACCATAAACTGTTATGCCGTACCTTAATACACTATAACACAGCGCATGTACCACAACTTTTCGAACAGAGAGGGGCATATAATATCTCAAACTGTAAAGCACACAAGATACCGCACGAAGTCGTTTGCATACATAATCTAAGTGGGAGTACCAGGAAAGATCACTGTCAAAGTACAAACCGAGGTATTTTACAGAAGTCACATAATCTAAAGGTCTACACAGACATGGCGAACACATTGAATTGTGTATTACAAACGGGTAATCAATGTCTATTTTTTTTAGAGGATTGTGAAAACAAATAAGTTTTGTCTTTGACGTGTTAATATTGATTAAGTTAGCACAAAACCAGTCCATAGCCTTAGTAGCCATTGCTTGTAAGGAAGTAATAGCATGCCTAAAGTTTGTTGATTGAGCAATAATGACAGTATCATCTGCATACTGATACAATCCTACAGGTATCATATCAGCAAGGTCATTCACATAAATATTATATAACAGTGGACTGAGTATAGACCCCTGGTGGACGCCAGATTTTATTACAAGGAAATCACTTTTAGCCAGCCCTAGTGAAACCTGCTGGCGCCTGTGATGCAGATAGTTTTCCAGAAGCGTCAGGAATGTGCCACGAAATCCTAATATTGAAAGCTTGGTTAATAGAATACCATGACTCACGCTATCGAAAGCTTTGCTGACGTCAAGGAGGACGGCACAAACGATCTGATTACGTACGAAAGACAAGTTCAACACGTCAGAGAGATCTTCAAGCAGCGATTGGGTACCTTTTCCGGAGATGAAACCATACTGGGAAGAGGATAAAATCCCGTGTTTATATAAGAAACTTGTCATTGTTAGTAATAAATGTTTTTCGAATACTTGAGATAAGCAGGGCAACACAGAAATTGGGCGATAGTTTTCTGTTATATTATGTGCTCCTCCCTTATAACGTGGAATTACTAGAGCAGTTTTCATATTTAATGGGACTGTACCACTGTACGCATATATATATATGCGACGGTCGTATGTACACGGAACGGAAGAACGAGCTTCTCCACACCCAGTATACCTACCGACAATTTAGCGCCTGTAACACGCTTACAGATGCGCGCAAGGCTCCAAAAAGCTGAAAGTCAGACTAAACTCGACATCCGCAATCAAGCCCTAGAGATTTTATCGCATAAATGTGCACTTGCGGCATTTATTCGATGTAAGCCACGAGGCATTACAGTGTATTAATCAATGGACACATAATACCATTTGTATGGTCTTACAAATTCTTGGGTGCCCTAATTGACAGATATATCTCATGGAGCCCCCATGCATTGTACATGAAGAAGCGGTTGACGCATCTGTCACCTTCTTAAGTTCTTCGCTAGAAAGATCTGTGGAATCTCCACAAGCGCCATGCTGCAACTCCATAGGGTACTTTTTCTCGACTTTTTGCGGTACAGCTTGCCAGCATTGACTAGTTCAAGTAAAACAAGCCTACCTATTTGTCAAAGCGTTGAGGCTGAAGCGCTCCGGATTTGTCTAGATTTTCTTTGAAGTGAATAAACGGCGGCAACTACTGCAATCACTGGAGATCACATCATCAAGACCTACATCACAGTTGAAGCAGTAAGATTGCACGTAAGGTACCTTGCCTGCACTCCTTGCCACAATCTGGCCTTTCTACCTGCGGAGAGACCAGGTACATTGTTCTGCACAACGGTATCCGCACATTGTGAGGCTGTGGCATCTTTCTTCACACTTACCGCGAGACGTTCGACTCTTGCTTGGTGTCTCATTCAACCAATGATCAACCTGACAATACCTGGACCCGGCAAAAAAGCAGATATGTTATCGTCCACTCTTAAACAACATATCTTACTCTCATTAAATGAGAAGTGGCGGTATTACACCCACATATGCACCGATGGCTGCATCCTGCCGAAGAGCTGTACCGCAGCTGTCATCCTTCCAGCAAAGGCCTCCGCTACAACCTTGAAAGCATCTCGCATGACAACGTGGATGGCAGCAGAAGTCGCGGTGCTTCACGTCGCAGTATAATTTATTACTCACGAACCAACACACAAATGGTCAATTTTCTGCGACTCGAAGACGCTGCTGCAGTGTTTATTGTCAGCGTTACGCCGCAGTCCGCATGAACAGTTGGTATTTGAAATCACAGAGGCCATACATTACCTGATTGAGAGAGGGCATAAAAGAATGTTTTAATGGCTATCAAATCATTGTGGTATCATCGGCAATGGACGTGCTTATCAACCTGCTAGTTCAGCTCATGCAGAAGACATCGATTCTGCTGTCTAGGACAGATGCTGCAATTAGGCTTCGCTTACTTGCTTGCCAATGCACTACATCATAGTGAAATGAACTACATTTTATGGACGCCCGCTTCTACACCCTGGATCCAACCTTAACCCCCGTATTCAGAAATGCTTCTTAACGTGGCGCTCATGCTTCACTTGATTTAAATGACGCGTGTCTTGAACGCGCTGAAGGAAACACAATTAGCGTCCTGGGCACGTTCGCACCAGACGCCAGTTAGATCAAGTCAAGATAACCTTCTAATTAAGATGCATTTCCGAATACGGTGGTAAGCCTTCGACTGCCACCAAGACTTCACCGAAGAGAAGCGACCGTTTTGTGTAGGGTGTGGTTGGGCTTTGCGTTTAACAATGGCTACGCGTTCCGCATAGCGATGGCTGACGCCGCAGCATGTGGCGATTTCGGTGACGCAGAAACAATTCCACTTGTTCTTTGCCAGTGCCCACAGTACAGTGTGCAGGGACAATCGCCTTCCTTCGTGCTGAACCAGTTGGACGACCAGCCTCTGTCGGGAAATGAACTTTGAAACATCTGCGCGACTCTTGAGATCGACTGGCCTGTGTGAACGCCAGTGACTCAAACGCTTTTTTTGTTACCTGTTTCCTTGTTTTTCTTTTCTTTTTCATTTTTCTTGTTCATTTTCTTCTCCTCTCACTCTTTGTCGTCTTTACAACCTTTACATCCCCAAACCTGGTGCAGGGTAGCAAACCGGAAACTCAGCTCTGGTTAATCTCCCTACCCTTCTCTCTCGCGCTCTTTCATTCCCTCCCTCTCTCTGCATAAAAACAAACGTATATGTTGAGCCCTCCTATCGCTGTTTGCTATGGCGAATTCTACTGAATAATTCTTTTATTTTGTGAGAGCAAGCCATTTAGTAAATGCCGCTGGGTGGGTGCCCAATCTTGTCGAATTGTCTAGACCAGATTACAGGACACTTATAAAGAGATACGTCATTGAAAATCAGTAACCTTTTAGTGTGTATCACATACGGAGATTGCCTCTTTGGAGTCCTAAAATTAGCCCTTTTATTGAATTTAAGTTTTTACAGCGTGTGCTACTCTTACATAGAGGCACAGCATACTTATGTGTAGCTATATGTGTGTCGTACTTTTCTCTGCCGACAAGGGCGATTAGAATTCTCCTACGAACAAGCGTCATACATCGCCTTCGTCCACGTGCCCACGCCACGTAGACGTATCACACTGCGCACCCGCCTCGTTTGAAGTCTGCATTTCGCTATGGCACTTCAGTAGTGTTATTCGTAAACAAAAATTACATAAAGAAAGTTGTGGCCGTCGTGGTGGATTATCATAAACACTGCGTCTTATTACACGTTGCATACATAAGAGGAATGTAAATTTATCGCTGGTTGTATAGTACTAAATTGATGCTTCCGGAAAATTTGCTTAATATAGATTCTAACGTGCGTTTGATTTGCATACCTTTCACTTTTATTGCTGAGTGATAGCTGTTAGCAACTATTCATGCTGTTCCTAAATTTCGACGTTCAGTCTGAAATGCGCATTGAGAGTGAAATTATTCACAAAGACCGCTGCATAGAAGGCGTTTTGCGCGTACCAACAATTCTGTTGGTAGAATACCAACAGAATTGTCTCATGTCTAGGTTTCTTGATTACGTAACTTCTCCGCATCAAGATGTTTGCAGCTTCACTAGAGGACAGAGCGCTTAGCACTAGCGTTAATGTTTTGCACTTTTTAGATGATGTGCACGTCAGTAGTTTAGTCCACAAACACACGTTTCCGTAGTCTTAGCATGTTTAAAACAGACTGCACTACATTAGTAATGCATTCCTGATATTGTCCAGGCTAAGTGCGTAAGGTATGCTTCAAAACTGAGCGAATGGCCACTCAATGGTTTAGAGCTGATCCGCAACCTCTGTGGGGGCTGATTTTCTAGGATGTTTTGTAATTGAATGGAATGCTGCAGGGTCAATTCGTGGCTGTGGCGCCTTCACTCTGATGCGAGCAGAATGCGAAAATTATCATGTTTTGATTCAGGCATTTCAGGTGATTGAAATTGGTATGATTGCCCACTACCACATCTGCCATGACTCACATTACGAGACCCGAATTTTAAATCCTGAGGTTTTATATTATTAGAAATTTTCAAATAGGCACGCAGTGGACACATAAGCGGTCGTGAGTGCTCGCCTCACAAGGATCTGTGCAGTTGCACTTACTTCATTGTGTCCACAACAAAACGCTCGGTTCTTGTGAAAGCTATCTTCTGGCATGCAAGTTCTAAGAATACCTGATGAAGAATGCAATTTTTTGCAGCTGTTTGCAAGAATAATAGAGAAACTGTTGTAGGGCCGGTTGTTTTCAGTGCACCAGAGCCATAGGAAGGTGAAGCACCTGAACAATGCCGTTCAAACATGTGGAAGTGCGAAAAAACATGGCTAATAAATACTCACTCGCCTCTGTGCTTAAATTAATGTATTTTTGCTTCCACCTTTTAGAAATGACGACAAGCACTCGTTTCCTGTTACATTACTGTATTAGATAGCTTTAGAGGAGTAAAAATAAATGGCGCTATAATTCTCTAAGAGGGAGGAGAAATTGGTTACTCAGACAGCATTGTTCTAGTGAATTCGCTTGTAACCAGAAGCGGAATGCCTTTGGGATACTTCTGAGTGATTCACGCGGTATAACGCCCCAAAGCCACACTTTGACTTTGAGAAACGCCACATTGTACGACCCCGAAATAAGCTCGTACACCATGGGTTGTTCAACGGGCACATAAGTCTAATTACCAGACGGTTTATGCGTTTCTCCATCATCGAAATGTCGCTGTCGTAGACGAAAACAGAATGTGTGGCTTGTGCTCTGCCGCAAACAAATTGTAGTTGAACGGCCTTGGCCGTTCAAATACGGTGGCGGGGAACAAGGGGGAAACTGTTTAATGGACTTCCAATATATTTAGTATATTTTAGGGGCATTTTTTGCGAATGCGGTGTAAAGCTTGCTAAATAAATATAATTCATTAGACAGAGCATTGCGCCTTGTCCGCTGAGAAAACATAATCAAACTAAACTTTCAGCGAAGGCCCACGACAACTATATTGAGCTTCACTATTCAACTGTCAAATGTGAGGTCTAAGGGAGCGCTTTTATCAATGCTGCGCAAAACTGAAAAGGGAACGGCACTCGGACGCTGGCAGCCACACTGCATCCACCATGGATTCTGCAACTCGCTGATTGTAACAGCTGTTTTCAGCACAAGCAGCCTTACGTGCTACAGTGTATTTAACCCAGAGCGAACAAGCACACACAAGTGAAAAATAGAGAAGTGCATGCGCCAAATACACAGATCGGCAAAAAAGGTTATAGGTATCTCACGATAGGGGAGGCAGGGAGGAATGAGGGAAGAATGCAGGGCATAGATAGAATATAAGACATACGGGTGCTCTTTACGGCGCCACTATGCATATCAGCCTTGAAGCTTTGGGCCAAAGAAATCAGTATAAGGGTCCTGAAGTTGTACAAGTGGCAGACACAACATTGAGGAGAGTGGTCTGGATTGAATAACAGAGGAATACTGGTGGCAATTAGTGACGGTAACACCCTACCCTAAATTTGTTTTACAAAGGCGTGACGAACATGTCTCGTATTTCTAGGAATTTAAAGAAGGCAGACGGTGAAGACAACGTAAAAAATTCAAATGTTGATGTACCCAATAGGTCACCTAAAGAAGCACCTTAGGCCTTGTTTGGTTTGTTTTTGAATTCCCGTATTAAGAGAAACTTGAGATATCCACATTTCCCATTTCAGTGAATTGCTCAAACGAGTGACTGTTTATGTCTTGAACCCTTTGGTTTTCAAACTTTGGTGTTACGAGATACAATTGATGATACAATATAAGATTAAAATGTCCAAACCTCCTGCTTCTTGTTAAAAGGGAATTCAAGTTTCTGCACTACAATGACCAATTGTTGGTTTGCATTCAGTTACAACATATAACGGGTGGTTTCTGTGCTCCGTTCGCTAATGTAACTGATTCTTACTTTTCAGATGCAGTGCACAAGTTGGAAATAAAAAAGGCTATATATTCCCAGGTAGTTCACACCGCATTCTACATAAGAAGTTGAAATAATCAATTGTTGCAGAAACTAAATATTCAGCCAATTGCTCAATGGACTACTCGCATGTGAAAACTAGTTCGAGCATATTAAGAACATTATTTTGGGCATTGCATTAACTGCCCTACGCGTCAATTATTGTTTGGAGCTTTCAGGTTGACCTATTTAATGAGTGTTATTTTGCGCTAAGTAGGGTTAATTTCACTTTTTAAAGAAGTGGTAATTATACGTGTCTACTGATCTGCATTTGCTTTACATACTAAGCTGAATGGAGTTTATTTATCATTTGAGTAAAACCTGTTGTGGCGTTCGATTTCTCACCTTCGTAATAAGATTGGAGTTCTACGCATTTACTTGAAAACATGGCATGGAAATCTCATCTTCACCTTCATACTTCTGTCATGTGGGGGTTTCCGAAGTATTTATTTCTTTTAGGGAACAAGGAATGTAGTTTAGTTGAGTGTATTCACCAGTTATACCTAGCTATATGTAGGCAGATGTGACTGGGAAAGAAAGCTGCATTATAGGAGCTTGATTGGCTGCGGTAAAGTTACGACCCCGGTTCACCATGACAGCATGACAGCAATAGCAACGTATGCACGTGTAATGACAAGAGTTGTCACTTTCGTTTTGGGGAACCGCAGTTCTTTAGAGCATTAGCTCTACTACACCAGGTACCGAAACCAGACAACCCCTAGTTCCGTAAATATCACCTTCAAACACAGCCAACGTTAAACTGCGGCTTAGCCTGCCACTACCGGCAGCAGCTGCGTAAGCCGCGTGGGTGCCCATATCTTGAAAGCGATCAGCGATGTGTACAAAGTGCGCCGAGTGCTGGTAGCTTCGCGTGAGCTGTGCTTTCGACGGCTACTTCGCGTTGAAGCTAGACGCAGCACGAAAGTCCATTCGCTCACCGCTGCTGAAACGCCGAGTAGCGTCCGTGCGTTGTCTTGCGGCGCAATTGTATACGTAGTAGTTTCTGACAGCGCCTAGCAGCACCTGTGTCCTTTCCCAATGAAAGCAAAAGGATACTGTCGCTCGAGAAACTTGATTTAACCACGTGCAACCGCGGCAATTTTCGGTCACGTCGCCAGTCATGCAGGCGTTCATCCGGATCCTGAAAAAAAAAAAGAAACTTGGAGGACGCTTAAGCTTCGCCTTCAAGAATGGAACACGATAGCGTTATCGCACCCCGTTCGCACCGCACACTCATTCGCTCGGCATGCTCATGAGTCACACAAAGACGAAACGTGCGCCTGAGCAAGCGGAACGAACCAAACAACACGGTGTCTCGGAGGAAGAAGCGATCTACGCGAGCCAGACGTCGGGATTGGCACGGACAGCTGGGCCGCGACGCGCCATGAAGCCGGCCGCGATCATGAGGCTGACGCCTCGATGGGACCATTCCCTATCTCACTTGGGAGCACCACGCAGGCGCATGACTCTTCGCCGGCAACACCGTACACATCGCAGGGGACGCTTTCCCACCAGACGTGCTACGGCGCAGCGATCACGTCAGAGGCGTCCCGCATCGGACGCTGCACCTAGGAATCGCGCTGGGAGCGGAAAGAGGAGCCGCGTCGCCTAAACACGAGCGTTCGAGTGACGCACGCTGGAAGTTGGAAGGGGAGGGAGGGAAAAAACCTACTAAACGCAAGGGTATTGGGACATCCTCGCACCGGTCCCCGCACGGCCTTAATGCGCTGAAAGGAGAGGAAGGGGAGAAGTGTGCGAGTGACGCGCCACCGGTGGGGGCAGCGCCGTACATTGCGAGGAGGGGGTCTTCTGTGTTTACCGCAAGGTGGCTCTGCGTGTGCGCCAAGCGCAGAAGAAATGCAGCGGAAACGTACTTCGCTACACGTTTAACTGCGACACTCATAATTACCGATATACACCGCAGTATAACTTTCTACGGCTTGTTTCTAAGGCAACACCGCATTCACTAGAGGCGCTTTTGTCCCGGTTGAAACATGGAACTCATGGCTGAGTGGTAGCGTCTCCGTCTCACACTCTGGAGACCCTGGTTCGATTCCTACTCCGCCCATCTTGCAAGTTATTTTTATTTATGGATTGCCTTTCGCCATTTTTCGCTCACGGTGAACGCCGCCGGCGCCGACAACACCGTCTTTTCTGCGACACGAACTCCTTGACGCTGGCGCGTTAAAATACCACCATGGCTTAGTTTTCTGTACCTTTCGTAGAGTAGCTGCCAGACACGTTGAGGGCTTCTGCACCTATTATCAGTGGTTTATCGCAGATATTACGTCTATTCCATCGCTGCTGATGCACCTCACGAGAGGCAACGTTGCGTTTGTGTGGGTTGGCGTTGCTGCATCTCATAATATGCAAGTTCCTTTCCATGGGGCCACACACATAAAATTTCATATTACGAGCTGCAGCAACGCCTACACGCACTTAAAGTGTTTACCCATTTTGACAAAGCAGTCTGTAGAACGCTGCACACTGACGTTAGCAATAATGGAATGGAAACTGTGCTCTTGCAATTGCATGATTGCATTGAAAAAGTGATTGCCTGTGCAAGCAGAACGCTCTCACGTACACAGGATAATTACTCTACTAGTGATAAAGAACGCCTTGTCGTGGTACGGACGAATATAATTTTTTTTTTATTGTGATTGCTTTAAAGTTATCAGGGATCTTCCCTCACTAGGCTAGTTAAAAAACATATCTTTACTGGTAATAGCGCGCCTGAGCCGCAGGTTGCAAGGAGTTGACTTGATGGTCGTATACTAGCCAGGAAAACAGCGCCCCGACGCTCATTGCCTGTTTGTGTCACCTATAGAGTCAGCTGCTTTATGTGAAGATGTCAAATGTTTAGCTATTGTGCAGTACAACCTTTTAGAACACATAACTTACTCTAATGTAGCCTGGTATCTTGATTCAAGCACCTTTCTTCTCTCCTGCCGAGATGAATTCCGAAAATGACTTTTCGTACAAAAACAGCTTCTGTTATTTACTCATGACGTCGGATCAGCTTTGCTCCGAAGCTTTATTCGGCACGGTAGTTTTCTGGAATTTTCTAAGGCTTTCAGCGAAGTTCCTCACCAACTACTCCTACTAAAAAACCTGTATTTTGACTATTGACTGGTGCATCCTCTATGTTATCGAATGCAAAAAAAAAGAATATCTTGCGTTTTACGTTCCAAAACCACAACCTGATTATGAGCCACGCCGTAGTGGGGACTCGAAAAATCTGGAACACCTTGGGTTGTTTAACGTGCACCTGAATCTGGGCACACGGGTGTTTTCGCCCTAATCGAAATTCGGCCGCCGTGGCCGGGATTCGATCCCGCGACATCGTGCTTAGCAGCCCAAAACAATAGCGACTAAGCAACCACGGCTTTTTAAAATTATTGCCTCCTTTTTTACTACAATATCAAACAACAAATGGCATTTGAGAAAACAAGATAAATTAGTAAGTTTCCAGCAGGAAGTGTCAGCCTTACTGGGCTGATAATTTAGAATTTTTTGAGCGCGGTCAAGGGTTCCACCCTCGACAGCCATGCATGTAACACACTTGCGCTTCCTGAATTTCTAGAAATCTGTACATACACTCTCGAAAAAGCATTTGTGCAAGCCGAGCATTCGGATTCCAGTGAAACAACGAAGGCAGTAGACAGTGAAGGTCAACTAGCATAATAAGGTCAAACGACAGTCCATCATCGTTTTCTAGAGATGAGTATCTAATACCCTATGAATCTAACGGAAAGCCTTTCTTGATGGTCATCTGATGTAAATCCCAAAAGAAGGCACCCGCCCAACAATATAGAAATACATGATCTGTAGTTTCTGTTTTCTTACAGATGAAGCAATGTGACCCCCATGGTAAGAAAAAAGCACGATCTTCTAAAAAGGTTTTTACAGGCAACGTACCCGTATGAAGCCTAAAAAAGAGACTTGGTTTGTTGCGTTACTTGCATTCTTTCCACCCGCTTAAGCACGTCTTGCCCTTGGCCTGCACTGTATATGGCTCTGTACATTGGAACAGGGAGTACTACATCGCATACATCTTTGTACAGAGTTTTACATTTCAATGAAAAGAAGGTAATCATTTGAAAATCTAGCGGAAAAGAACGGTACACTTAAAATGACTTCTTCAAATATTCCATAACAGGAACGGTAATATTCTCTGCACAGACTACATAGCCAGGTAACGCGGTCCTTAGCCTGACTTGGCACACCATGCGCAAGAAAGGATCGCTTAAAACGCGGAAAAATAATACCCGGTTTATGACCTGTCGTGTAAAGAGGTGAATCAACCTCCGTCTTTAACACATCTGAACAAATTCGTTCGACTGCATCGTTCCAAATTCGAAGCCCCAGAAATACTACGACGACTCGGGGCAACTTCTGTATATTGACCCTTGAGCAATGCAATACGTGCATTGCATGCCAGAGTTTTGAGACAAAAACTAGGTTGCAAACTGTAGCTCCCGCACCCCTCTTGCAAACATTGACAGATGCCCAGCTTTTTTCTGTGTTTCTCTTGTTTGCTCTTGCCAGTGCTCATCGTCATTTTTGAAATATTCCAGTGGCAGGCCTACGTATTTAACGGGTGTCGTCAGCCATTTGACGTCGGCGAAAGTGACCGGGGTCGAAGGCCACTCTCCATGCCAGAGCCCAAGGCACTTTTCCCAGTTTACCAGGCTTGCAGTTACCTTGCCGAAACCCTTCACTATTGCGATAGCTGCAGCTACTCTCTCTTCATCTGTGCAACATCCTGCTACTTTATCCGCATACGCCAGAATTTTACCTTCCGATGCATTTAATCTGAAGCCGTGAATACTACTGTTTTCAATGATCGCTAGGCACATTGTGTATATATATATATACTGAACAGGGGGCAGCCTTGGTGTACAAAATGCTTTAGGTTAATGGGGGCTGACTTTAGGTAATGGGGCCCCACTTACTTGTTAATAGTTAAACGCCTAGTGCAGTTACGGTACGCCAAAGCTAACCCATCTCTAGTGATGGATCCGACATTAATATGATCTTGGATGGCAAGCAAAATACGGTGACGTACATAATCAAACGCTTTCTCAAGAGCGATCTGAATAATTGCTGCCCCTGCTTGCATAAGGTGGCAGCACTCCATCACGCACCGCATCTTATGTATATTAATCACAATCGAATGCTCCATAATGCCACATGTTTGATGACGGCCAATCAAATTCCTTAAGCACTGTCTGCAGGCTCTTTGCTAGCACTCTCCCCAAGATTATATAATCACAATAAGTTAGTGAAATGCGCCTCCATGAGGAAACCAATTTTAACTTCTCTGTCTTTTCTGTCTTTCGTAATAATACAATATGTGCTTCCCTGAATGACCGGGGCACGTCATTGGGGGGGGGGAGGGGGGGCGCTTATATTGAACATTGATCTATAGTCATCGCATCTACTCTTGCCTCATTAAAATCAAATGTAAGCCCGTGAGCGAATTCTTTTTTTAAATGTCTTGTAAAACGAAGTGCTCAGACCGTCTGCCCTGGTGGCTTGCCGAGATTCAGGTTATCTATTAGCCCCGAGAACGAACTACAGGGGCGCTGCGAGCGCCACTCGCGTGACGTCAGGGCAAGGACTCGCGCATGTCGTCTGCTACAGTTCGGGCGCTTTCTGAGGTGTTTTCGTTTGTTCGCCCTCGTTCTTTCTACTTCTATACTTATGGTGGTCGTTTCAAATATATTTTTACGACGACTTACTTTGCGAACATTTATTCAAAGAGCTAATTCATTACACAACAATTCAGCTCTCAAAGGCAACGCTACAGTGCCAGCCGAAGGAGCGCAGACCAGCCCATTGCGGGTTTTTTTTATGCGCGGATGGACAATCGCAGAAACGTAGCATATAAGAATCCAGTTATGATACCTTACCTGCCGCAGTACAAGTATGTCACAAACACTGGCTATATATGACTGCTACAACAGTTACGTTGATTTTAATCCGCTAAAACAGGTTTGCTCACGACGAGTAGCTCATGATATAATATCGAATTTTTGCATTTCTTCACAGAAACGCTCGGCAGTAACTAATACTGCAGTTTAGATTCTACAAGCACCACTTGCTTCTTCAACTGCTTGTCAACATTAGGTGGTAATTCACGTGTTTATTTTAGGCGGCGGAAATTTGAAGTACAGTTAATGAAGGCTTACAGCTATTTACAGACTGCAAATAGGAATGTACCAACATATATTCTATCAACTCACTTGAGAAATTTACTGGTGCGTGTTGCTTGAGGAATGTGCATGAGGAATTATTTTGGCAAACTGACACGGGCTGTTCGGCTCAAATTTTTTAGTGAAATATGCCTGTTGGACCGCATAGCTGCAGCTAGAAAGAAGTCGAAGCGTCAATCATTAGTAGTATGGGACATATTGAAGGTATGAAAATTCCCCCCGGTGGAAGGTCAGAAATCAAAGGAAAGTATATGCAAGGCTTGTGCTGGTGTCTCTATGATGTTTGCGATTGGATTGGAGAAAACTTTATTTAGCCTGCAGTTGGGCAAGGTTCTTTTTTATGTACCGACGAAGCCAATAATTATCCGTTTGTATAATTAAACTTTGGATTGGGACATGGTGAGACAGAAGGTGCTTGAATTTTCCTTTTCTAGGCAATCTAAACTGCGCTGTAGTAGCTCGAGAATACTTTACCCATTCCAGTTGGCGCTGTAAAAAATGCTTTAGGGTTTGAATTCGAAGTTGTAGTGAACTGATGGATTTCGCAAACATAGCGTGCTTCGCCATACCGACAGTCGGTTGCTTCGGTTACGTGATCAGGGATGTGCCATATTGTCGATAAAGGCTACTGAAAGCCACTATGAAACATTTCATCACTTGAAATTCATTGGCTTACGATCTTAACAACGAAACTTTTCGCTCAGGTGATTGCTACCATGTTGCTACTATGATTGCAACTATGTATGTACTCTACATGTCGCGCCGTCGTGTTAGCAGCCATTAGCAAGCCGTTTTTTGGAGGCCTGTTTCAGAGGGGGATGAATGTAGCAGCAAACTTTCTCATATGAAATGCGCGCCTAACTATCTTTTACGCAATAATGAATGTCTTACGCTATAATGAATGTAGTGTCTTTCTAGCACGGATAACATGCTGACGCCAATTACCAAGATTTTTCTTCCATGTAAAATTCAATGTCTCTCATAGCTAAATACTAAAGGAATGTTACGTGTTTAGCGAGACGTCATACACAACTTCGCTTGTTGAATTTGCAGACATTCCTTTTACGCAAAGGTTATGGACAGGCACGGTTCATATATCCATTGCAATGCCAGTAGTCTCCTTCAATGCTATGTAGCTTGCGATATCCAGGCCGCAACTTTTATTGACTCATGTACTTTAGGAGAAGGAACTGTGGTTCAGTGATGGCAGCAGAAAGAAGCCGACATATCGTTAAATAAGCACGGCTCTAGCCACTCATGCCCCGAGCATACACGAAGGGAACGAGCGCGCGCGGCAGCGGAGCGAGGCGAGCAAGCGGCGTCCTGGCCGTGACGTCACTCGCGAGAGGGCACCACTCCTAATTCTCGCCGCTAATAGCCTTTTCAACTTCCGATTGTCCTATGGGTGAATCCAACACTGTTCTGATGTCATCGTGCAGCCGTGCCATTCTCTCAAGAAATTCTTCTTTAAGCCTCTCTGCACTCACAGGTTTAAAAGCAAAAAACGCTTCGTAATGTCGAGCTAACACACGTCCTATGCACTGGCTGTCATTTCTTTCCCGTTATCGTCAATAATATCTATACGCTTCCGCCGGGCGCGACTTTTATCGAGTCAAAGTGCGCATCTTGTTGGACGTTCATTAACAGCCGTCGTATCTACTCTTGTGCTCACTCGTACTCCGCGATAACGCTCATCATAAAGCTGCAGTTTCTGTTTGATACTACGCAGATCTTCGGTATACACAACTGGCGTTTCGAATTCAAGCGCTGTTAGCTTTTCAAAACTCATCTTAAGCCCCTTTCTCTTTCTTTTCGGCATCAAACAATAATATGCTGGGTCTCTCTATCGCTTTAATTTTTATCTGTTACTTTAATAGTTCCCAGTGATTTCCTATTTAGTTCCCACTATCTTCATGCATACTCTTCAATTTCGCGCAGCACTGCTACATTCAAATATTCATCCCTTGAGAAATTTGAATTCAATTTCCATGGCCCCCATGAAAAACTCTTGCTCTCTTTGTTTGATATTATTTATCATTTTAGAAGGCAGTGATCAGTAAACGAAATCGGCGAAACACCATAACTGCGACACTTTGGGATCGCATCCACTGACAGGTACAGTCTCATTACAGTACAGTACAGTACAATTACGCCTGCCGTTACTCGGTTAAAAGAATCGGCGACGGCAGCAAGGTGACCGTGGTCGGAATGTACGCTGCGCATGTGAGCATTTCGGTCGCCATAATGTAGTCCTTTTCGCTGTGCTTTCCCAATGCCCCAGAGACTTCATACTAGACCTATACTTCCTCTCCGCCCATTCAGCGTTCATAGATGGTTCCTCAGGTATTGTACGTCTTGACCTGCCTCTACTGGACGTTCCTCCGACACGACGCGAAATTCACCTAAGACAGACGGATTCTCTTCACAATCCACTGCACATCTTAACATACACCGAAATCTCGCCTTCAGCGCCAGCTCCCGATGGGGATTACATCTCCGCTCATATAACTGCCACCGTTCTCACCCACAACATTACTGTCCCACATGCAATACTGATGGTTACAGAAAATCACGCATATCGCCCTGTGGTGAATTTCGGGCTCACTAAGGAAATGCTGCCTAAAGATATCACCCTGGCTATGATCACTGCTATAGATGTTAGCTGCGTTGAGACTTTTGCTGTGGATGCTTCCTGTGGACCTTTCGGCTCTGCTATTTGTACTGACAACGGCATTCGGAAAATGATCGCTCCGAGTCTTACACCTGCGGAGTCTGAGCATCTATGCAGTCTATTGCCTTCGCGCAAGGACATATTTGACATGAACAACCGACTTTTAGGCCAGACGTCCCTTGTCAAACATGGTATGCATACAGACGATATTCGAGCCATCCATCAGCGACTCTACCGAGTTTCAGCTTCGGAGCGCTACGTCATCAAACTGGAAGTATACATGATGCTAGGGAAAGACACCACTGAGGCCATCAAGTCCCTGGGTGTCAGTTGTCATGCTGGTCAAAAAGAAGGTCGGCGCATGGAGATTCTGCGTCGATTACTCCGAAACTCCACTTAAATGTCACAGGTATAAAACTATTTACACGATCTATTCACAAGAAATACATAAACAGCAGCTGAGAATCTTCGTCGTCTTCACCTTCGTCGACATTGTCCTGCTTTCCCACCGTAACAATGTAATGAACTTCCTGATTACATTTCCTCTTTCACGGAGCAATCTACAGATGGCTTGGTTATATATCACGAAAAAAATAAACGTAACAGTGCAGTTGCTCATTCTGGCCCCCCCAAATTTTTCAATGGTACAGCAAATGGTAAGTTACCCTTAACATCAGTAAATGTAAGTACATGACAGTTTGGCAAAGCACTATTACCTCAGTGTCCTTACAGTACATCATTAAGGACATATGACTGCGGTAAATAATTATCTCGTTGTTTACATATTTGATGATTTGTCTTGGGCACTTACAGTGAATACATCCTAAAGAATATCAAACACAGTGTCGATTATTTGTAAAGTATTTTTCGTAAACTTCACGGCGCCTAAAAGTATTACTTTCTCAAACATTAATTCCTCCTAAGCTTGAATACGAGAGTGCTGTTGGCATCCGGCTCAGCACACTCTCATTGATACCATTGAATTTCTTCAGAATAAATATGTCCGCTTGATAATGTGTAGCTATTCCCGCACCACCTGTTTGTTTTTCCTTCTTGTTTTTTTAATGCGATGGTAAATGCCTACGACATACCACCTGTTTGTCGTAGATAAAATTGGCACTCGATTCTCCTGTCCTTGTAACTCGGCGCAACATCTCGCGACTTTGTTTATTGTGCAAAGCATTCCATCACAGTTTAATAAATATGAAACTGATTTGGCTGACTGTGTACGTGTCACCTCGGATCGATCAAAAGAGTAAGCTCGCGGTTCCTCGTTATCTCGATCACATACTCCTGTTTCCTTCTATGCTAAGAATCTGTGCTGAGTTGAACCACCATTCCTCATTCAAGGCCACCATAGCTAATGCATCGTCATTCAAGACCGCTTTACCATATCATCTTTTGAAATGACGATAATTTCGAAGTTGTTCTTTCCTTTTCTTTTTTTTTTTGGTTGCTTCCGCTTGTATCTTATTTTAGTCCTTGTAGGCTAGCAAGTATTTTGTGATTGGTCTTTCCTTTCTTTTGCTGTGTATGACTGATTCCTTGCAAGCCATGTGGCCACCTCCTCTATGGCGCCAATTTAGCCCTGAGGGCATGATAATAAATGTATAAATAGCGACATCTTTGGCAGCGATCACTCCAGTCACAGAAAAAAAAATATTTCGCTGTGCCATTGCCGACGAAAGCGCGTTTTGCTGAATTGGTATTAAAAGTATAAACAGCTTAATGCCGGGGAGCAGGAACTGAGCTCGTGCGCTGGCGCTAGGAGCACGACAACGACGAAGAGGGACTCAGAACAGAATAGCCGACTCAGAGATTGAGTGTTGTTTCTGTTCTCTTACTGACGAGAAACACAGACATCGGAAGACCTGAATCCACCTACGCCCATGGTCCTTCAAAGAGGCCGAATGCTTTAGGACTCGCGTTCATAACTAACCGGGGATGGAGTCCAAGCCTCCAAAGCGGCTCCTCGGCACGGCCGCAACACACAAACTGCTCGGACCATGACCATGTTAACGCAACAGATGAACAATATGGCAAGCTACTCTAGATCCAACATTCGGGGCGCCGCACTTTCTTTGCCCTCTGAGACTGTAATTGCAGAGTTTCGTGTACTTAAGGACGACACTACCAGCTGGGTCTACACCGTCGACTATACTGCCCTGAAACACTCTTGGCCAGAGTCTGTCAAGCAATCTATTGCGGAAGGGCGTCTCCGAGGAGTGGCTCAACCGTGTGATTTCTTCTAAGGAAGCAAATATTCCTCATTGCCAGCCTGGAGCGGGGCCCTGATGACCGCATTTGCAGCACTTCCGAGTGCTTATGACGCTCGGTTCATGGAGACCCGGTCGCGTCCACAAGCCGGAGCTGAAGACATCGTAAGCTGCATCTACGGCAAACTATACCTGTTGCAAGCTGGTCCTCTTCGGCAGCCATACCATATCTGTTGGACGGAATGCATGACCCGTCTCTGCAGACAGTCCAGGATGACATCGTAACTTTCGCGTGACGGGCGGCGCAGCTACAGGACACTGGTAGTTCGCACGTGGCCACCAACTGCCCACAGGAGCCCGCTGCATCTCGATGCGGATGCTTTTCGTGTGGGCGCGTTGGACATTGTTGTAAGAAGTGCCCAGAAGCTCTACCTCAAACCATCCAATACCAAACGCAGCAGCTTCCAACAGTCGATGTCATCGCGGAGCTTACGGCCCTTGTCGATACCGGAGCCGTTCTTTTTTTAGACACTCTTTTATTACAGAAAGAAACTATAATTAGATTCCTTTGAACACCAAATGTGCACACTACGCGTATTCGTAGACTATTCGAAGGTTTTTGATAGCATAAATCATGCTACAATTCTTAAACAGCTGAGCTACTATGTTGCCCGGGGGGTATTTTTGGGATCTGTTAAACATCGAGAGCAGCAAGTATATATAAAACATCACGTTTCGAAAAGAAAACAACTTAGGGATTGTGGCCCACAAGGCAGCATCTTGGGGTCAGTTTTGTTCTGCCTGTATATTAACGGCGTAGTCACAATTGATAATTCCGCACGATCTTTAATGTATGCTGATGACACTACACTACATTTTACTGCCCGTAATGCTGTTTATTCATTTATTTATTTCAAGTACCTGCAGCGCCCGAAGGCATTATTGCAGGGGGGAATATACAGTGTACATAAGCTCGACAAAATACAGAACTGGTCAACCAAAAAATAACACAACAATAGAAAAATTCACGCCACTATATGCTCAGCAGAAATGCTCTGAATGATGCTTCAGTGTGACAATCAGCAATTTCCTGCCGTAGCTGATTCCACTGTGATATTGTTTGTGGAAAAAATGAATGCTTGAAGACGTTTGTTCTACAAATGAGTTCTCTTATTTTTAAATAGTGGTCACTTCTGTGAGATAAGAAATGAGGAGGTAAAAGGTAAGTTTCTCTATCTATTTTAACCAGGCCGAAATAAATTTTAAAAAGCATTTCCAAACTCATGTTTTTTCTGCGTGTGCTTAATAATTCCCACCCCAAGTTGTCCTTAAGTGCTGTAATACTAGAAGTAAAGTCATAATTATTACAGACGAAACGGGCTGCGCGGTTTTGTACATGCTCGAGCATATTAGACAAAGTTTTGGTTTGCGGGTCCCAGGCCATACAGGCATACTCTAATATGGGTCTTACGTTCGAAAAATAAAGTAGTTCTTTAATTTTGGGAGGAGCTAGCCAGAAGTTGCGTTTAACAAAATTTAGCATTTTACAGGCTTTCGCTGTAACATATTCAGCGTGCTTAGTCCAAGTGAAATTCGATGAGAAATAAACACCAAGATACTTATACTGAGTTACTCGCAATAGCTGGACATTGTCTAATGTATAATGAAATAGATGTGGATTTTGTTTACGTGTAAAGGACACGTACTGACACTTACTGGGGTTTAAAGACATTTGCCACCTAACACACCAGCGTGTTATACAGTCCAAATTGCGTTGCAAACACTCGTGGTCAGTGGCAGACCTAATGCAGTGATAAATCACACAATCATCCGCATACAGACGCACTTTGCATGACACAACCTGAGCAATGTCATTGATGTAGGCCAAAAACAGCAATGGCCCTAAAACAGATCCCTGGGGAACTCCCGATGTAACATCAACATAATCAGATTGTGAGCCATTAACTACAACACGTTGCATGCGTTCTTGTAGATAACATTTAATCCAATCAAGCAATGAAGGAAAGACACCGAGGGATGATAGCTTATACAACAGTAAAACATGGGGAACAGAATCAAATGTCTTTCTAAAATCTAGAAATATACAGTCAGTCTGTATACCGAGATCGAATGAATGAAAAAGATCGTGGCTGAATTCTAGGAGCTGGGTCGAACAAGAACGACCAGACCTAAAACCATGCTGATATATGCTAAAAAATTTATTGTTTTCTAGATGTTTTATTAGGGAACTGCATACAATGTGCTCCAGTGTTTTACTACACACACTGGTTAGAGAAATTGGCCTGTAGTTGGAGACAATATTTTTTGGGCCACTTTTATGGATTGGTACCACGTTTGCAACTTTCCACTCCTTAGGTAAACAAGAAGTACTTAACGATTTCTCAAAAATAATAACCAGATAGTGGGCGATTGTCTCAGAACAAGCCTTTAACACATAAGAAGGTATACCATCAGGACCACTTGCAGAAGAAACATTTATATTGCCAATTAACTTAAGTATACCACCATGTGTCACGACCAGTTCTGGCATAGGTTCAAACACATTGTCGGGAATAGGCGGTAATTCATTCTGGCAGGGAGTTGTGAAAGATGATTGGAAATAAAGATTGAAGGAAGAAGCTTTATCGACATCATTAGTAAGAAGTACACTACCGTTTTTTAAGTTCGGGATGCCAACTGATTCTTTGCTAATCGTTTTTAAACACTTCCACATTTCTTTCGGGTTATTTTGTAACTTTGGGCCCAATGCTAAGAAGTATTCTTCCTTAGCAACCTTGTTTTTTTATTTTTATATCTTTTCCGAGGGTTTTTAGCAATACAAATACAGAAGGGTTACGCTGCTTTCTATAAGCATTCAGAAGGCGATGTCTCTTTTTAATCAATTGCTTGACTTCCCGAGTTACCCAAGGCTTATCACTACGATTTTTTGCAGACAAATGTTTCCATGGAACATGTGTGTCAACCAGGTGCTTTAGTGTGGAGGTAAATGTATCCCATAGGGTATTGCAATCTGCGGACTGAGCTAAATGACTGAATTCCTGCAGGAATATAGCAAGATCATTAGACAATGAAACATAATTGCCTTTCTCAAAAAAGTATACCTTCCTTGGGTGATCATGTGCACATGAGAAGGGGACAATCTGCACATGCGCCACAATGCAGTCATGGTCACTAATACCGGGAATTACGGCGTTATCAGACACAAGCAATGGCTGGTTTGAAAAAAGCAGGTCTAAGACAGAAGAGCTATTCGGACCATACCTAGTAGGTTCAGTAACAAACTGATAAATCTCATTGGTAACTATTGCCTCGCGAAATGCTATAGACAGGGCGGAAGAATTAGCAAGGACAGGCTTATAGTGAACCCACCTCACGTCAGGCATGTTGAAATCACCGCCAACAATATAGTCATTATTTATTGTAGAAACAAACTCGGATAGGGTTGTGAAGGTCTCAGGTGATGTGGAAGCGGGGGAACGGTAAAAGGAGCCAACTGCCAGTAATTGCCCAGTTTCAAATCGGATATTGCACCAAACTGACTCAGGACAATCAGTTCGGACTAACACGGCAGATGACTGCAAGCACGAGTCAACAAGTAGAAAGACACCACCGCCATGCGCATTGCGATCGGAACGGTAGACGTGAAAACCAGGCGGAAATACTTCGGAACTACCAACAGCTTCGTCGAGCCAAGACTCCGTACCTATAATCACGTGGGGTTTTACTGAAGAGGTGAGAGTAGCAAATTCATCAGTTTTGTTTTTTACACTTCTGCAGTTCACGACTAAAATGGTAAGCTCTGAAATTGGATGAGCGGAACGTCCCGTGCGCACACATTGCTTTGAGGACTTATTGTTCGGGTACCGCCCCTTCTGCTACTTTTTCAATTCAACAACAATATCCTGAGTTCCATCATAAACGTAGCACTTCTTATCAATGAGTAGCTTATCGTATCGAAGTTTGAAAGAGCAATTCAATGTTTTTGCATAACTTACAAGTTTAGATCGCGCAAGCCTGACGTCAGGGCTGAGATCCTCACGGATCGCAAAGTTAGTACCCTTGAGCCTGATACCACGAGATAGGATACGTTCCTTATCCTTGAAGTTAACAAACCTTATAATGATAGGTCTGTTTTTGCTTCCGTGGGATTTACCAAGCCGGTGAGCACGCTCTACACTTTCTGGGGTAATCTGTTCATCCAGTTGCGTTTCGAAGAAAGACAGTACTTTTTCCTCCGATACAGACCTTGTCTCATCGGTTGAATCATCCAGGCCACAAATAATGAGGTTGTTTCTTCTGGATCTGTTGCTCTCAAAGTGTCCGCCATCGAGGCCATTGTCAAGGAATCCCACCACTTCGAGCTGACCAGAAGCCGCTGCGTCATTGCACAGTTCTGTCGCCTCGCTAACCCGGCTGAGACGTCATCCTGCGTCGACCTTACCCCCGCACCCTCCTTCTATGAGAACTTGACGCGTAGCGTTCGCCACCAGCTTGGCGCAGCAGGCGCACCCCCGTTCCATCCAGTGGCGTCGCTATTAGTCACCGATCAAATATACGTGCTCGCAGACGGGAAACTGGATTAAGCAGCTCCTGGGGGTAATGCTGCGTTATTTTAATTGTGCCAAAGTCATTCTTTAATGATCCCAATGAACCAGAGAAGAATTGAAGTTGACGTCGACAGTGTCTGACGGCGTTAATTCATACTGGAGCCCTGATGTTGTACTAGGTCATTTTTCGAACTTCCATTTACAGGGTCGACGTCACAAAGTGGGCCGTCCGCAGACTGTGGGAATTAAAGGAAGAGTTCAGCCAATACACGAGTGGATGACACGCCGGATGAACACGTCAGCTCTTTGTCGTCTGCTTGGGGATGTTACAGCGAACGACCGATTGTTTCTATATATATATATATATTTACACAACTATATTTGGCACAACCATAATGCTTCGGGTATGCGCCAGTGGGGACGACGCTGAAGTAGCGCGGGTTTTTAGGTGAAGCGGGGAAACGAAGAAGACGTTGTACTCGTCCATCCCACGTCGTTATACTGGTGGAGGTGCTGGGTATTGTTATTGCTTGGCACTCCTTCACGGAGCCGACGATCGAGCCCGGAATCACAATCGCGCATCGAAACACCGGTCCACCGGTTCAGTCGTCGCCTGCTAGGCTTAGCGCCCGAGTCCAGTCCCCTGCAGGAAACTTCGAGAAATCATTTGCCTCCTACAA
Organism: Dermacentor andersoni; assembly: GCF_023375885.2. Taxonomy (NCBI): domain Eukaryota; kingdom Metazoa; phylum Arthropoda; class Arachnida; order Ixodida; family Ixodidae; genus Dermacentor; species Dermacentor andersoni. Next base: position 22,599,463 of record NC_092824.1, on the reverse strand, counting down.
ATAACATGGCCACCGCAGCTCCATCGCAAGTAACACTACAGAATCCTATGGTTGCGGAGAGCTTTCATGGTGATGCCTTTGAAGACGTCCAAGATTGGCTAGACCAGTTCGAGCGCGTCGCTCAGTACAACCATAAGACCAGCTCGGCGGACAAACTCTCGAGTGTCTCTTTCTATTGAAGGACAATGCTCGTACGTGGTACGTAAACCGGGAGAGGAGCTTTGCCACGTGGGACGACTTCCGCGCACAGCTGCTGGGTACCTTTTCAAGCATCGACAGGAGGGAAAACGCGCAGCGTCTCCTTGAAATCCGCTTTCAAAAACCCAATGAGAGTGTTACTACGTTCTCGGAAGACATGGCCCGTCTTTTCCGTAGACATGCCAGAGGAAAGAAAGCTGCGATATCTCTTGCGAGGACTGAAGGAGCAACTGTTTGCAGGCCTTGTGAGAAATCCACAGGCAACAGTGGCACAGTTCACAAAAGAGGCTTCAGCCATTGAACGGGCCCTGCAGCAACGATGCCACCAGTATGACATGAGCAACTCGGCGGCGAATACATCCGTACTGGCTGCGAGTAACGACATGTCTCTGCGTGAAGTTGTCCGAGAGGTGGTGCGACAAGAGCTTCGGCAGCTTGGCTTTGTGGTTGCGCCTACGGAACCGACGCCAGCGTTAACTTTCGTTGCTGATGTGTTCCGGGAGGAAGTCCGGCAAGCTTTTTCGGCGCCAGATTGTGGGAACGTTCCGCGCCGCCTCACTTATGCGGAGGCTGTTCGCCGTCCACTCAACGCAACTTCAACGCCGTTGAAACCCATAACTACAACACCACCTACGCCACAAACAGAGCCCACATCGTCACCCTCGTCGACTCTACCGACCCCGCGGATCATGCCAGCACAAACAATGCCGTATTTTCGACATGCGCACGCCACTCCTTGGCTCCATGGAGAGTTACCGCCGAGCCGAAGCTAACTACTCCACCACTGAAAAAGAATTCCTCGCAATGGTATGGGCAGTTCTAAAATTTCGTCCGGATTTGTATGGCCGGCCTTTCACCGTCGTTAGCGATCACCATTCCCTCTGCTGGCTCATTAATTTGAAAGATCCTTCCGGCAAGCTCGCACGCTGGAGTCTTCGACTCCAAGAGTTCGACTTTGTTGTTGCACACAAATCGGGAAAACGGCACGCACGCGCCGACTGCCTTTCTCGGTCTCCTGTTGAGCCGGCAGCGCAAGACGATGACGACACGGTCTTTCTGGGACTCGTGATTACTGCCGATCTTTCACACCAGCAACCGGATGATACTGAATTGCTGCCGCTTATTGATTACCTCGAAGGATGAACGAACAGCAGCGTGAGCAGCGGCAGCAACTGCTTACTTGTTGTTCCATCATCGCTTCGACGTGAAATCTTACACGCCTGCCACAACGAGCCGACTGCTGGGCACTTAGGCTACACTCGCACATCGGCACGGATTCGGCAGAATTACTACTGGCAGTTACGCTCAGGCATGTCTGGATTGCCAACGTCGCAAATCGCCATCCGTCAAAGCCGGCTTACTGCACCCTGTTGACGTACCGGCCGCACCATTTGCACAAGTAGGCATAGACTTTCTGAACCCCTTCCCGACGTCTACTATTGGTAATAGGTGGATAATCGTCGCCACGGATTATCTCACTAGATATGCCGAGACAAGTGCTCTGCAACAGCAGATGAAGCGGCACGATTTTTTCTGGAATCCAACGTTTTAAGGCATGGCGCTCCAGCAGTAGCCGTCACTGACACAGGTACTGCGTTAATGGCCCAGTTTTTAGATATCGTTCTAAGTCTAAGTGGTACCGCCCACCGGAAGACAACGGCATATCACCCGCAAACAAGCGGACTGACAGAACGACTCAATAGGACATTGGCTGATACGATAAGCATGTATGTAGATGTAGAGCATAAGAACTGGCACGAGGTTTTACCTTATGTCACCTTCGCCTACAATACGTCTCGTCAAGAGACCGCTCGCACGAGACCATTCAGTCTCGTATACCGCCGTGAGGTTACAACAACATTAGACGCAATGCTCCCTCGCAAGACACCCTTCAGTCTCGTATACGGCCGTGAGGTTACAACCACCTTAGACGCAATGCTCCCTCATGAATTTGACGACAACGAGACGGGTGCTGAAGAGATAACGCACCGAGCAGAGGCAGCTAGGCAGCTTGCGCGTCTGCGAATCCACGAACATTATTGTGACGCCAGACGCTATAATCTTCAGCAAAGAGCCGTAACATACAACATCGGCGACAAAGTGTGGGTCTGGACACCTACTCGACAGCGTGCGCTCTCTGAAAAGCTCATGCGCAAATACTTCGGGCCCTACATAGTTCTCCGACGCATCAGGGACGTCAACTACGAAGTCGTTCCAGGCAGCTCTCACTGTTCAAAACGCCGACGCCATATACCCGAGGTCGTTCACGTGCTTCCTATGAAGCCGTACTATGAGGACTGACAAGACTACGCAGTTCTTTACCGCTTCTTTCCAAGCCTCTATCATCGGGACGATGATCTTTTCTAAAGGGGGGGGGGGGCAGATGACACAACTATATTTGGCACAACCATAATGCAGCGGGTATGCGCCAGTGGGGACGACGCTGAAGTAGCGCGGGTTTGTAGGTGAAGCGGGGAAACGAAGCAGACGCTGTGATTTTCCCTTGGACGACTGATAAAGTGCATTTCTGGGCGGTGCTGCACCGCATGCTCGTCGATCCCACGTGGTTAAACTGTATATATATATATACATATATATATATATATATATATATATATATATATATATATATATATATATATATATATATATATATATATATATATATTTATATATATATATATATATATATATATATATATATAAATATGCATAAAGGTATTTTTATTGTCATTATTTAATATTAGCAATACAGTGATATCTGAGTGAGTGAGTGCCACAACTTTATTTGGTCCACTATGGACGTAAGCAAACTCAACGTCACCTGGCTAGGCCCACTCGGGGACCATCAGGTGAAACCGGACGGCCCTCTCGCGAGCCCTCTAGACTGCCAGGATTTGAGAGTTCTGATCCTGGGCCCTAATTAGCTTCATCACCCTGTTGACGTACCGGCCACACCATTTGCACAAGTAGGCATGGACTTTCTGGACCCCTCCCCAAGGTCTACTACTGGTAATAGGTGGATAATCGTCGCCTCTTGGATGAAAGGGGGACCGGCAGAGGCGCAGCCCCGCAGGACATGTTCAAAGTCGGCACAGAGGGCAGTCCAGGCTTGGGAACCGCTCGGGGTACATTGTGTGCAGCACCGCGGGGCTCGGGCAAGTGCTTGTTTGCAGAAGTCTGAGAGCGACTGCCTGGGCTCTGTACAGCGAGGAGTGCGGCAAAGGTAGGAGTCTTCTCGACAGATAATTATGTTTGCAGATTTCATTGTACGAGCAGAGAGGCTCGGGTAGCCCAGGAGAGGATGCGTTACCCAGCGCTAGGTCAGTCAAACCTCGTGCAGCCGAGTGCGCCTCCTCGTTGGGGTTAATCGAGGTACCCTCAATGGTTCCAGGGTGCGCAGGGAACCAGGCCAAAGAGTGATGTTTCATGTCTTTAGCACTTTTGATGATACGTAGGGCCTGGGGAGCCACCATTCCCATCTGAAAGGCCCTGACAGCGGCCTTGGAATCTGAATAAATCGTGTCATGTACACTGTCCGTCAATGCAAGAGCAATAGCAACCTGCTCTGCAACGCTGGAATTAGAAGTGCGGATGGTAGCGCAGCTAAGGATTTTAAAATCACAGTCGATGACCACTGAGGAGAAGGCCTCTTCTTGAACGTACGAGGCTGCGTCTACGAAGCATGTTCTGTCCTTTTTCAAGCGGGCACTGGCGAGCAGAGCTTTACCCCTCGCTCGTCTTCGTCCTTCGTTGTAGGTGGGATGCATATTGCGTGGCATCCAGTGTGTGTAAATCTTGGATCTTACGTCGCTGGGCAGCTCCACAGCGTCGAGACTGACAACCGTGGGGTTACGTCCCAGCTTGCCAAGTACGGCTCGGCCCGCTGGGGTACCGGAGAGTCTGACAAACAGGGAAAATTCTTGGGCTTCGACGATTTCTTCGAACGTGTTGTGAATTCCCAAATGGAGGAGGTCTCTTGTGTGCGCTCTGATGGGAAGGCCGAGGGCAAGCTTGAAGACTCTTTTGATTAGGCCATGGATCTTGTTGCGCTCCGATACGAGCCAGTTGTGCATAGCCCCTGAATAAGCGAGGTGGCATAGCACGAAGGCGTGGGTAATCGGGATCAGATTGTCTTCCCTGATTCCACGGTACCTGTTGGCGATTCTTCGGATCAGGCCGAGGCCGCTTTCTGTCTTGGAACAAATGCGTTTGAGGGCGACTCTATTGGCCCCGTTCGACTCGATAAACATTTCTAGGACCCTGATAGTGTCTACCCACGGTACTGCGGAGCCCTTACCGGTGAATAACCTAATGTGGCTCTCTGTTGCTGGCTTCCAGGACCGGTGTGAACCGCCTCTGGTCCTCTTCTTGTAGAGCAAGAGCTCGGATTTAGCGGGCGAGCACCTTAGCCCGGTGGGGATAAGATACCGCTCGGTCACATCGATGGCCTCTTACCATCGATTAAAGGCCCTGACAGCGGCCTTGGAATCTGAATAAATGGTGTCATGTACAGTCGCGGACAGAACAAAATGGACCATGGTTCAGGCGGCCGGAGCGGCTGCGGGGCCGCACCACGCCGCTGCTATCGCGCTTAGCGCACTCACGACGAGAGTACCCGGAGTGACGTCAAGCTTCTGCTCCACGTCCTCCACCCTCTCGCTCTCGCGCTTGTGTTTGTCGCGCTTGATAAATTTCTTGTGCGGCGTTCGGCTACTCTGCTGCTTACGGCCGGGGTGAAGGGGCGCGTGAATCGCCAGTGGTTCAGCACTGTGCGCTGTCGCGCAGCAGCGGTCTGTCGCCACTAATCAAACCTCCACACTGTGAAGGAACGAGAACCCGATGTCTTCTTTGTGTGTGTCGGCCATTTGCTGTCGCGGACACAAAAACATGAAGCATGTCTTCAGTTAAAAAATGCGGACCAGTGCCAACTAGTGTAAAAGGCGCCTGGTGTCGAGACGTCTGCTCTCGCATGCTGGTCCTTTTTTAGCTCGCAGCCTTTCCAAACCGTGACTATCGGATTACCGCTCTTTAATGGGAGGGAGCAGCGCGAGATCACGCCGCTGTAAGCGCAACGTCTGATGCGCTGCCGGAATGGGTTGTCGCGGCCGCGATGGCTTTCGCCCAGCTCGCGCTGCAGCTGACGGCTGCCACCTTAAAGCCACACGGCCTACAGATTTCCTTTTTTCTGTCGCGTGACCACAATACCGCGTAGGTAGATGGCCGATGCGGCGTCTCGTCTGTGAGAGTACCAATTATCCGTGCGCGACAGATCGTTGAAATGACGGCGCGCGACCCACCATTTATATTGGCAGTGCCTGAATGCGGCAGGGTTTATTCGCAGTAGATAAGTGGCTTCGGTAGGCTTTCTCTAATGAGAACTGCTGTCGTCACACCTTCGCTATTTTTGTTTTCTTTTTGTTTTCTGAAAAATGGAGCGCTTGACGCCGTGCAAACCGTGCGGCTTTATGCACTACCGCCCACGGCTCGCTGTTAGCAGACTGCTTGGCCGGTGTCGTGAGCTTGCTGGCGGGCAGTTTTTGCTCCAGCATGTTCCAGGCAACAGTTGTACTGTAGGGGCCTTGTTAAAGTGACGACCATGTTGAATGGAATTATCTGTTTCTGGTACATGATATTAAAATCTGGTTGTGATCCCTGAATAACCTGCTTGACGTTTCACGGGCTACGTATGTTATTGCATCTTTGGCATATTTCCTTGAAATTCGATACGTGCGAAAGGGTTTAGTGCTTATGTTGCTGGGAAGTTGCTATTTTGCCATATTCTGCGGCGTTGTAATGGCACTGTGTCGGATGACACGAATAATAATCTCATGAAAGGAAAGCTGCTCTGCCGCAGTGACTACATGCGAGTGGCTCGGCTATGTATGAGAGGGGTGGACGATAAATTCATGGGGATAGTTTGTGCCTCTGCTATACATTAAAGCATCTGTAGTACATGAATGTTAGGATGTAAACATGCACGGGACGTCACTGGGGCAGGAAAACTGCTTCGGTGAATCCAGTGTACTGTTGGTGGTGCGTTCGACAAAAAAATAAGTAGAAGTGCCTATTGACTTGCAGCTGAACCGTCACCACCACTACCAGCGCACACGTAAAGGAGGTGGAGACGGTATGGAGTACGAACAAAAAAAGAATAAACACGCATCGTTGCACACCACGGCAAGGATGCCCCATGCAACGGCAACGCAGTCTCGTCCTGGTGACCGATAGCTAGCGTTGCACAGCGAAAAGCATACGATGGCGCTGATAAGTCTTTAGGTTACACTTAAAAGACTGCGGCAAATGAGCATGATGTCAGCGATCACCGATGCACGCTTGCTTGGCTCCAGCCGGCAGTCGGAACGGCCGCTGGTCTGGGCGTTGCTATGAGCTGACATTTCCGCATAATGTGTTCACATAATCGCGAGTTGTTTTTTGAAAAACATACAGAAATAAAACTTGACCTGATATACCGGCGAGGTGATGAAGCTAGTCTCGCGTTCTTTTCCTAACTGGGCATGAGTATGCAACGGAAGCTATAAAAGGATGTAGCAAATGGTTCGCGTCGTCTTTCGCCAAGATGCCGGCTGGCGTGCCTATTGAGGAGCGAAGATTCATCGTGCGGCTTTACATAGAAGGAATAAGCCAGCGTGAAATCTGTAGGCGAACAGGAAGAACAAGAACGGCACTAAGCCGCATAACTCAAGCGTACCGCGACGAAGCAAGAGTCGGTAACGCCCTCCGTACTGGGAGACGAAGAATAATCAAGGAACAGGAGGACCAGCCTAAATTGCTAGGCTACCTTCGCAGCGTAGCAATTTCAAGATAATTTTTCTATGTTTTTCACGTCTAATCCCACAGAAACACCCATTATTGATGCCTGAAATGGACGCCCCGCTAAATTGCACATTGCTAACAGTAGGTTGTGCACGGCAACTCACCAGGCAGACTGACTGAAGATTACTCCTGTGCTGGTGACGGAACTGAAGGAGGCGGTGGTGTAGCGTGGGTAGCATTCGCACTCCGCGGACCTTGGAACAGGTTAACCACGTCGCCGCGCTGCTGCCTGCCCCTAAAATAAATGTCCCGTGGTGGTAGCACCCGTCTTTCTTCAGGCAGCACACCCGGTATCCTGGGCAGAGCTGCGGCAGGCGGCACATCCGGACACACGTTGTCACCCTCAAGCAGCGGCTCTCCTGCCTCCAAGGCAATGTTGTGGAGAGCAGCGCAAGCATCAATGATTGTCGCTGCTCGATCGGGGCTGTAGAGCGTCGTTCTGTAGCGCTGCAAGCAGCGGAACCTGCTCTTCAGCATCCCGATGCATCTCCACAACGTGGCGCATGGAGGCGTGCGCCCTGCTAAATCGGCCCTCGTGGGTATCGCCAGCTTAGTGTCCGGGCACTGGCGCCAGTAGCCAAGGCTCCGAGGCACACCCAAAGTCTTCTGTATCGTAAAAAATGGCATGTGCTCTCTGTGTACAAGACGTACACATTTGCATCACTTCCCTAGCAGATATTTACCAGGTTGCAGCTGTGATGCCTGCACCCATACCCACGAGTCATGGCATTCCCCCGGGAAACGAGGATCAATCACCATGATCAAAGGTTTGCACCGAACACTTCAGAATATAAAATGGGTGCAAAGTGGTGCTAGAAGATAGCGTGCAAAGAATTTTCTGTATGGGCCTCCCCAAATGTAAATTAATGCGTGTGTGTTGAGACAAAACTAGATTTTTCCTGAAAATAAAGTTGCTAACAGCCTATAACTAAGGTTTTAGCTAACACACCCCCCCACAAAGGCCCTGGCAAACGCAAACCCACTTGAATATGGGCTCCACGTTATTTCTAGTTCATTACTTCATAGTTGTAAACCTTCCTGCCAGCTCTTCGAAGTATCGCAATTGCTACTTATTTCATCCGATCATCTACAGTACCTCAAACACGCGTAATGTAACTGTAATATACTCGCATAATGGTGTAAATACTTATTCTGTGCTATCAAAGGCACACGTGTTGCTTGAGATAACGTCCACCGAAACGTGAGCATTAAACGTCATTGAAGACGCACATGGACCGAAGGACCAACAGTATTTTGTCACATTATAGTTGTATCAATACTTTATCTTGGAACGGGCCCAGCAAAAATGAATAATTTATGCGATGGGCCAGTGAGAAGGCGGCCGACCATGGATTGTATAAAAGTACTTCAATTATACTAACGACACTGGTGTTGAGTGCATAATAACCCTTGCGGGTCATGAAGCTTTCGGTGTCGCCTTGACTGAGGCCTTTTGGCTGCTGTATGAAAATCAGTTTGCCGTTCACACTTCCAAGCGCACCGGGGATTCGCCCGCGTGGCGCGAACGCCGCCTTCGCCCTCCCCTTAGCATCCGCGCTCAAGGGGAAGCTCACCCACTTCTCTCGGGCGCTGACATGATGGCCTCCGCGACCTCGTGAATGGTGTCGCTGACTGTTGATTACACTATGCCTATCATTCCTTCAGAACCGACGCTCTGCTGGAAGCTCCCAATCCCGAAAAAGCGCAATGCGCACAACACCTTCCTTTCTATGGAAATGTCGCTGACCCACTGGCATCCAATAATAGGGTCGAGTTCGTCGCAAAAATAAAGCGCTGTCCATTTCCAAAGAAGAAAGTGACGCCGGAATTCTTTCTCTTACATGTTTTCAAACGCATCACGTACTTCAAATCGTCGCCTCTGCGCGAGCGCGTCCTCTGGCACAGACGACGGGAAAGTTCAACAAAAGTAGGGAGCGCCATTTTCCTAACAACAATTGTGCCGCTCTGGATTGAATTCGATACAAATGCACCATTCGAACGTAAAACTTTCTGTTTAGTAAACCAGTGGGTACGCTCGAATCCAATCCGAGCCAACATTAGTGGTTCGGTCTCCATCCGCTCCTAACGGACGGACCTCGCGCCCGTTGTGCGCTTAGCAGACGAAACGTTTAAAGTCTGAATTATTGACAGGAGCGTTTCGTCATTTTGGCGTTATAATAAACTTGCCCACGCCTTTTGGCTGAAGACGCCCGCGCGGCCTAGGCCAGTCGCGCACGCCTAAAACAAACGTCCTCTTTTCGAAGGTGTACAACATAGCGCTCCAGGTGTCCGTAATGAGTGGTAAGCTTTGTCGTCGACTTAAGAAGGTTCTGGCACTTGTACACGAGCCGTACAGGTCGCCGATGGTAGCATGGTTGCCGTCACTGTATCGTGCAGTGTCTTTATTAGCATCGCCGGATACCACGTGCCAGTTCTTTCTACAGTGCTGAACAATTGTCCCTATGATATGACCCTATCCTCGTACAAGGCGAGTGTTCGGCAAGCATCCTTTGCCTTGAAGGTCTTCTGCAGCATATTGACACGTGTACTTATCTTTATCGGGCGACCACGTTTCGCCGCTTAACAACTGTAATCGCACAGCGAGGGACGCGCCTGCATGTATCCGACGTTTCTGGAAAGTTATCGATGCTTCTACCCGGCTGTCTGTTTTCGCCGAACCTTGTGTTATCTGATTTCATCGCGTAACGCGAATGGTGTAGAACTTTGTGGAAGGCACGCGGGTCCAAACGATTAGTCTGGAACCTTCGACGACTGCTCTATAAAAGCCGACGCGCTTGACCAGCTGATCAGATTTACGACGATCGCCGACTGTGTTCGCCGCTCTCGTTGTGCTTTAAGTGTAGACTGTTTTGTGGGCACAGGTCGCCCAATAAAAGCTAGTTTTTGCCTTTCACAGTATTGCTACTGTGTTCTTTGACGTCACGACCACGTGACAATATTAGTGCCGTTGTACCAGACACCTCTAGTGCTACCGCCTTCGTCTGCCTGCCGCCTAAAGCCTTGTGCTTTGTTGACTTGCCAGCACCTTTCTCCATTCCCGATGGTGATTATGTTGTCACACCTGGTTCTCATGTCATTTTGATGCGCAATATCACTATGCCCCACTTCGTTATGACCATTGCAGATAACCAGACATGTCTTCCCGTTGTAAATTTTGGTCGGACAACGCAAGTTCTGCCCCAAGGCATATCTGCTGCCACGATGCGTGTTGTAGCACCTGACCAAATCACGACCTTTCTTGCAATGCCAATCATATGGACACTTCAAGTGCATTATTGCCGTCGCCGTCGCTGTCGCCGTCGCCGTGAGGTTCCGTCTAAAGTCCAAGGGCGATGACACCGTCGCTGTGCGTTCTATGCTGTACGTGCGAGTGAAAGTACGAGAGGTAAGCCTACGATTGTGGCTCAATCTGGCAGCGCGGACGTAGAAAGCAAAGAGCAAACGCACCGTTTCGCCTCGCACGAGATGCCGTGCGAGATGAGAGGGAGGGAGGGCAGTGGGTTGCTCCGGCAGCAACTGAGCATTTCGCGACCGGGCCCAAAGGGAACTGATGATCACGGCTCAGTCTGGCGCGCCATATATGGAGGCAAGTGGGAAGCAGCGCGGGAGGGAGGGGGGTGGCTTCGACTCCGCCAACGAGTGTGTACTCTGTGCGGCCACATGCGGTCGCACGCGTCGTATGTTCACACTGACAACAAGGTCTCGCATCGCTCGGGGGGGGGGGGGGGGGCGCTGGGGAGGCGGGGGGTAGGGATGGTGGGGGGTTCTTGAGCTTAGTGCACTCTGCAAGGATGTGTGCCAGAGGGCCGTCCGATCATCTGCAGCACAGGCGTGAAGTGTCATGCTCTGTTGGGACCATCTTGTGCGAGAACATGGGATGCGCTAGCGACCCCGCATGCGCACGTCGCACGATCGTTTGCTGCCTTCGACTGAGTTGCGGATGCGGACGGGGGAGCCTACATCTGCCGCCTCTGTACATTTGCATGATGTCTTTGTAATTTTTCACGGGGTGTGGTAGCTCTGGCTCGTCCTCGTCCCGGATAGACAGTTTTCGCGCAGAGTGGTCGGCGAGTGCGTTGCCTTCCACTCGCGAGTGAGCTGGGACCCACACGAGCTCAACGGCCCATCCCGGTGATTTGCGTTTTGTGAGGATCACTACTGCCGCGGGAGAGATGTTACCTTTGCGGCAGCTTACGTAGGCGGTCTCGGAGTCTGTGACCACGGTCCTCACTCCCGGTTTTGCGAGTGCGAGGGCCACGGCCACTTCTTCTGCTTCGGCAGTATTCGTCACCCGTATCGACGCGCCTGTGACTAGTTTATCGAACCCACCTCGCGCTGGTGGCTAGGGACCAGGAACTGCTGGATGCATATGGGACCTGAGAAGAAGGTTCCACCCCATCTGGTGCCAGCGCGCACCAACCTTTACTAAGGGCTCAGTAAAAGTTAAGTATATATCTCTCCCTCTTCACAATGATCTGCAGTCGGCTCATACCTTTGTGCGCACAGTGTGCTCACCGATATTTAGTGAAAGCGGTAGACCGCACGAAAGCCACTTCGCTCGCTGCCGCGTTGCTCGCACGAGCGTTTTTTCAACGAGTTCCTGCGCTCGTCGAGTGTGATGTGTTCATGTTTGCTCGTGCGCGCTGACGCCATATGCTTGTTAGTTCAGTTAATAAGCTAATGTTTCCAAGTTTATACGGCTGATAAACCTGCTATACTTACTTCGTTGAGCTGCGCACTGATTTTCTTTTGCAATTGATACTTCTACTTGCAGACGAGACTGCGACTTTTTTCAGTAGATGTCTGATCCGATTCTTCATCGCGTCCGATGAATGTAATTTGCTTCGACACCGCATTTAGTCACATGATTGATGCAGACATAATGCCTTAAGAAGCAACAGTTCAATGCCGCCTTTTGGTTTCCCACGTCGACTTCTTAGACCTCAACAACCGAAAAGTGGGTGTACTACAGTTCTTAAGCATCACATAAATGCTGGTTATGCCAGCCTCATTCATCGCCGGCCATATCGAGTGTTGGCATGAGGAGCTGCCATTAGAGCAAGGCTGTTCAAGAAGAAGTAATGAACAAGATACCTGGCAAATGCAATGTTGGATCAGCATCGAGGCCTTGGGCGTCCCCTATTGTGTTTGTTAGAGTCAGATGGGATTTATTGTTTTCAGATTAGTCTTATTTAAACTGAATTACCAGAAAGGGCTTGTACCACTGTCTTGCACTGACGACGCCCTCAATTGCTGCCACTGTGCCAACTATTTTTTCTCTATAACCTCGACCAGGGTATGGCAGATTTCTGGAGATAAAAAGGACCCAGAAGATTGCGTTCGTTACGCCTGATAGTGTATATCAATTGAAAATTGTCCTTTGGTCTAGGCAGCGTCCCAGCAACGTTAGAATGTATGAACTCTTTTCTTAACGGGTTCTAATCATCAACCCGCCTTTGCTGCCTTGACCACGCTCTCGTATTTTGGCCTACACTGGAGACACAGCTTGAGCTCATATCAGCTATTCTTCGAGTGCTCCGCCAGGCTGGCCACTAAATTAATCAATCGAGGTGTCACGACAGCCTCCGCCATATTGCAGTCATGGATGATCTCGCTGGCGCTATCGGTATTCCACCCGACCCAGATAATATTCGTTTCGTGACATCCTGTCATGTAGATGAGTCTGCCAAAGGCGTCGGCAATTTTGTAGGGCTATGCCATTACTTCTGATTCCTTGTGAAAGATTTCGCATCATTTTCCCCACCACATATTGGTCTTTTGAATAAAGATGTGCCGTTTACGTGAGGTCGCACTCAAGCTGTCACTTTCGATCACCACACCACCATTTTCCCCACACGCCATATACTTGCCAACTATGGCCCGTCCTCTTCTACAGAAGCCGGTACCAACGCTAGCCGTCCAGGTATCTCAGCCGCCTTAGCCCAACGCCAACGTGAAGGACATCGTATTATCGCCTATTCTGTAACCGCCTTCTGACAGCAGCTGAGCGGAACTATTCGATTAGCGAACGGAAATGCATTGCTGTTAACTTTGCGGTTTCCCAATTCCTCCCAGTTTTTTTTTTATGGCCCACACTTCTCTTTAATCACGGACCATCACGCCCTGTGCTGGCTTTCTTTACTGAAGGGTTCTGCCAGCCGGCTTGGTCGCTAGGGTCTGCGGCTACAATAATATTCCTGTACGTTAGCGTACAGTAGTCGCCAACATAAGGACGCAGACTGTTTATTACGTTGTCCAATGAATGAAACATCTGCCGCCCCTGATACCGTTATCGACGCTTGCGTCCGTTCTCCGTCGCCGATGATCAACGTCATCATGCCTCCTTGCGCACTATCGTGGATCGCCTGGAATATCCATCTTCCGTTTAGTCTCTTCATTTGTTTGTCCTCCGGGATGGTACAAAGGACCGTCACAACGTTCGCACCGACGTTCCTGCCCTACTCCTCATCATTCCCAAGTGTTTCTGTGTGTGAATTTCACGACTTAGAAACTGCTGATCACCTCAATATCTCTAATTCTTGTGACCGGATTCGCCGACGCATCTTTTAGCCAGGCCTTCTCCATTCCACCCGAAAATAGTTACAGCGTGGGAGATATGGCAGCGCAGACAATCACCATCGACGCACCCTATTGGGTGCCTTCAACACCGCTCGACGTCCCGTTGTAGCTGTTTTTTAGTGTTCGCTGGGACTTACTTGGCCTTCTTCTTTTACGAACTTTGGCAACAAGTGGGTCGCTATCGCGACAAATTACGCCACGTGCTACGAAATCATCAAATCGCTTCCAGCAAGCGGATGTAGCCAATTTTCTTCTACATGACGTGATTTTAAAACATTAAACTCCACGCCAATCGTTCACTTACGGAGACCCGACATTCCTTTCGAAAGTCATCGCCAACAGCCTTCAGCTTTCCTCAACCAGACACAAGCTGACTACGGCTTAACATGAACAAACTAATGGTCTTACGGAGCGTCTGAATCAAACCCCGATAAAAATGCTTGCAAAATGTCTCTCACCCGACTGTACATATCAGGATCTTGCTCTGCCATGTCACATTTGCATATAATTATTCACCCTACGACAATGACATTTATTCGCCTTCTTTCTGTTTATCGTGAAAGGACCAGCATTGCCACTGGACACATGTTTTCCATCCATTGAAGCACAGGTCAACGAATATGCACTTGATGCCATAACCAGGTCAGCTCAAAGACGCGAAATTGCCGGCGCTCGCCTTCTGATCTCCCAAGAAAAGCAGCAGCGTTCGTACGACCCACTACACAGAGACTTGCACTTTTCGCGTTGATCTCTGATACTGCCGTGGTTCCCTATCCGTCATGTTGGGCTGCCAGAAAAGCTCCGGTCGCAGAACACAGGCTCGAAGCGAGTGCCGCGTGTTGTGACACCAGTTACATAATAAATCACCTCAGTCAATACCAAGTGCATCATCTCCCGTGCAGTTCACTGACGTTGTGCTTGTCGCATGCACATAATCTTATTACTTTCTTGTTAACACCAATATTTACACGCGCTGGGACAGTGTTGCTGCCGCGGGGATAATGCTACATGCATATTGCATGTTTATTCTGGACGACGTGTGCGGGCACCCAGACGTAGAAGACGAACTGCTCCTTGGACACGATCGTTCAGCTGAACTGGCCAGCGCTGCAGTTGCTTTTACAGATTACCTTATAAATATTCTTCAGTGCTTCATCTATGGCTAGCATAACAATATTGCTGTTTAGAAACTTGTACATCATTTGTAATCTATTCGCAAAGATACGATATTCTATTACATTTACTTATGACGCTATTCTATTCGTATTTGATTCGATCTCAAAAACTATTATCTACAAACCCTAATAAATGTGACCTCAAAGCATATGGATTATGCGCATTAATATAGAGGCAGAAAACGAGTGCGGATATTATAGCTAGTCAAAAACTGCTCGTTTTGTAGAATGGTCAGGTGTTTGTGTTCGCACAAAAAATCCCTTGTTTCAGTGCTGCAGGACGCCGTGCCTACGGTGATTTATTTTCGATTCTTAGAATTCTGAAATAAGCTTGAATTATGACGTAAAAATTCGGAGGACTTGTGAAGACAGCGTATTCTCTTAGGTTTAAGCAAGTTTTTTTTCTGTCTTTATTTTTTGTAGTATACGAAATAATAGAGTTGTTCACCTTCTTTCACATTTATTCTATGTTTCATTGTACAATAAACAATTGAATTACCTAATAACTCGTCTGCTTTCCCATATAGAACACAAAAAAAGTGTATCGATTACGCTCATGCTGTTTAACTATATAGAACGACTTCTCCGCTGCTATCTCTATGCAGCACCCTCTGGGTGCGTTCCTAAGTTTCTTAGTTTAATGACTAAAGCGTTCTTATTTCAATATTCCTATATTGTAAACATTCTTGAAGCAAGTGCCCATCGGACGTTCTAATCCAGACAACAGTCTGTGTGCTTACGTAGGCTATGTACACATCAGTATACATTACGCTTTATTGTTTTTACAGTTTGCTGCCATAGAGTTAAGTTTGCGAGAACTTACAGCCGGAATTACAGCTTCCCAGCGATGGCTGTTCATAGGACATATATGTATCTACACTAGTGTTTAGCAAAGGTAATTCATTAGAAATTCCATATGGGGCTTTATAGTCACGGATGGTATCCCACTGTAGTATTCTAGAGTGCTTATTGAGGAAAAAGCCTCAAATGGCTTGTTGCAATGGTTCATACCTAAATAAACATGGAATCTAGTCAAAAAAGATACAAAAAAGTTCACCGACGATCACAATACTCCTTAACGAGAATTTTGAGCGCAGCTCAATGCGAGTTTTCATTTTCCCATATAATGAGGCAAATATTTCAAAATATGCATGCAGCAAAGTCGCCGATTGATGAAAATATGATCGGCAGTTCAAGTGCGTCGGCTTTTATTGGGTCATACTTTCTTAAGGCGGCGTCTCGTCGAGTGGTTCAAAAATTATCATAAGCAGTAATGACTCATACCTCCGTAATCAAGCAAAAACGGAATAGCTGATATATTGATAGAAATCACCCGTACAACACACATAACACTATAAGTTTCAATAAAGAAGAAGCTCAAAACAAGCATTCGAACCATCAATGAGGCCTTGCATACACCCCCCGGAAGCACACTCTATACGGTCGAGGATGCTCGCCAAGCGAGAGACGAAGGTGCGACGTGCGAAGTGGCGGGAGCAAGGCGTTCAACCGCGAGTGGTGCTTTGCCCTGCCAAGAGTATGCAACCTAAAGTCGAAGAGAAAAGTCTGACCCCGCTATACGAACGCCCCAAGCCGCATCTAATCGTCGAAAACGAGCCGAAGAATCCGAACGGCGAAAGCAGCAACGCGACGATGTGAGACCACAACGTAGAGATGAGGCCAAAGCTCGGAGTCAACGGTTTGCCAAACGTTTACTTAATACTGCAGCTGGTTATTTCTTGTAAGAATTCCGACCCCTTCGATTTTATAACTTAATGCGTCACCAAGTGTGCAGAAGGCTTTCGCCTACGTGTGTTACAGGAACGTAAATTACTGCCGAACATTTCTTTACCACGGCTAGCTATAGAGCATATCCTTATCGCTAGACCCAGCCTCTCTAGTGCGTTTAGATGGATTTAGGAACACTAGAAGCTCATCTGCAGTTCTGGGAAATACGATTGCTGTGAGCGCCACAAATATTTTTTTATTTTAAAACAGCTTCCTGAAGCCGAAAATAAAAGGAATAGGTAAGTTGGTGAGACCACCCAGTATCCTGCATAAATGATATTCCCGTTTCATTTTATAGTGTGCTTGAAACCTTGCGCTTATGTGAGCAGGCGGCACACTGACGAGTCCATATTTTTTGAGGAAGGGCTCCTTCACAGTTATTATGCCTGGACCAGCCCAGTGGCCGTGCTGCAATGTTTGGTCTTGCGCAACGGCATTGTAGGCCCAGATGAATTCGTTAAAAGGTGAATATAGCCTGCCCCTTGGTAAATTTGTTGTAATAGCAAAGTTACCTGCAATATGTTTCATAATGTGCAATTCTTAAATTGACAGCAAGATTTTGAAGACAATGAAGTCCCCCACTCTTCTGCAATTTCCGTGTTTCTTCGCGCCTCGCCGTGACTACATTCCTGTAGACTTGCGATGACTGGGACGCCGCGCATTGGCATTTCGGTGTTTTTTCAGCATATCATTTTGACCGCAAATAAAGACGGCGACAGCAGAAGAGAACACAAAAACGACACGGGCGGTATCGCGTGATAAATTTAAGTGGTCTAACATATTCCACTGGGACACCATCCGTGACATCAGAGCAGCATATGGAATATCAAATGATATACCTTTACCTCACACAACTAATACTGATACACTTATGCCCTATGAACAAGTATTACTGGGAAGCTGTCATTCCGGCTGTAAGTGCTCGCAAACGCAACGCTGTGGCACAGAAGTGTAAAAATGAGAGAGCGTAAGCACAAATGCGCACCTCCTTCATCAATCAAACGCGGCGGCGTGCTAAGTCTTCCAGGGGATCTATATGAAAAAATGGAGGTGCCTATGGTGATGCCTAGAGATAATGCAACCGACTCTGGAGAAAAAGCCCCCCACACTCGGCGACCACAAAAACGCCGACATGATGCTACCCGGTGCAGACGCGCAGGCGCAGATGAGGCGATGCGGTTCAGACGAGACACGCCATCCACTCGATACCGAGCATCCCTCATTATGGCGGCGCCATCTATTTCAGGCTCCTGTGGACGAAGCTTTTGCGATATTAGAAATTTATTATAGAAGCTTTATAAATAGCCATTCCGTCTCTGAAAAATATACGGAATGAAGTTCAACCGTTGCCCATGTGTAGGTGGTACGTTTAAATGCGTGTTTGCATATTATTTTGAATATTTTTAGTGAAAGAAAAATTGCGGTTGCTGCTTTTTCGCCCAGCGTTTCCTCTATACATAGACAGGTCTAGGCAAAAATACTTTTCAATTGCATCATGCTACGCTACAAGTTACTCGGCCAACAAGTATGTGAAATACAGATTACAGATATTACCGCAGTTATTGTATCCGACACGATATTTTACATTTGTACTTTAAGATACTTCATACATTCGCAAATTCGTTATATCGATGTATATCATGTAGCAGCAAACGCGTATGTAGAAAAATGTTTTATTGGAAATTTCTTAACTCCGACAACTTCATTTGCATGAAACTGCCGCTAGTATCTTAATATTTTTGTGTTTCTTGCTCAAAGTATAACGTTTTCATTCAGGAACAATTTATTACGGTTGGCTTAGCTGCTTAACGTGAAAGCTCTTTATACGTTGCGCTGTCAGCGGTTTTCGCTTGCCGCTTTTGTAACTGATGGGAGTCGTAGCTGTACTTGCCGACAAGCTAGCTAGTTGCCATCTCATTACAAGAACGTCAAGAAGAAGCCACTGCATAATGGCGCAAATACTGCTGCGGAGATTTACCTTGCCCATAAACGTAATGCCGTTTAAGCATGTAACGCAGTAAAAAAATGCTTTTAGTGCTTGCGAGTAACAGTCACGTACACAAAATAGCCGTCTTATGCGCATGGCTTTTGGAGGCATCGCCGTCCATATTTTGGTTCGCAACAGTCGAACATACATCTACGGGCCCTGCAAATCACTCGTGTGTGAAAGCCACTAGACGCAAGGCAGTCCCATTTATACACCCTTAACACTTCGTAACAAAGCACCACGCAAGACAAGATTCAATAACGACCCTATAGCGTCATCACAATTTGACCCAAAGAAGCCGCACGCATTGTCGTACGCAGCACGTTGCGGTGATTACGAACAGGTGTCATGGCACCAACGCAACTGAAAAGAAGTCGCTGTTTCGCCGAAAACACGGAGCATCGATTGCGATAGCAAATTAGTGGACAGCTATACGAAGTGAGGATAGTAGTTTTATTGGCCGTATAAAGTTATAAGCATAGGCATACTAACTGCGTTAACAAGCACGGCTTCAAGTGCGCACAAGCAGACATGAGCGCACCGGACTCGATGACCGTAGAAACTCGCTGTCAAAACGCTGGAGCGTGGTAGCACCGCAACATCAGCGAGGAAATTGAGCTTCGATCGTGCTGCGTTTCGCTTCAACTCGAACTAAGCCGTGGAAACAGCGTGCACGGCGGTCAGTGTCCCCGTCGCAGATAAGTATCAAGATAGAGCGGCCTGGGTGGGATAGCGCGGCTACCCTGACCGCCCGTAGTAGAGGGCTTCCCACCCTCCCGGCGGAGCCTCGTGTGACAGAGGACGGCGTGCTTCCTGCCTGCGTCCTTCCCTTGCGTACGCGAGATTATGCCGCGATCGCTTGTTCAATCTCGCAGGCTAACGCTCGCACGTACAGCACACGGAGCGCGACGATCATGCTCTCCCCCCCCCCCCCCCCCCCCCCAGTATCATGTATCTTAAGATACTCGATACATTCTTTCATGTATCGAAATACAGATACAAATACACTTCTTGCCAGACGTATTATGATAGAGATGCAAGATACCATAAGAGTATCTAAGGTACTATCTATGCAGTTGTATCTTCGATACTGCCCAGCAGTGCTCAAGGCGACAGCTAGTGGCCACCGCGGCATCTACGTTACGTTGTTCATCTAGGAGTCGTGTGTAGACCAGCAGCTGCAAAGATAAAATAGTTTTTCAGCAGTTTTCACGTGGCAGGCATACACATTTCTCATTTATTTAACTCGAATGAGAAATAACTGCATCACAAGGAATGTTCTCGCAATCATTCAATAGCTGTTGGTGGGCCTAACTCCTTGCGACAACATTCCGTCAGCACCTTGCGAAGGACGGAGCAAGTGTTTTTTTTTTTTTTTTTTTTTTTTACTGCTTTCGACAGAAAGTTGTGTAATCCCGGCTGGATGCGGTACAATAATATTTCGTTGACATATTCACACAACCCTCGTCCACCGTTTGTAGCGTTGATTTACTTTGTTGATTCAAGAAGTGTTTTATGGCTCATATACTGTAAAAATATGTTAAAGGCCTCTGTTCGGCATTACAAGAAGTAGACAGATGTTTTACTTGTGACCTAGTTATTTAGTTCTCATTCCTCTACGCAGTTTCAGTGCCACTATGAGCGAACATGTGTCTGGCAAAAAGCTGCTTTCTGTAGCTAGAAAACTGCCTTACGCCGGTGCGTTTAACGTCATTCGCACAAGATAACTGATAGCGCCGCTGCATAGGGACAATGGCTTGATCACAATGACTCATACTCAATAATATAGGTGTACTTCTACTAGCCCGTGGAAAATAGTGCTCTAGCGAAAATAAACCGTCGTTATTGCAAACACCATCCGACGCTGTTGCACGGCCTAGGCCCGTAATATAAGTATTCGTATTGTCACTTAGTAGTTACTGTGAATAATACAGCGGAAAATACGTGAATGACGGAACTAACATTTATTGGGCGAGCTTGTGCCCACAAAAGCAAGTTACACTCAAAGCACAGCGATAGCGGCGAACACGGTCGGCGATAGTCGAAATCTGATCTGCCGGTCAAGCGCATCGGATTTTATACATGAGCCATCGAATATTGCAGTGTAATCACTTATGCCCCTTGTGTTCCAGAAAGCTGTACTCAATTCGCGTCGCACATTCAATCAGATTACACGAGCTTAGGTGACAACAGACAGCAGAAAGAACCATCGATAACATTCGAGAAACTTCCGATACATGCGGGCGAGCACGTCCCGCGCTGAATGCTAACAGCTGTTAGGCGGGGAACAGCGGTGCCCCGAAAAAGGTAAACAAGTACAAGTGCCAATATAAATGACGATATAATTCATAAAAAATTATTTTTAGGATATTACAACAATTATTGAAAGCTTTCGCATGAAGAAAACTTCATATTTTATAGTAAAGGCATTCAACCTATCCTCCTTGACCTTCCCACAAGCGAGCGCAAGCGTTTCGGGTAGCCTCTCCGTTCCTTAATGTTTATAGCCACTTCCAATACGATATGCGCATTTCGTTGAAGTGCTTCAAGTGGGAAGCGTGTGCTTCCCCTCGAGAACCACGTCTGAGGGCTTGGTTTTTTGTTGTGGGTTGCAGATTGGTCTTGACGTCGGATTACGGCTGCGTCATTATGACTTGGTCTGGAATGTCGCGTCGTCAAGTCTTCTTTTGTCGGCGTATTCTTTGCTTCTAGGCTTCGCCAGGATAGTGGCATCTCGTTCATATGTCGTCGAGATAGTCTTTTCGGCGTCTTCGTCGTCGGCGGAGTATCCTCGTCAGTAGCGGCCTGGTGACGGCGAACGGGATGGTCGTCGAGGGCCCCATTGAGTGGCGGCGATGTGGTCGGCGATGTCACTTGGCCGCTCACCAAGTTCTGGGCGCGGCATGTTGATCGTGAATCCTTGTAGTCTCATTTCGCCGTATGGGCACCGGCGATAGACGTGACCCGCTTCTCCGCCGTGGTAGCAGAGCGGGCGATAATCAGGAGCGTGCCACACTTCTGTGTTCTTTGGGTAGTGGCGCTGAACGACCTGTGGGTGAGCTGGAGGTGGCGGCGGCGTTACGGCGTTCTGGCAAGGGCACGGAGGCTTATGTGATGGCGGGCCACAGTGGTGTAGGTCATGGCATCATGCTGGGCTTTTGACGATTCCGGCTGCCCTTCGGGAAGTCCCCATGACCACTGGATATCTTCTCGCACAACGACAGCGATCGAAGCAACCTGAAGCAGCGATCTTGGGAACATCCTCTGTAGCTTTTTTCGCACGACTGCTCTGATGGCCTCGCGTATATAGTCCGTGCCTAATTGTTGAACATCAGCGTAGTTCTTTAGGAGCGTGCGTCAGTTGAACAGCCTGTTCCTAATTTCGAGTGTTTTCTCCATGGTTGTGGCCTCGGAAGCAAATTCAGAACCAGTCTTGAGTGGGTTTCGTATCAATCCGGCGTAGAGCTCTTGCTTGACACCCCTAATCAAGAAGCGAACTTTCTTCTCTTCTGGCATGCCAGGGTTGGCATGTCTGAAGATGGCGATGCTCTCGTTAGGAAGTTGTGCTCGGGCTTCAAAGAGAGCTTCGGTCTATTCCTTGCGTACGACACTCGTAACGCTCCGCAAGAAGCCATCGCGGAACAGGTCCCAAGTTTCCAGGTTCGACTCTCCGTTCTCAAATCATGTTTTGGCGGCGTCTTCTAAGGCGAAGTACACATGCTGCAGCTTGTCATCGGAGTTCTAGCTGTTGAACGTAGCGATTGAACGTAAGCCTCCACCCAGGATTCTGGGTCTTCAGTCGATGATCCATGGAAGGTTGGTGGGTCCAGAAGATGTTGCAGAAGAATGGGGGACACTGGGATAGACTTTGGGGTTGTCTTGGCCACGATCTTCTTGGTCGTCTAAGGTGGCATCTCAGGTGGCAGGTTTGTGCTCGGGGGCAGCTGTTGCAGTCGGTGGCTCGCTCGATGATCCGCGGCGACGTTGGTGTTGTCTTTGTGGTGCGGGCTTGGATCACGGCTTCGCTTCTTGGTCCTCTCAGGTAGAAGTCCGTGCTCGGGGGGCAGCTGTTGCAGTCGGTGGCTTGCTCGATGATCCGGGACGACGTTGCTGTTGTCTTTGTGGTCTGGGCTTGGATCACGGCTGGTCGAAGGCATCCGGTACATGAACGAACTAGCATCTCCACCAGATGTCCCGTGGCAGGGACGGCGCAGAAAGCAGCAAAACTGAATGGCGAAACCAGTGTTTTATTCCGCGAATCTGTGGGCCTTCAAAGCAGGCTACATTCAAAGCACAGCGATAGCAATGAACACAGTCGGCGATCATCGAAAATCTGATCAGCCAGTCAAGCGCGTCGGCTTTTATACACGAGGCAACGAATGTTCCAGAGTAATCGCTGGTAAATGCTGGTCTTCCAGAAAGATCTACACAATTCGTGCTACACAGGCAATCAAATTAAACAAGCATCGGTGGCAACAGAACCATCTATAACATTCGAGCAACTTCCGATAGAATATATATATATATATATATATATATATATATATATATATATATATGCGTGTGTGTGTGTAGTTCAACTGACGTAGGTCCGCTCCGGCCGCCCATAGTTCCACTGTTCTCCTTCAAGAGCCACGACGTGTCGCATTACCTCCTCAATAAGGTTTTTCAATAGGGTGGGTGAGTGAGTGAAGGAAAACTTTATTGAGCTTTAGTAATAGTATTCTTCTACGGCTGGGGCGGATTCTTCAGGGGAGTCTTCACCCGCTGCTTCGTCAGTCATCTACCGCAATGAACGATTGCCCTCAGCTCAGGGCTCCACTGGTTTCTGCTGTACGTCGTGCACGCCGCACTAAACCTAGTTGGTGAACGCGGTTTAAATCATAGACCCGGAACTTCGACTAGGTGTGACATAATGCCAACGAATTTTTCTCACGTACACCGCTAAATTAGCACCAATTTTTTTTGCCGACGATGACGACCTCCATGATCCGACAGACGGTTCAACATGAAGTCTTCTATGAAAGAAAATGCAGCCTTACTAGGCTACAAGCATGCGTTAACGTATTTTATGCATTGAAAGATGCTATCGTGCAAAATATTACGTAACAGGCTGCATTCTGAGAATTTACGTCATTACGGAAGGTGGTGGTCACACGGAGTGACCACCACAAGTTTCAGGTTAGCGCGTGAGGTGCCGGACACCTTGGGATACATTGTAGAGATTACAATTAAGGAATACTAGATTGTAGAGCAAAGGTGGCAGCCAAATCATGCAAGAGATAATCGAAGCCGCTGAGATTGCGCGTATGTGCGTAAGCATGCCATCCGTCTCCCTTAGTGTTAAAAAATTATATTTCCTCACGCACTAATCGGAAATTTTGGATCCTCGTTCCTTTTTTGCGATGTAGAGTGCAGCGAAAATGACCACGTGACAAAGCCGGCTTGGCATTGGTGGATGATCCTGTTTTTGAAGTTTATTTGTCGCTCTACCCCTTTGAGTATGTTCCTGTATTTATTCCACTGACAAGGGAATAAAACGATCGTTGCAAGTAGCATTCTGTGGTTTGTGTTTCTCTTCTCTGTGTCTCGCCAAAATGTTGCGCTATCCAGCCTCTAACATGGTGTACCAACGCGCCCAGCCTCCAACCTTAGCAAGCCTAGAAGAAAGAAGACGTAAAAAAAGAAGAATATTGTTTCCAATGCACTTGCGGAGCACGTGCATTCTGATTTATGCAATGACTGAGGCAAGGCCTCCAACAGTGTTAAGAAACTGAACTGCATGGCAGTATTTCGAGTCCATATCTGGACTTCACAAGGTATTTCACTTTACTTGAGCCATTCTTAAAAACCATGCAAATGTCACATAGGTGGACATAGTCCAGGTAATGTTGGTTGCCGTCGCATGGAGATACTAGGATCTTTTTTGCATTCCGCCTAATTATATAATTATTCCTAGTTAATAAGCCAACTTCTTATTCTCATTAGATGAAAAGCGTCAATGTGGAATGTGTAGAGCCATATGAGAGACTTCTGATACATGTTTCGGTTGCTCAATACGTGGTAGATAAAACTGTTTTTCTTAGCGTGAAAAAAGAACGCAAATACACTCAAAGTGCCTCGAGCGGCCAGTCGTGCGGCCATATTGTGTGTATTTGTGGATTTGTTTCACGTAAATTTGTAAAGGGTCGGTGGAAATGGCATGTAGATGCTGGCAGGACGAGATGCTGATGAAGCAAGAGTAACGATGTAACAGCAACGATGACATCATGATGATTTTATCACAACGAATGCATGACGAGGGTATGACGACTGCATTGTAGTGATGAAATATGAGCTACAAATGTACACGTGCAGCACACTGTCATCGCACTCAGTTGCGCTAGGTTATGTTGTCCTTCTGTTTCCCTTTCCCTGAGTTTGTACAGCATGCAATGCTGAATAAATTGTGTTCTTTGACTGATCTGTACGTGGCAAGTAGGTGTCGTCTATGGTCCCAAGATCGACACGTGGTGTCAGAAGCCCATATGCACGTCTGAATGATAGGAAACCACCGAATGTTTATCAGTAGCGGTATAGACGTATTCAAACCAACGGACCGACTACGCCTTGAGGGGGATATCCGCAGGAGCTGCGTTGAAATTTTTTTACTGAAGTTTGAACTATTCCTGACCGTTTCAGAATCGAACGTCAAGCCTCGGACAGCGGCGAAAGAAGATGCATTGATACTCAACATGGCCGTCTACGTCGCTTTAGAAGTATAGAACAACTTCAGCTTCAATGAAGGCAAGTCGAAGGAACACTACGCGACGGCCTTAGGGAAATTTGAAGAGTACTGCAAGGCCCAGCCAAATAAAGTCCACGAACGGTACGTGTTCCGCCAACGCCTCCAAGTTGAAAGGGAATCACCGGAGCACTTCATTCGAGAATTGAGAAGACTCGCTCAGTCGTGGAATTTCAGTTCGATGTCTGAATCTATGATGCGTGACCAGATTTTCTGTGGTACAAGCAATGAAAGCATTCCAGCAAAACTTGGGGATGAAGAGCTGACGTTGGCCAAAGCCGAACAAGTATGCAATGCTGCTCAACTAGCTGCTGCCGGGAAAGAGGTGTGGACGCAAGAACTAAATGTTGACCCGGCGAAGACAAGCGGCCGTAATCCCAAAGGCCGGGCAGGGTTGCGGTGCTGCAATTGTGGCCGCATACACGCACCACGCAGCTGCTCCGCATTCCGGCGCACCCGTAGAAAGTTTAGTGGCAAAAACTACTTTGCGGCACGCGGTAAGGGTAACAAACTGGTTTCAGAAGTCAGATACGGCGACCAAGAGCGCAACAGCTCTCAGATCCTGAATTTGTCAAACACCAAGCACCAACGTGGTAGGATGGTGCAGGCGCAAGTCGGTAACACGCTGCTTTACCGCAATGTGGACGCCGGCGGCAAAGCCAATCGTCTGCTTTATGACATGTACCTGAGACTACTACCAAAAGCGCAGCTGAAGATCAGCAACACGGTACTTCGCTCCTATGACGGAACGGTCGTCAAACATCCGGAGTTCATGACGGTAAAAAGTTGCAGTGACGTTTCACTTCGCGAACGCGGGTGAGTTGCAAACGTATGCGTGCTATAGCACACACGACGCTATCGGCTCTGGGTGCGCTTAGACGTCTGCACTGTCTTAATCGCAGATAGTATTCAGGACAGGGCTAGCGCCGCCGCGCCATACGGAGCAGCTGCCCGGAAATAACGCCCACGTTGTAAGCATTCACCTACTATCTAAATTATCTAGCATGGTTTCCGCAAGCACATGAAAACATGAACACTTCACACTCGATGACCATGAACACGCGCTGTCAAAACGCTGGCATGAGAAATCGCGGCAGCAGCAGCGAGCCAAGTGACCTTCGTGCTCTGTGTCGCTTCAACACAAACCGAGTGGTGAGAACACAGCGCATGCACACAACGAACCGTCGGCCCACCGCCCGCGGCGAAAGTACAACGCACCCCTCCCTCCCCTCCCGCGATGTCATTCGCGCAACGGAATTAGGCGCGCTTGCTGCCCTTGCGCGTGCGATAGTGAGCCCCTACTGTCAGCTCACCATCGCACGCTTTTATTTGCGCATGCAGCGTACGGCGCGCGAGGACGATGCTATCAAGGACGAATTCGGTACATATGCATCGCAAAAAAAAAAGGAAAAGCTGCCAAAGGAGGCCAACCCAGCGCGCCTCCGCTTACCTTCCTCCTTTGCGACACATCACCTTGTTTCTCCATCCCCACTCCACTCAACATTACCACCAGATTCCGCTAGCTGGGGTTACTTTGCCGTGCGCTTAAGAGCAGTCCTTCGTCTCTTCCCTGACGCACAATTCTATTCATCCCGAGGTGCCTTCCTTGTTCGTTTGCTTCGCGGCTTCAGACAGACACTGCCGATTTCACCAGCCGGACAGTTACGCTTGCGTTTAATGACCGCGCCGTGGTGGTACCGATTGCAGGGTAGTACCATTCAGTACCGCACGGTGGCAGGGTGGTAATGGATGTATTATCGTATTCTTACCATGTGACAACAAGCGCTTTGGAACGCTGTCCGTACGATACTCCCGTCTGGTCGCAGCGTCTGCTAGTAAAAGCGATGGCAGGCGGTGGCCAGAGTTCCGAAGGCGTTCCTTGAGGAAGTGACACTCGAACTTCAAGTTGGCGTGCGCGTACGGGCAAGGCGCGGTGGCGAAGAGGAATGCCCCCACAACAGAGGGCAATATAGTGCCGCAAATAACCACCTCTCATTGCATGCTCAACGTATCCTTGAAAAGTAAATGGGGTTGGCCCTTCATCAATTTTGCGTTATCCATTAATAGCAAACATTTCACTAGCACCATTTCAGGCACATGAGTGTCAAATTTTGTGTTCTAAGTGTTAGTTTCAAGAGAATCAAGGACGCTAATCATTTTTATCCTCAGGTATCTTCGTTGTGGTTGCCCAGCGTGCTAACTAAATGTGCAGGCGAAATTTCCAGATATACCGGAGTCAGCATGGGGACCTAGACGTCCTCGTTCGCCTCCTTCGCGGCTTCAGGAAGACGCCGCCCCTTTCGTGAGCTGGCCAGTTACGTTTGCGTGTAAAAGCAACAGGCTACCACATATAGGACACCTCTATCTACATCATAAAGGAACGTCAAGTCATACTGAGCATTTACGCCAGTGAGCGGCTGGGATTATTTACACGAGCAGTGAATGCGATAACGACCAAGACTAGTGAGCGAGTGGTACAAGCTTATCGGGACATATTCCAGAGGACTAGATACGGCCAGCGCCAATAGCGGATGGTATTACGAAAATGCGGAATTCCGAGTGTCCTAATGATAAGCCGCGTGCCTCTAACGTTGCAAACAACCCTCTGTGAGGCGCTCGAAAGATTGCTGAAAGCCGTCATCATCGTCAAAGGGAGGTGGAGGTGGCGATAAACTTTATTGAAAGGGGGAAGGGTAAAGAGGGACGTGGCTGAGGGTTGGGAGTCCACGAACTAGGTAACTCCTTCGGCTATCTTCACAAAGTAAAATGGCAAATTAAGGATAATCTATGGACCACAGGAAAATTAATGCATGCCTGATGCATGAACACTGCGACATCCCGCGGCGCGAAGATATTGAGGGGGAGCTTGCGCGCGAAAACGTTATTAAGGTTCGGACGCGAACTCTGGTTATCGCGACATTACAATAAGAAAAACTTTCATGTACGTCTTCGACATCTTTCAGCCATTATCATTTCCTGAGACTCCCGCGTGACATTTCGTCAGCCCCTGAAGACATCCAGAAGGCTCAATGAAATCTTCGACGGGATCGCAGGCGTTTGACTGTACGTGGACTACCGGCTGAGGTGGTGTTCAACGAGACGTGAGCACGATGAAAGGCTGAGAAGCATATTAGAGTTGACACGTAAAGTGGGTCACATGTTTAATGTAGAAAAGTGTGAAGTAGGCATCAAAAATTCGGCAGAGAGACAGAGAGAGTTTATTTGAAGGAAGGCAGAGATGCAGACCTGATCTTGCGCGCTGTAGCCTGCTACTCTGCTCACGGGGAGGGAAAAAAGGGGCGTGAAGTTTGGATGGGGGTGATGATGACATTGTAGTGGACAGTACTCAAAGGTCCTCGGCAAAAGAAGAGATTGGACTTGCGCCATCAGGCATATAGGCTCGACGATGTTACCCGCGACATCAACGCAGTCACTTGATAAATAAATGGCCCTATTTGTGGGTCTTCTCTTCCTAGACGTTGGTGACCTCAGACGTGACACCACATCGCAAGTGTATACGTCTACCAAGTTTCTTCTCGACGATATGGAGCCGGCCGCCAAACAACGATGCCTCGAAGAAAACGGAACGTCTTCCTTCGACAGTCTCAATCTTTTGGATTTCAGGCCATCCGACTGTGCACTCTGGTTCGCCCACATTGAGGCGCAGTTTCGCCGTCACCGAGTCACATTTCAGGCAGTCAAGCACGACAAAGTCCTGAGTGCGCTTGACCCGACCATTGTAGCTTTGGCCCGCGATATTTTGGTAGCTCCTCCGCTCGGTGATCAGTACGACACCCTTAAGCGGGAGTCACCATGGCGCATCACCGACTCTGAGTCGCGACGGATTCAACAGCTCCTATCATCGGAGGAACATGGTGATAGAAAACTGACTGAGCGGCTTTTAGGCCATTGGGGAAATACACAGATTTGGATGCGGAAATAAAAAGCCTCCGTGCAATCTACCGGCGAGCGAAGGGACGGTATAGACGGTGTAAATTGATTTATAACCTTAGAGAGGCCAGACATATTAAAAAAAAATCAACGTCTTCTTTCTGTGCTGCAAAATCAACGCTGGAAATCCTTTTGTGAGTCTCTCGATCCGCGCAAACCTCTGTCAGTTATCTGTATAACAGTACGCGGACTTCGAACAGCTCCTCAACAGCGCCGGCCATTTAAATCTCTAGCCCTCCATGCAGGACGCCGAGAAGTCGACGTAGCCGAACATTACTGCGCAAGGATGGCGGGTCTGGCATTCACCCATTCACTTTGCGCACCTATTTCTACTATTGTCCCTCCTTGCTCCCGAGATCCTCGTATGAACGCTCCTTTCTCCAAAGAAGAACCGGAGGCCGCACTTGCTGGGTGCAGACGATCTTCGTCGCCAGGACCCGATGACATCACATACCCTGCGCTTGCAAACCTTGGTCAAGAGGCCAGAGATGCACTTCTTGGCGTATACAACGCATCATGGCGTGACAGCCTGACCCCTACTACGTGGAAATCCAGTCGCCTTGTTCTACTCCTCAAACCTCGCAAGTCTCCACTGGAATTGTCATCTAACCGTCCAATAACACTCGCCAGCTGTGTCGGCAATGTAATGGAGAGAATGAGCTTTACACGGTTAGAATGGTACTTGGAATTTTACAACCTCTACTCAGAGGTAATGACTGGCTTTCGACAGGGACACTCGTCAATAGATAGTGTTACTGACCTGGTAACATATGTACAGCACCTGAAACATCCGAAGCGAATCACTGTGGTCTTATTGCTTGATGTTAAAGATGCGTACGACAATGTCCATCATCATGTGATTCTGGGCGCCTTAGAAGCTGTAGGCATTGGTGGACACGCCTATCGCTGGATACACAGCTATTTGAATAGAATATCTTTCTTTATTTTGACTGAAGATGGACCACCGTCGTCTAGCTATACCAGTCGTGGTGTACCGCAAGGCGGAGTATTCAGCCCGACCCTGTGCAACCTGGTGGTCGTTGGTCTCACCGATTCGTTACCGCAAATGGTTCAGCTCTCCGTATATGAAGACGACTTCGCATATAGGCTTCAGGAGTGACACGTCTACAAGTCCGCGCACGTCTTCAGAAGGCATCAACGGCCGTGTCAATATTCCTAAAAAGGTAAGGCCGGAAGCTTCCCCTGATAAATGTGCACTCGTTGCCTTTACTCGTGAAGCGATGGCCCCGTATGCTTTGCGGAATAATGAGAAAACTGTACGATACAGACGAACGCACCACTTTCTTGGCGTCATCATTGATAGGGACTTGTCTTGGAGCCCTCACGTCTCGTACATGACAAAGCGTTTGGCCACCATTGTGGACCTTCTTACATTTCTCGGCGGGAAGTCCTGAGGCGCAACAGTACCATCAATGTTTGCAACTATACAAATCAATGTCATTAGGCTTCCAGCGGTAGGCTTACCTGTGCTAGGAAATACTTGCACAAAAAATATCCGCAAACTTTAGTGTGCAAGCACAAGCACTCAGAACTTGTCTCGATCTCCCCAAAACTACGTCATCGATTGCGACAGTGGTCATTGCCGGACACATTCCTTCGACAGTCTATATAGATACAGATGCCCTGAGAGCACATCTCAGCTACCTTACTTGGATTCCCACACACCATCTTGCTTGCTTGCCAGCAAAGAGGCCATCTTCAACTTTTGCCAGAAGTGTTGTAAGACATCAGTCTTTGACATCAGAATTTACGCCTGCTACACAATTATAAGATCCATTGTGGCGTCTGCACTGGCCGCAAGTGCAATTGACAATTCCAGGAATCAGAAAGACAGCTGGAGCGCCGTTGCAAGCTTTGAAACAAGTAACCTTGGAACAGATTCACAACGTACACATATTCGAGCAACACGTCTACACAGATGGTTCGGTAAAACTCAACAACTCAGCTGCTGCAGTAATCATCCCGGCAAAATCTGAAGCAATCAAATTAAGAACTTCATGTGTGACCACATCAACGGGTGCTGAACTTGCGGGACTCCGTGCTGCACTTGATTTCATTAATGAGGAACCACCGCAACAGTGAACAGTCTTTATTGACTCCAAGCCAGCCCTTCAGTGCATACAAAGCCCAATGCACCACGGACCCAATGAACAACTGGCCTTAGAAAATTGACACATGCATAATTGCAGTCATGGCAAGGCACACAACATAATCTTTCAATGGCTTACAGGACATTGCAGCATCAGTGGGAATGACCACGGCGACGAAGACGCCTAATCTGCACATGGAAGTATTAACATGTCTTGATCGCGCTTTCGCGAACAGACGCAGTGGCTGGGCTACGACTGATGCCCCGTGAATGCACTTTGCCTCTGTGGGACTCGAATGCTTTCACCATGTGTCGTTTGCGTTCGTTGCCTCCCGACATACGCATGCACCTACCGTCTGGGTTACTACGACATGAACAGACCATGATCTACCATCTGTGACTAGGCGTTGCATTTACGAACTCGTATGCTTTCCTTGTTGGAATGACCAACAGCCCCCCGTGCACCACATGCAACATAGATGAGACGCTCGCACATATTAACTGTGCCTGTTGGAGATATAGTGTAAGACAAGTGCTGTGCAGAGTACTGGACCAGTCGGACAATCGCGCAATATAAGCACTCAAGGCTTGAGGCCAGTACTCCCACAGAGCACCACGCTGAAGGCCTTACTCGGCTATTAAGGTTCGTGCCATCAGCGGGGCTTCACAATAGACTGTAAGAAAGCCGTCCACTACCACTTTGTAGTGTACGCGGTTTGGTCGTGCTCGTCTTTACTTTTTCTATCTCCCCCTTCCGCTCTCTTTCTCTTGTTATCCCCCTTCACCCGTCCCGTCGTGCAGGGTAGCGAACAGGAGCTGCCTCTGGTTAACCTCCTTGCCTTTCTATGCATCCTTTGCTCTCTCTCTTGAAGCGTAAGTAGAGTAACTAACTAACGAGTTGGCTGCCTTACGCTTGCGTGCGAATAACCATCAGCAGCAGTACCGCTCGGATGACCAATACGTGTCACGCCCTCCGTCTCCCATTATTTGTTGGTGTCACGCCAGAAATGGCACTCACTCACGTCAGTGCCGTCCGCCTTGCAACTTTCGGGAGAACGGTCGGCCCAGGCACTGATGACAGCTAGTGCTACTGGCCGTACATAAAGCCGTCTTTTTCACTTCACTGACCATGACACGAGAGTTCGCTATTTTGTAGACACTGGTGCGGAAGTTATTCCCTCTACTTTTCAACCCAGAAGACATGACCACGACACGTTTTTCTCTCACTGACGTGAAAAGTTCCAACATGAAAACGTATGGCCAGAAATCTGTCACTTTTGACCTTTGTCTGCGATGCCCTTTTCGATGGCTATTCACCGTCGCCGATGCCCGCGGGCCGATGATGGGCACTGACTGTCTGTGGAACTTTAAGCTTCTCGTCGACCTTCGCCACTGCCGCCTTCCTGATTCCTCAACAAACCTGTTCGTACAAGGTATCGCCACGTCTGCACCACATTTGCGTCTCATGCAAGCACACACCCAGGTACCGAAACTGTGGTCCACCATCCAGAGCTGTTCACCATCCATTACCAGAGCTGTTCGAAACACCCTCGCTAGATATTGCAATAGTGCAAAACGTCAAGCACCACATGGTGACTAAAGAATCACCAGTATACGCCCGACTTCGCCGCTTAGCACCAGACCGTCTTAAAATTGCAAAACAAGAATTCGAACGCATGGTCGAGTTCGACTTCATTCCTCCTTCCGCTAGCCCTTGGTCATCTGCTTTACTCATGGTGCCAAAGAAGAAGAGTGATTGGGAGCCGCTTGGCGATTACCACGCCTAAAACAAAGTGCCGACTCCCGATCGGTATGCTATACTCCACATCCACGGTTACACCGCATCGTTTCACGGTTGCTGAATATTTAGGAAGGTTGATCTAGTAAAAGCCTGCGAGCAGATTCCTGTCGAGTCTTCCGACCTTCCTAAAACCACAATCACTACCCCTTTTGCCATGTTTGAATACGTGCGCATGCCATTCGGCCTCCTTAATGCCGCTCAAACATTTCAGCGGTTCATCGATAAAGTACTCCGTGGCCTGACTTGTTGCTTGGTCTATTCAGATAGCATCCTTGAATTCAGTCGCTCTGCTGTGCAACACGAATCTGACTTACGTAGGGTGCTTGAAGGCCTCCATCAATATGGCCTGGTTGTGAACATCTCGAAGAGTGACTTTGAAGTTGCTTTTCTCGATTTCTTGGGCGATCGAGTAGACGAGCATGGAAACAACCCGTCCCATTTCGTGTCCAAGCATTAAAAAGTTTTCACGTCCGTCTTACACCAACCAATTACGGGCATTTCATGGCCTCATCCATTACTATCGCCGTTTCATTCCTCGTTGTGCTTCAATATTGCAGCCTCTCGACATTCCACTCTATCATATCACGGACCAATGGTTCTTAATCTGCTTTTATCTCTGACATGAACATCCTTGCTTCCACTACTTTACATGCACAGCCGCAATCAGACGCTCCAGTATCCGTATGGTAGACGCCTCTGACATAGCTGTTGGTGCCGTGCTTAAACAGATGGTTGGCAAGATATGGCAGCCTATATCTTCTTTTCAAGAAAGCTGACACCGCAAGATACCCGCTACAGCACATTTGGTCGCGGATTGCTAGTACTCTACCTCGCAGTCTGCCACTTCCGTCCCAACTTCCGAAGGGCGTTAGTTCTTTATTCTCACCGACCACAAACCTTTTTAAGGTTCCTCGCACACTCCCCGCGAAATTCGCCAGCTTGCATACATATCTGAATTCGCTAATGATATTCGGCAAATCAGTGGTGCCGATAATCCCGTTGCCGACGCTCTGTCACCAATCCATATAAAGGCAGTGGTGAGGCCTGGTCCGCCTCACTACTGCTCAACACACAGACCGTGAACTTCAAACACTCCGGACTGCAAACGATTCTCTGCTCTTCGAATATCTTACTGTCTGGCTGCAACGTCACAGTCATACATGAAATGTCTACTGGTCGTCCTCGAACGTACGTTTCACAGCAATTTCAGCAGCGAGTTTTTGACGCACTACACCCGTTATCGCACCCTGGAGTACGCGCCATACAACGTCTCGTCACATCCCGCTATCTGTGGCCGCGTATGAACGCTGACGTCCGCTGCTTGGCACGGGCATGCATACAAAGCCATCAAGCAAAAGTCAGTCGACATACTGTGAGCGAAGCAGACGTTCGTTTCGGCCACGTTGACATCGGCATCGTTCGTCCGCTACCAGCGTCCTCGAAACAACGCTACAAACCCACTTGTATCGACCGCTTCCCATGCTGGCCTGAAGCAGTGCCACTCTCTCACGTTACTTCAGAGTCTGTAGCTCAGGCCATCTTAAACGCCTGGTTTTCTCGTTGGAGCGCACCACACACCCTAGCGAGAGACAGAGGAAGACAATTTGACTCGTTCCTTTTTCAAGCTCTCTTCCGTCTTCCGGGTGTAACGCACACAAGAACAGCTTATCACCCAAGTTCTATTGGCATGGTAGAACGCTTCCACCGTCAACTGAACGCAGCACTTCGTGCCCATGACTCCATGATTCAATCGGCAGAGTGCCTGCCTTTGGCTCAACTGGGTCTTCGCACAGCTCTGAAAGCAAATGCACAGTGTTCCAAAGCAGCACTCGTTTTCGGCACAGCACTTCGTGTACCCGTTGAGTTCCGCGCCTCGGAAACATCATTTCCTGAACTACAATCTTACGCCGACCACTTTTGCATTACAATGACCCCTGTTATTCCAGCATCGCTTCGTAACGACTGCAGAAATGTTTACATAAGCCCCTCTTTACTTCATAGCTGTCACGTATTTATCCGTCACAACGATACTCGCGCTCCATTACTAGCTACTTATGACGTTCCTATCAACGTCTTCAAGCGTGACGCAAGGTATTGCACACTTCGTGTCACCAGACGCTAAGAGACAATTTCAATTGACAGCTGGAAGCGAGCTCATCTTGAGTCTGGCAATGCCATCTCCACAACTTAAGCCACTTAACGGCAGTGCCTTAATCGTTAGAGAGGGATCCATGTGGTGGACAGTACTCATAGAGCCTCTCGCTTAAAGAAGAGACTGTACTACTACAATCAGGCACATAGGCTCGGCGATGGTATCCGCAACATCAACGCAGTGACCTAATAAATAAATGGCGATTCATTCTGGAGCTTTTGTTCCTACAACATAGAATGAGAACTCACAGTGATGACGGCAAGTTCAATATTTTCAGGGTTACCAAGAAGGCTCAAAAAAGTCAATCAGAAGTGTCATCTGCCTTCCAGAACACGACTTGAATCACGAATCTAATTGAAACTTAAGAAACAGGCGTAACGAAGAAGCTTGCTTGTGCGCTTCTCCTGCATGAGCAGCATAGGTGACCAGAAATGCCCTCACATTATGTTTTGTAAAGATCACCAAAGCGGCTTCAGTACGGCAAGGACAAGCAGGCACTTTTAGCGACCTAAGTTTGGAGACCACAGAGAATGACGTGCATTGATTCTAAAAGGGGCTTCAGCATCCTTCCAACGCTATCCTTCTTTATGTTCAGCTTCTTGCTTGCATGTAGGGTCGTCGGGTTTACTAGCCATAGCATCCATTCCTCCACGTAGAGGAACACTACAGCATGGTAGCAAAGGCCAGGATATGTATGTGCCATCCCGGGGCGACAATGTTCGCGGTGTGCTGCTAATGTAGGTGCCTCAAAGTCGGCGGTAATATGCTGCCCACCGCATCGCCGGCAAGGCAATTGATTTCGGCACAACAACGCTTACGTGGCTTATCTTGAGACACTTCCGACACTGCAGAGACCTCGGGACAAATCGTCAGACGCGGTGTATCACGTACCGCACTTTGACAGACACTTTGATGCACCAGGAGTTCCCCAAGCGGGTTATCTTAAGAATGCGCATTGATGAATTCAGCAGATTCTTGAGGTCCACATATTTGACTTCAAGGTCGACATCAGAAATTTCATCACTCGTTGACTCCTTCCCAGGATTACTAAAGGAACGGAAGGGAATACCGTCTAATGCCGGAATAGCCTAGCTGGTGCATTATGTGTTGAATTTTTGCTGACTTTCTTTAGGTTGCTTTTCTAGAGTTCATCCGAATTTTGTTGGCTTACAAGGTGCCACACTTTCAAAACTTCCTGTTAAAAACTGCATATTTAGAGAGATAAGGTTGAGCAACGTCCTAAGTGGTACGACAGAGAACACGAAAGATTGCTGCTTCATCTGGTTAAATGAAGTCTGATCACTTGACGTCTGGCGCATGTTCGTTTGCCGGCACATTATTAAAGCTATCCCTATCCTATCATATGTTCTTCTTCATACGACGGCCCATGGTTACGGTGTACTCGTTTTTAGAGTCAGTGGATTCGGGCGTTAGGCTCTTCTAGGAATGGGGCGGGCCCGAGTTGCCAAAGGCATGTCGTCCAAACATGGGCGATGAAGTAGACGGCTGACCTTGTTTAGGTGAATTGGATTGAATTGTATTTCCTTCTTCGACGGCGCGTACCCACTGCGGGGAATTGGCAAAGATTTGGATAGTATTAGGAAGATTGCGGCGTTACAAAATCTGATTAAAATGTCATGTGGAAACGGATAAAAATATTATTTCAAGAACGCAAGGAAAACGCCTTGAAACAACTATGAATGCCTCCACGGCTGAGCAGACACCCCCGTGGTAGTTGCCAAAAGAGGAGGCTGCTAGTGAAAGGATATTTAAAATGAAGAAATTTAAATCAAGTTGCGTTAACGTTGGTTTTAAGATGTTTTTCTTTAAAGCAGAAAAATGACGGCAGAATAAGAAAATAAAATTATCCATGGTTTCCTCTACTGCACAAAATGGACACAGAGGGAAGGGTGCCAGACCAGCCCAGTGGCAATAAAAGTTTAGTAACGGTGTTCGACAGCCTAACCGGGTAAAAATTACTTCAGTTTCTTGGTGTCAATGTAAATTTTCTGCCAGGGGAAGAGGAGGTGTCGATATTCTGAAAAATTTGCTATCGCGTGGTCGTGCGAGCGTCTTATCCCTCATTCTTGACGAAAGTGCCTTCACGAAGCTGGTAAAGCTGCAAAAAAGTGCATAACAGGGACAGGCTCAAGCACGGGTAATAGGACAGGATAAGATACTGACACGCTTACTTGTATATCTCTATCGGGCGACCACGTTTCACTGCCTAACAAATGTTATCGCACAGCGCAGGACGCGCCTGCATGTATATGAAGTTTCTCGAAAGTTATGGATGGTTCTATCCACTGTTTAGTTTTACCGAACCATGTGTTATCTGGTTTCATCGCGTGACGCGAATGGTGTAGCACTTTGTGGAAGACACGAGGGTCCCAGCGATCAGTCTGGAACATTCGACGACTGATGTATAAAAGCGGACGCGCTTGACCCCCTGAGTAGATTTTGATGATCGCCCACTATGTTCGCCGTTGTCACCGTTCTTTAAGTGTAGCCTGTTTTGGTGTGCACAGGTTCGCCCAATAAAAATTAGCTTCGTCTTTCACAGTATTGATACTGTGTTCCTCATACGTCACTACTACGTGACCATATCATTTTACGGTAGCTCATAGCCACTGTGGGAGATTGGCCAAGATTTAGATGGCATTAGGAGCATCAAGCTAATGCAAAAATTGGTAAAAGTTTCGAGCGGAAATGGATAAAATAACGATTGAAAATTTTCGGAGAATCTCCTTGACGCAAGTATGAATTCCTCCACTGCTAAGCACACATCCCTGTGGTTGTTTCCAAGAGAGAAGGCTCATAGAGAAAGGATATTTAGAATGAAAAAAATTTGAGCCAAATTGCTTGAACGGTGCTTCTGAAATATTTTTCTTTAAAGAAGAAAGACGGCGGCTGAATAAGAAAACATTGCCTATGCTCTCATACTGTACACAGATTGAGCACAAAGGGGAGGGCACCAGACCAGCCATGTGACGACAAAATTTAATGAAGGTGTTCGACAGCGAAACCGGTTAAAAATTATTGGAGTTCTGGTGTGAAAGGAATTTTTGTGCCAAGCAATATAAGTTGTCAATATTCTGGAAAATTAGCTATAGCTGGGTTCAAAAAGTCTCAAGCACTTGCATTTCTCGTGGATCTTGCAGTAGTTAGGCACGCTGACATAGGAAGTAATGATAGTGTAGGGCCATTGAGGGCCGCTGTCGCGAGACTGTCAGCCATTGCGTTCATGTACAATCCCTTACGTCCAGTCACCCAAAGTTATGTAATTTATGTGGACAGGCACTGCAAAATGAAGTGTACGTAAAAGGTTAGTCCCACGTTTTGTTGTGAGCGATGTAGATAAAGGTAACGAATCCGTTATTTTGAGTGCCGTCGATACTGATCAATTTTGTTTGCGTAAGGTTAAAACTACATCTAGAATTTCAGCCAGAAGTACAGATAAGTAGTCCCGAATCGTGATTGAGAATGACCAGTCCAGAGCAGGAGCGAAAATACCATTTCTAGGTTTTACTTCCCACTGTGATGCGTCTCTTTGAAAGACAGTATTTAAAGCTCAACTTAATAAAAGATAATGTAATAGTCCAATTATATTATGAGAGAGAAATTTGTAATTGTTTGGGTAGATTTCATCATACATAATTTGTACTGTCTCGCACATCACAAACAGGTGGCACCTCCCAACTACGTATGTTTAAGGGATTAGTGAATGTTTGTACAAAGACCAGCTGTGGTGAATGAAACAGGGGCCAATGGACTCCGAAGAGTTGTGAAGGCTGGGAAATGCACCCGTGAGCCATGGGTACTTTTTTCTCTTCCTCTCCCCTCGACAGAGACAAGACTGCTTACATGTCGAAATGCAAAAGGATTACCCCCTCTAGTCACGGTGTCCACGTTTGCGGACGCGACCTATTTTTGGCAATTCTGTGCAGTGGTAGCAAGCAATAGAACACAAACAATAACTTTAGGGTAAATGGAATATTCCGCTAAGCTAAATTAGTCTCACTTTAATTCTGAGTGATATATATGGTCACAGAATACCACTATGGTGAAGGCACTACCGTGTTTTACGTGACGTTTTACATGGAGCATGTCAGCCGAAACCTTGAAATATTTTTTTTTCTTGAAATGCTTCCGAGTAATAAATAGCTTGTACATGTAGTTCGAGCGCAGGATTCAATCTTTGTTGTGAAGAAACGTAGCATGATTGACTTTAAAATACTCAAATATTTAGTTACTTTGTAATTATGACGACACATCATAAAATGCACAGAGTCATTCTATCAGCTTGATTTGATTTCATTGGAGTCTAAAGCACCCTGGCCTAAAATTATCTAAGTTTCACACGTCTATCAAAAGTCGAATCTAATTCATTGGTGAAAGGCTTATAGCCTCTTTGCTGAAATGTTCTTTTCTGCGCGTTCCTTGTCCGGCAAGCTATCGCTTGCGTTTCATCTGTGCCTCGGCAAGGACAATTAAGAAAGCGCCAAGCGTCTCAGTGCGCTTGGGTGCCTGCGAGGAGTTCCCAACTCGAAAGAGCGCTCAGCGGTGTTCAATTCCACGTAACTGCTTCTTATTTTGTACACTCATTTTATACACGCATGAAGTTGGTTGGTACCTATTGGTTGCGCCGTCACGTACCCAACGACGCACGCATTATGCCACACGTTTGGTCAGCCAGAGGGCTGCGACGTTACGTGCGCAATGACGTCCTCACTAGCACTTATGTAGTCACTCAGAACCATGGAGCCGCGGTCCCGTCGGGGAAGTGAGCTTGCCTGGCAGCCTGAGGGCCGGGGCTCGATTCCCGCCATGACATAAATTTACGCTATATTCTTTTCAAAGGCATTGTTTACTTTGTTTACAGGAACCTCACTGAGAAGTTAGACTTAAATCCATGTAATTTCTTTCCGAGTTTCTTTTTTTTTTACCGTCGGCCATTTTTGGTGACATCATTCAGTTACGCCGCCGACTACAACGCCGGATTTTTGCGTAATGCGGCATACAATGCTTTCGCATTAAAATTTCTTTTCTGGGCGAATACTATTACCGAGGCGGGCATACGGCCGAGCCCCGCATCGATATGATTCGTCCTTAGTTTGCCACTGCCCACTGTCATGCTTAGAATAAAACGAATGCTAGGCGTCATAAACTACTTTTCAAGGTTTGTGCTCACGCTCGCGGAGAAGACGCAGTTGGTACGCCAGCTTACAAAGAAAAACTGTTTTAAGCCGTAAACATTTCTATGCCGCCCCAATGAGGAAACCCGTCCTTCCATTCGTCAATCGCTATGAAGAAATTAATGTATAAAACAAACTAATTGCGAAAGGAGAAGAAAACATTGGCGGTGGTGAGTTCCGAACCTACGACCCGACGCTCAGAAGCCGAGTGTTTTGCGCTTTAGGCTAAGAACCGACGCTTGCAGAAGGCGCATATATCTGAACCAGGTGAATGCATTG
Source organism: Dermacentor andersoni (assembly GCF_023375885.2). NCBI lineage: Eukaryota > Metazoa > Arthropoda > Arachnida > Ixodida > Ixodidae > Dermacentor > Dermacentor andersoni. The sequence continues at coordinate 22,558,606 of NC_092824.1, read as the reverse complement.
TACCGGCCGTACAAAACAAATGTAAAAAAAAAAACAGTCTACATGAAGGTTTTGTTGAAAGACTTGGTGATGGTGGAATAAAAACTATCTCTAGGACCACATGTGCAGCGGACTTGGAGCATTGCAGACATCAGAAAAATTTCGACTTTGCCAAAAATTGTTGTCGAATACGCCACATCCCTGATATATTTCGGTGGTCGCGGGTTGGCCTTCCGTTAGGCAATACGATAGGCTAAGTCCGGTAGGTAAAGGTAGCCCTCTCAGCCCTCTTCTATTCTGCATATGTGTTGATGTGTCGCTCCAAATTACACCATGATGTTATTGCAGGCTTCTGCCTACATGCGTCAGAATTTGAATTCTTGGTGTGTGTATGACGCAGCTCTTTTAACTGACACAAAAAAAATCATCACTGACACAGTTGAAGTGGTTAAGCAATTATAGATATTTTTGGCAGTGCTGAGAACTGTGTAACGTGCTTGAGCTTTTGGCACAGAGAATGGCATTCGACCCAGAAGGATTTGCAAACATTGTGTGGTACACAACTCCGGAAAATATTTTGCTGTGTCACTTGAGTTCTACAAAGATAAGGTTCAATACTGGCAACAAAAAAATAAGAAAAATGGGTGAAAAGGAGGACAGCTGGAAAGAGGCTAAGCTATCTTCACCAAAGCAACAATTTGTAATTTCTTCGTTATCAGTAAGATGCAGTATGCAATACAGGTGTTGTGGTGTTTTCATTCGAAGTTTCAGAAATTTTACCTCGTACTTGCAGTATTTGTGTGGGCCTCGTGTCCGGAGAAGTGTAGTCGGACGAATGCTCATGAATCTTGTCGGCAATCATCTGCACTTTTTTGGCAATGAAAACAAAGCTGTGGGAACAAAACTTCTGTTTCGGCGCCAAATATTGCGGTAGTGTTTGGCGACGCTTCCGATTTGATTTTGAATCAGCGTTGCTTCCACGATGGACAGTTTTGCATGTACACGCGCACGATAGAGTGGAGTGGAGAAAATTGGTCACAACTCGAAGTTTATGCTTTATTCCGAAAACCAGTTTCGTTTCAAACGTGACGCAGTAACAGTGATACTATCTGTACTGTTTTACTAGGTATCCATGCTGTCGGTCATATTGCCTGTGAAATAACCGATCGATAAAATAAATGATAGCTAAGTACTCTCTTTGTAACAAACTTTCTTTACTAAGCCAAACCTTTCTAACTATTCTCTGCTAAGTGTCCTAACAATTAGGTAGCCGAAGTAGCGCAATCTCTATTTAGCGTAGTTATAATTAGGTGGCCTACGTGCACGCGGCAGACTTGCAGTGCAGCCCTGTAAAAAAAAAAAAAGAAAAACACTTTTGTCGAACGAGAAGTGAAATGCAACTCTCAAAGTAGGCGAAGTGGTACATTTTGTATTTTTCTGCGGTTGTAAATAAGACGCCCATGCTTTATATTCCGTCGCTTAAACCAATGCGCTTGAGAATTCGGGACTATCTGCAGGAACACTGTTAGCTGGGACCGATTAAGCTCCGTAGGTTTTATTTCAGTGCCATAGAACATTGTCGGCTAGTAAACGTATATCTTTTTGCGCCATTGACTAAGCTTATGAAGTGACACGCGATAAAATGAAACCTTTTATAAGCGTTTTTAACCAGTGATTCGAATATGATGGGCCTAGTTATAAATTCACTGTAACCGACATAATTTCGGTATTATACATTCGCGTTTCATTAGTTTGCATTCATTAAAAAAAGCATCACCTGAAACTATTCCTATGTCGCAATTGAATACTAGGCTAAGCCGTATGTTTAACGTTACGGAATCGTTACGGACTGTCTCAAGGTGCTTCGCCCAGGTATTATGTATTCAGATCCAAACGGATAACATGCGCTTAACCATTCTTGTGCACAACTGAACAGACACGAAATATATACTGTTCTAGGAAATCAAAATAGTAAATGCATTTGTAAAAGTAGCACGCAGCGACAAATGCACAAAAAGTATTGTCTGAAAAAGAACTTTTTTTTTTGCATTACCTGCCTGAGCCTTCATATAAGGGGGTTTTCAGGGGAAGCAAGTGCATGCGAGCGTGCGTGGCATATTCAGTATGGTCAAAGCTTACACCGTCGTGAGTGCAGGTATTTTAATTGCAGTTGTTCTGTTTATAGCTGAAAAAGAAATCCTCTCCTCTGCATTCGCTGGCCCTATTCCTGTGCCAACCTGGTCAGGCCAAAGTAGCAACCAATATGGTTCAAATCGTGGGGCTGCAGCCGGTTCCAGTAACTGTTTGTCACGTCAGCAAGCTCAGCAATATCAGAGGCAGCTCGAAGAAGCTAGGCGCCAAGAACAACGACGACAAGAAGAACAGCGACGCCAAGAACAACGACGGCAAGAACAACGACGACAAGAAGAACAGCGACGCCAAGAACAACGACGGCAAGAACAACGACGGCAAGAAGAACAGCGACGCCAAGAACAACGACGACAAGAGCAACAACGACGACAAGAAGAACAGCGACGACAAGAAGAGCGACGACGACAGGAACAGCGACGGCAAGAAGAACAACGACGACAAGAACAACGGCGACAAGAGCAACAGCGACAACAACAAAGACAACAGCAGAACAAGCGTACTTGAGAAAGTAAAAGAAAAAGTTGGTGCTTCCACAGAGGGTACGTAATATTTTAATTGCTCTCTTAGCAACAACGCGTATTTTTCAGACGTGCCAGAACCAGCGTGCATATGCCGCGGAGTGCCAGTTGTTGAAAGTCAGGGATTGCCTCCCAGCTCCATCGCGTCATGACAGAGGCTGTAACTGTGAATAGAACATTTAATTAAGAACATAAACCGGCGCCATTTGCTAATGGTGCCAGTATTCGTCTACTGTTGTTTAGCTTTACGCCGCGCGCGACGTCCGAAAAGAAGGCGGCAGATAGGCCGGGCATGCGGTAGAAAAACGTTGCTGGTGACTGGGCGAATACGATATCATGCAGCTTCTCTGGCCAGCCGCCGCTGAGCATTGTCGCCACTAACAGTAGAAAGTGCACGGCTTACGTGTGCCGGCCGCCTGCAACAAAATTTTGCGTTGGAGAAGTTTACCCGACACCTAGGATAATGTTTATGGCACTCTGTCTCTGGGCCATTGGTGCATCTCCCTACCGAAGCTGCTGCATTTCATAACAAGCACATTGCGAGAACATTCGCTTACTGTAGGTTAGCTTTACGCTACACAGATCTGCATAGCCGGGGCTGGCGAGTATAATGCTTTTTGAATACGAATCGCATACGAATCGTACAGATTTAATTTAAATTTTACGGTTCCACGTGCCACAACTACGATATGATTATGAGGGATGCCGTTGTTGGAGACTCCGGGTAAATTTCGACCAACTGGGGTTCTTCACCGCGTGTCTCATGCACGGTACACATGTGATTTTGCACTTCGCCCCGAATGAAATATGGCCGCTGCAGCCGCGATTCAATCCCGCAACATCGGGCTTACGCCAACCCATTACGTTACCACGGTGGGTAAAGAGTTATTATTGAATAGTCAAACGCAGACACGCCTACTCAGAGCAGTACCACTTATTTTGATATTGACAGGTACCAGGCATATGCTCAGTATTGAAACAAATAAAGTTTGCTATCTGAAATAATAGGTCAGTTTACATCACGAAGCCACATAACCCATGAGGTAGAATAAAACTTATGTTTAGGTAAATTAAAAGAAAATAACAAGAAAAATGGGAAAGAGAAAGGGGCTCCAAATATGACTTGCGGGACGTGTAAACCTATCCCGCATGTCCTACATTACGCTGCAGTGCTTTACTACACAGCATTAAGTTATTAAGTTTGCTCATAAAGCACGAAAAGAACTCGTTGAGTGTGGTGAATTGGGCATTTTGGTACATATTTGTAATGGCGGTGATCACTTCTGCTTACGTATGAAGAAGACACATTGCACTCGCACGGTTGGAAAGATTTGTCTCAACACAAGCACTACTTGACTCGCTGTACAAAAATGGGAATCCAGACTAATCGTGTAAATAAATGACTACATACAAAGATACTGGCTTTAAGAGGATAAGAAATGGCTATTTTCTCCGTGGTGAGGTACCAAACCACAGCCGAAAAGAATCTGCCATGCTATACGTATTAGACGTTTCAGTGACCTGTCTATTATTACATTAGCACGTGAAAACACTGATACGGAACTTGTATCTAACTAGCCAGTTAAACAAATCAAAAGAATTGCTTCACAACTGTGTGTTCTTGCACAAGCATCACAATGATTTTAGTCGCTGCACTAAGTTTAAACAATATGATGTTCTTGTCAATATTTAGCGCAGGTCAATCGCAACCTTCCACTTCTAATATTATACGGATCCCACGCACTGCGTGAATCTACGTAAGCGACGCTTTATGTGCTCTTTGATATAAATGACGATAATTAGCAGTGATGTTGACGGCGACTGTTTAATTTCTTCACCGTCTTGAGCATTAAGAAAGTGGTGACTTCATTGTAAATGTTACCTTGCGTACACCACTGCTGTTTTTCTGCACAACACACAAGACACCCAGCAGGACGTGTTTGCTTGAGGAAATGTTGTGCACTATTCTTCATAACCTCCGAGAAGGTCAGCATTGTCATTGCTCCATACGGAACATCGCATCGTGGCAGAAATATTAAACTTTATTTGAACGCAGCAAAAACACAATTTGGTTATCAGGTACGCCGTTGCGGCGAACTACGTCTTAATTTTGATCCTCCCGAGTTATTTACCGAACGCCTAAATCTCAGTAAACGATTGTTTTTTGTATGTCGCCCCTGTCAAAATATGGCGGCTGCGGTCGAGATTGAACGCCTGACCTCCAGCAATACCAGAGCCGCAAAGCTACCAAGGCTGGCACAGAAGAGTTGATTTGACGTGTGATTTCGTAGAGTCGCCTGGATGCTACAGTGTATGAATGAGGCTTTGAGACTGCATGCCGTGCGCCAGTTGTTAGCTTGACAAATTTGCTTGGTGTTTATTTTTCAGGAAGAATAGAAACGTACCGTCCCGTACTTTGAACTTTATACAATTGGTCCTCAGCCCTTTCCATACCTAGCAGTACTGTTTCCGCGCCTTCCCATGTCGCCTTTTCTCTCTCCCGTCCTCCCCCATCTATGCGAGCTGCGAGCGAGGTGTGCCAAGGCTGCTTATTCACTTGCTTCTCGGCTGCGTTGGTTCGACCCATAACTTGCAGTTTTTTTATAGCTCCCCTCTGGGTGGTTGCAGTATATTAGAAAGGTAAGCGCTGCAGTTTGTGCATTGTATTTGCGGGGGGCCACGGATGATTATAGCCGTCAAGAGGGTATTGTGGCAACGCCAAGCAAGCTTCAGAGGGCCTTGTGCTCATGCGACGCGCCCTATTGCAAAAACCTGCGATCTCTAGCGCCTTTCAGCGCGAAACAAGCGCGTTCCTTTTTTTTTTTTTTTTGACAATGGATCGCGTTGGGGACGCTGCCCCTCTCTGGGAGTCACTGGGACACCAGTGAAAACACTGGATAAGATCTGGGTCACACGGGACGAGAGGCTGGTTTTATTGCTATGACGCTGGGGTGCACTAGTTTGCGCTGTACAGGCGCTGGTCCTCCCTGCAGTTCACTGGCTCGCACTCGAAACTGCGCTGGCTACGTTTGTGCCGCACTGATTTCAGTACGCAAGGAGTGTATGTGCCGCTGAATATTAAATGGTTTATGCAATTTGTCCTAGGTTGTCTCTTGTCCTAAATAACGCTATATATTGGGGTCATAATGATTGTTTCAGGTCGCAGTTTGGAATAAAGGTTCGTGAGCAGCCCCGTTTATGCATGTCCTACTTGACACTGAAGATCACTTTCGCTTTTGGCATTTTCCCTTTTGACTGGGCGGGTAACTACATTCTTGAATGAAACCATGCAAAGTAAGAGGACACCACGTTTTTTAGTAGTGTACGTAACCGATGACTGCGAGTTGTCGCTGTCGTCGCAGTTTTGTGGAGTGGACACCAAACCTGACCTCGTTCAGACAGGTTCGAATGAATCCCAAGTTAGGAGCCCATGGCTGATTGATATTGTCGCACTGATAACAAAGGTGAGGCGCCTCGTGCGCTACCGCTTTCCCTAGTGTACTAAGAAATAGAAAGAAAGGTTCTGTGACTCAAATACACATTTTAGCATTTGCCAGGTACCCGAACTGAGACCGGTCCCTTCCACCGAAGCTTAAGCAGTATTCGCCAACTCCGTCTACACGTCTTGCCTCAGGAATCAATAAGTCTAGCAAGGATAAATCATTCCATATTTCAGATCTTGCGTCGGTGTTCTTAAATAAACCAATTTTACCGGTCTACACTGTCAGCACAAGAAGCAATAAACACCGATGTAACGCGTTATAAACATAGCATGTGATCTATCTGCTGTCACTTAAGGCTACCAGCATTATTGTACGCTTCTCTGACTAAGCTATGTGGCTAGACAGACGTATCGATTAAAACGCATCACAGGACTAAGAAAACGTTGCATATCCCTTGCACGAAGAACATGAAACGGCTGTGAAAATCGGGAGTAACAGCCCACACAACGTTCGGGTTCAGTAGTTAATTTAGGACCTTTTTCGTAGTTAAAATACCAATTGCGAGCGAAAATCGGTGTTGCGGCACTTCTAAGCATACCATTGAATACGCACAAGAACCTTTTGTTCCTGATACAGGCATACGTTTTAATGGCGGGGCGATAGCGAATCTACCATGTCTCTGCTAGACGTTGTTCGCTTTCACCTTTAATATTCGCTATATACATGAAACCACTTTACTTAAGCGGACTTTGCGTCTCAAGCATTAATGGATACAGGTATGCAGAAGAGGAAATTAAAGTGCTCGCTTATGCGGATGATATGGCTTTCTTTAGCGTCTATAAGCCCAGAATTACCAAGGCCATAAACACTACCCTGCGTTTCTGTGAACCTGCAGGAGCTGGTGTAAATTTTGATAAAAGTAGGCGCTTTTGGCTAGGCATGTGGGCGTACCCTCCCTCTGTATTCGCGGATATTCATTGAAATTAGCCGCTGCTGCGCTATCTTGGTGTGCCTCTCTATAACTTTCGTTATATTTGACCTCATTGAACGTCCACGATAAGCACTATCTTTTGAAAGGTGACAACCTGCCAGGGACATGACTTCTCCAATATTGCGGGAGCTAAGGGATCCAATAAATTTCTTGCTTCTAAGCTTGTTTATGTTCTACTGATGTTGCACTGCCCAGGCATCCATGTTCAGGTATTTATTATAATATTTGCATGTTTTATTTGGCGTTCATGATGGGAAGCCCTGAGACGGTACAAGCATTTTCTTCCGCTTGAGAAGGGAGGCCTGAATCTTGTTCATTTATTTGTTTGACAATTGGTCATGCGAATATTTTACTGGAGAAACGTCCGTCATCCACTCCTCCTCGCAGTTAACCGAATAGGTCTTGCTTCGCACCTCCCTTTTTTTGTTCCGACAAACCTTGCTCAAGAACTGCCATTGTTGACTTGATGTCACTTCATTTTTAAAAGGCAGATCAATTCTAAAATATTTGTTTACCGTTGGTCGAACGTCGCTAAATATAGCACTTACACGTAGGTATTTCTCTGAACCTATTATCGAAAGCCGTATCTGCCTCAATTTGGTCAAGATTTTCTTTGCCGTGTCCGTAAAATGTGCATTACGCGAGCAGCGAAAACATTTTTCTTTAAGCTGCAAACTTCCACCGTGCTAGTTAAAACGTGGCTTCAGGAAAAATGGTTATATGTATCCTGGAATACGAATGGTAAACTTTGCAATAAATCGGAAACAATAAAACATTGCTTTATTCTTTGTCCTGACGCATTTCATTTGTGGGACACTTTACAGAGAACTATCCAAAAAGACCTTCCTCTCAGATCTTGTGGTATCCGGTTCCTTCCTTTCAAAAAGACCGCTAGTGATGTACCATATGATTGGTTTATGTTATTAGGATTTCATTCATTCGACAGACATTCCAAGCTACCTCGTTCGACAAGATCTGTCTGTCGAAAAGAGGCTGCTCAAGTGCGTAGTGTGGCTGCTACATTTTATCTCGTTCCTGAATGGATTTCGCATCTAAACGATTGCATTTGTTTGCTCGAATTGTGAACGTTCATTGGAATGCGTAGCATGTGTGCATTTGTTTCTCTAGTGTGTCGAAATGTAACGTAATAGTTTTGGAATTACACTACTCATCACTCCATGCAATAAAGAAAAAAAGCTATCGTGGTGTAGCGGAAACGTATCGGGCTTTGGATCTCCACGTCAGATGATAGAATGCTGGTCAAAACATTTTTACTTGTTTTCTTATATTTTATTGCACTAATACTCTCTCTCTTGCTTTCTGCAATAAAAGAAATATATTATATATATATATATATATATATATATATATATATATATATATATATATATATATATATACACGGTAGCCAGGCACCACGTATTTCACACTCTAGAGCTTCTTTTCGCATGAGCACCTAGCGTCTCCCAGTATGTAGCGCCTGCCCAACGTCCCAGCACCGACACTGGGGCGATAATCTGGCAAGGCAATGGACACTGATACTGCGCTTTGCAAAAGGGCAATGCAATGATGCAGGCGAGTTTCTCGCGTCCTCTTAACACTCTGAAACGCTCCTGCCTAGTATAAGCACGCTTGGAACCACCTGACACCGTGGTGTGCCAGACAGCAGCAAAAAGAAGCAGCAGTGGAGAAGACGAAGGAAGAGGTAAAAAAAGCTTTGATTTCATAAAAACAAGTCCTATGAAACATGTTAAACCTTGGGGACACAAACAGGTTACAGGCTAGCTTTTACTAGGGGGTCCTTATGCTGAACATTGGACCCTGTATGACGGCCAGCACGGTGGTAGTTCATAGCGCTCTAGTTTCTACAGGGAGTGATGACTTGACCTTAAAAAAAAAGATCGAATCGGTCTAGCTTGACTTTGTCCTGTCCCTCTTGTATAACTAAAGTGGAGGTGACGGATTTCATTACTTATTATGCTTCATACTGCGACTCTTGCTTAGTCTTTGAGTGTGTACTATACTGCGTAAACCATGCATATACGAAGAACATTTTATTAGGTTACAATATCATTACGTTATAAAACATGACGGCCAGTTTTGGCTCTACATATTCTATAATCAGCAACCCTTTAGGGCAGGCAAGCTACTTTTTCTTAAGTAGTAAGCATGAAGTGCGAGGGAAAGAAAGTAAGAAAGGATGTACACAACCAAACCGCTCATTTCGCACTGATCATTATTTCAAAATAGAAATTGGGAAACAAACGACATGCAAACAAATAGGATGGATGTGGTGACCAAAACAGCTTGCCCGCCATTGCACTGTACTGCAAGGCATGCGAAAGGTTAAAATACAAGAATGGTAGCTTCTTTCGAATAAGATGCATGGGCACTGCGCTGACAGACTAATCCTACAACCTCTTAATTCTTGCGGCGTCTATTATATCATATATTTTCTGCTCGATCAAAGAATGCCAATTGTAAGCACTACGAAATACCATATTCGCAAATAGAACAATTAGCTACACGAACTCGCCAATAAACAGTGTCTGACCTTAGGCACGAAGGAAGGTTCTGTTCTTCAGATATATCACGGCTTAGAATAGGTATCTCCAAACTACGCCCTTATCCAGCATGCAGAGGCCTCCCGACTTGCTCACGGCGTCCTACGTTCCTACTAAACAAAGCAGGCCTTTAGGCTTGTCGCTTTCTCTCACAAAACTTCCTGTGCCTTCTCTGTTCTGTGCATTACACCATTTCATTCGTGACAATGCTGTACCACCTGGCCTACAGTTCTGCTCTATTGAGACGTGAACACTAGGCACAAAAGTTAACACGGCTTCTTAGAAATACCGGAGTTGCGGGGCCAAAATCACAAAATCAAATCCGAGGGCCCTCTGCAAAAAAAATTTGACGCTTCGAAGATCACCTCAACGTCCTTTGTTTATCTGCTTATTGCTGACAGAACCATTACGAGCGAGTAAAAAATCTGAAAAAAGAAGGAACACATAACTTTGTGCTATCAAAAAATATTGAGCAACAGTATCTGCTACAAAAATGTTAAATATTATATGAAATTGTATTATGTAGAAAGCCTTCGTCATAAAAATATCTTAATAGGATAGTTTTAATTTATTTATTCATTTATCTACTGATTTATTTACCACTTGCAGCCTTTATTTCAAGCCCTATGCAGGAGTGGGTTTCGCAAAATTCTATGCATTGCTATTTATTAATAAAAGAATGCAAGTTACAAAAGCAGATATGGACAGTGAAAACTGAGATATGCGATTGATATGTTAGGCAGGGCGCTCAATAGAAAACATAATTCGACAATCCAAAAAAAAAAGAGAAAGAAAAAAGACCGTATAGCACTGAAAAGACCATAAACAAGGCACGATCATCGATCAAACCATCAATCAATCTGGAAATCGTGATAACCCGGACGACGGGTGGTTTGATATACATGGAGACCCGTAATGCAGCTCTGGCAAATCGATAAATTGACGTTTACTGCGCTTGGCATGTCAGGCACGACGCAAATATGTTTGTATAATTTCCAACTGAGAAATAAAAAAAGCACTACAAGTCAGAAAAAGCACCAAAGGTAAATCGAGAAAGTAGCAAGAGTGAAAATGAAACGAAAACAAAACAAAAAGGCATGACGATTTAGAGGACCTGTTGCTCGACACACTGCGATAAGTCCTTTTTCATCTCATTTGTTTCAATTCAGTTAATAAGTTCTAGAGCCGGCACAATAGCTATTTCACGTTGTTTCATCGTCTTTAATCCTTTCCACTCGCAGAACGCAGACTATCAAGTTGGTGTCGGAGTCGAGAAGCACCTTTTATCGAGTAGCTGCCTGCCACGTCCACCCAAACACCGCATTGATTGTGACCAATGCTGGATTACCATTGCCTTCAAAAAACGTCTCCTGTCACAATAATCCAAAGGGTGTCAGCTCCAGTCAGCAGTCTGTGACCGGTCTCGGTGTCTGCTTCAATAAAGTTTGTTTCGTGGGCAACGCACTTTCTTTCAATTCGTAGCACCAGGACGAAATTATCCTCACAAGGTGCAGCTAAATCGTGGCAGAAAAATTGAACCACTATGGCTTGCACAACATAACTATCTGTATGGCGCTTGATACGCAGTGTTACTTCTACAACCTTACGCTTATCAGAAGGACTTGAGAATTCATTAAAAAGGTAAAATGTGTGTAATAAAGGCAATTCTGATTTCACTCACAATTTGAATTTGTAGTTTTACGACGCCATCGTCTGTAAAAAAAATAGATCTGAGCGGAACCATCCAGTATTCATCTGACGTACTTTGAACTGGTGTTCTTAGCCAGAAAGACGAAATTGCCTGCAGGTAAACTTATTTTTCCTTTTTGCAGTTTTTCTTCTATAGCAAACAGCATACGCACATAGAAGAAGAACAGAGACGCACAGAAGGCATCGCAGGTCAACTTCATTTTTCCGTCCTTGCGCTGACATATGTGACGCTTTGGCACATAGCAATACCAACTGCGATGAGACGAACGTTGTTGGGATTCCAGAGGCTTTGGCTGTAATGCTTCTTCTCAATGCGTAGGCATTTCTATACCTACGCAACGAGAACTGAGTTCGTCCCGTAAGATAATGAATGCCTCACACCCCCTTAACAATAGCTAAAACCCCCGTAAGCAACCAAAAAAAAAAAATCATGGCTCATATGCAGTGAGCCATTACAAGCACTCAGTATAGTGAAGCGTACAGTACATATATTTATTCAACCCACCATTACAGCACACAGAGCAGCATACGCTTCAATAATGAGCAAGCTCAAAACAAGCAAAACAAGCAAAAAGCGATGGTTTGCAACAGCTTCACTAAATTAACCTTAATTCGCCCCAGTTGACATCAAAGGTCCTGGGTTCAATTGCAACCAGAAGTCGAGGGTTGGAGTGGCTCAATTACTGCTATATTTAATACCTGTGGCTAATTACCTTCAAATTAGCATCAATTACTGGATCACCGTGACAATTTGCCACATATGCCAAAGAACAAATGAAAACCGTGACCGCCAGGACAAGGTTGCATTAAGTTACGATAAAGTTCGCATAAACGGTCGCCTTTTCATCTGGGGAAATGAACGAAACGAAATTGTTGAAGCTGAAAAAAAGGACGAACAAAAGAGCGCTAGAACGCCCAATACTCGAAATCGTTAACGCTGAAAATGCTGAATATGAATTGTTGCATTATTATAAATGAAACGCGCGAATTCAAAGCAGTTGTCTTCCTTATCAGCCAGATATAGTAGCACTTGCTGAAACACGGCTGCACTACGATATTTTGGACCGCGAAGCTGTACCGCCAGGGTATGCAATTGTGCGCAAGGACAGTAAATCAAGAGGCGGAGGTATAGCCCTATTACTTAGGCACGGAATATTCCACACAGTTATGCCTGTAGCTCCTGATATGGAAGAAGTATGGTGTAAGCTCCATCTGAAGAATGAAACAACGTGTGTCAGTGCTGTATACAGACCACCTGATGTTTAAATATCATTTCTACAAACACTATGATTATATGCACGCGCACATACCCCGAGTTAAAAAACTGATTATATCATGGGATCTTATATTTGCCTCAGGTAAACAGGGATTCTCTCAATCTGGCGACTGTGATTAGCAACATAATTACCAACATCATGTTCGCATTTAACATTTTTCAAGTTGTTAGAGTTTCAACGAGTAATCAAGGCTTTTTGGATTCAGTTCCAGATTTTCTTTTTATTAGTGATCCCTTCTCAAAATGTCCTTTTAATGTAGCAATATTGGAAGGCTTGTCTTACCACAATATTGTTTTTTATTCCTTGCAATATCCAAGACCAATTCATACAGAAGTTGCACCGAAACGGGTACCTACATTTAAGAGAGCAGATGACGCTGCTATTATGACATATCTTGCTCATGAATTTCCCAACTTTGTAGATCTCCCCTCAGACGAACACTCGTCGGTAGATATGGCAGGGGGAACATTTAGAAGTGTTGCTAAGCACTGCATAGACACATTTGTTTCGGAACGTAGGATCAAGCGTGAAATAATTCGCATCAAACGCAAAATAAAGAGGTTTAGATGGCAAGGAAAGCTCGCTCGTGCAGTAGTATTAGGTCAGAAATCGCAGTGCTGTCAAGGACCCTGAAAAGTAAAGTGAGTGTGGCGAAAAAACACTTCCTTAGTCACGATATACATCGCTTTATTAAAACAGCTCCACATAAGTGCTCGCGATACAATAGTATAAAGTGTAGTAACCAAGCACCTGGGCCTACCTCAGGCGGAAACCAGGAAGCCAATCTCTTTAACACCTACTTTCCGTCCTTTTTCAGAGCTGATAATGGCCTTTTGCAAGGTTACCTATGTATGTCAAATAGAGAAGGCAACTCTTTCCACACCCCCTTCATATCGCCCACGGGCCTGTTATGATATTTACTAAACATTGACGAAAAGAAAAGCCCTGGTAAAGATATCACTCCAAATGCCTTTTTTAAAACCACACGCTAAACCCATAGTAGATTACTCGAGCTTATATATTTAAAGTCGCTTCGTGTAGGTCACCTTCCAGCTGAATGGAAAATTGCTAAAGTCATATAAAGTCATTCCTGTGCACAAGTCATGTGATAATTCTTTCCTTGCTAACTACAGACCCATATAACTTACATATACTTCACGTAAATGCTTCAACACATCATCCTAAAGTATTTAACAGAATACGTCGAACCTAACAATATACTGCAACCTAATCAGCATGGTTTTCGTAGTGGCCTATCCACTGTTAGCCAATTGCTTGACACACTACACGACTTTGACAAAGATATTAACAGATAACTATACACGGATGCAATATTTATTAATTTTTACAAGGCTTTTGTTCGCGTTGCTCACCTTAAACTTATCTCTAAACTGAAAAGCATGGTAGGAGATGGTCCTCTCACGTGTGTATTAAAATTCTTTTCGGACCGTTACCAGTGTGTACAGTATAATGACCATGTACCAAATACCGTCCCCGTTCTATCTGGCGTACCGCAAGGTTTTGTTCTGGCACCACTGTTCTTCTTGTTTGACATAAATGATATGACTAACCACATTGATGTAAATGTTAGACTGTTTGCCGATGAGTGTGTACTATACCACAGAATTAAAACTAGCGATGACCAAATAAAAGCAAACGATTCCCTGGACGTAGGAGCCCAGTTGTATACAGCTTGGAAAATGGCACGAAACGCGAAGAAAACAGTTTATATGCCGATAACAAACAAAAAATCAACCCTTTTTCATCCTTACAGCCGAATTGACCCCATACTACAGAATGTTTCACAGTGTAAATACCTGGGAGTATTGATCAGCCCTGACCTCAGCTAGAACGCGTATGTTGAACAAATATCCGAACAGGCATTAAAATTTTGTCTTAAACGTTCGCTTACGAGTTCTACATATGAAACACGACTTCTCCCTTACATCCGTCTCATGCGACCAATATTGAAATACGCCAGCGTTGCGTTGTTCCCGTACACAAAACACTACATTCTCACCCTTGAAAGGGTATAAAGGAAAGCCGTGCGATTTATTTTCAACCGCTACAGGCGAACAGTTTCCCCAACCGAAATGCTGCAACTCGCTGGCTTCTAAACTTTCTCTACCCGAGCCAAAGTGCACAGGTAAAAATTTTTGTATTTAATGCTAAACCATAGCTTCAAACTAAATCCCACGTCATTTACTACATACAGCACTTCCAGGGAAACACACCACAAACATATAGTTACCATAGAGGAATTTGTTTGTACTAATAACATGTTTCGTTTCACTTTTTTCTACAAGCCGTTAGAGACTGGAATTCCTTCTATGAATTTTTTGTTGGACAATCAACGGCAGAATTGTTCCTAGAATTCGTAGAAGGCGTCGTTTGCCACAGGTACTTAAGATCATGTTGCTGACTGGCTTTTCTCTGATTGTCTGTTTCATTGCCTGCTTGTGAAAATTTATCGATGTGTAGTTTATATGCTAACTCGCACCCCTGTCATAATTCATGTGAGGGATTGACAGTATTTCAAAATTAATTAATAAAAATAATGGTTGTGAGTGCCGTAATAAACTCTATCTTAATTCAGCCTGCTTTATCATGTTCGCTATTGAACATCCCGTATGAAGGGGCAATGAGGGCTGATAAACGTTTGTACTGACCGGATCAAGCTCCAAAATATTGATAATGACCCCGGGCTGCGTGGAGATGAGCAAGTTATACAATTCTTAAGGATACATAGACAACTACGAGAGGAGTCTCTGCATGAATTTTTTGTACTTATGATCACAAATTCTCAAGGCCAACAACCTTTCCCAAGAACTTGACATTTTGGTGGCAACGCCTTACCCGGTAAATTTCCCAAAGTACATCAACTGCAGTGCTTGTCTTTAGTCAGTTGTTCTTCCTTAGAAGCAGTAGACGAGTTGGTGTCGTAGGCACATGGGGAGAGCGGAGTACCGTGCTTCTTCGAGCGACCGAAGTTTGTCCCTGCTAGACGAGGGACTGTGCAGTAGAATATGGTACTACCACAGGGGGTCCTTTCAGTATGGTTGTTGAAATATCTTTTTGACAAAGGTTGCATTGTCCTCGCCTTTCCAGCTGATTATGTATAAACATCAGCAGCTAGTTTAATTGACCTTCGTCTGACTGGAAAATGCTGTTATTTACCAGTTGAGCATTCCTTTCAAGACTCATTCCGCTCTTGTGGTACATATGTCAGTACAATCTCATGCGGCAAGCTTCCTGCAGGGCGTCAGTCAGCATTGTGGAGAATCCGAGAGCGGGCACGTTTCGTGTAGTTAGACACCGGATATTTAGTGTTAACAGGGTTGCCAGATTGGGCCATTAATAGCCAAATTCGGCTACTTTTGTCCGAGTTGGCGTCAGAATTTTACATTTGGCTATGCGGCTATTTTTCGGCTACATCTTTTTCCTGTGCAAAAGAAAGTAAAAACAGTTAAGCACAAATGAAAATCACCCATGAATCAAAATGCAGACGCCAGCAGGTTAAAGAAATTGAGCGCGTCTGCTACAAAATCAAAGCAAGTTATATGTTAGGGAACCCATATGCGTGCCAAAAGATCATGGATCGCGGCCTTTCGATAATTTTAATGAAGAAAGCTGGCCTCAGAAAACACGGCTCCATCCGCGAACTAACGCCACTTGCGCGCGCGCGCGCCAGCGAACAGAGACGGTGGCTTTCTCCACATGTGGGCTTTCGGCGGCCTACGTTTTAAGCATGAGGTGCTTTTAGCTCCCGTTCACGCTGCGCCTCGGGTGATCTCGGCCCCAGAACGGAGGGAGAACACCGACCTTAAGCTGGCTAAAATTTGGCGTAGTTTCTGCCTGCCGCATGGCGCCTACATGGCAATTCGCTCGGACCATTCCTGCCCAAATTGCCCCTGCTCCGACGCCAACGTAAAACATATCCTGTTCTGTTGTCCCACAACCCCCCCCCCTCCCACCACAGCCATGCTTCCCTACACAACTCCAAACCCTCCTCATGTCCTTGATTTCACTGCCCGTATGAAATTCCGCCGTCGAACGAGTGTTCAACCAGGTCTCGTTCATTAAAACGGACCTTCGAAATATAATGTCGAACGAGACATTGGTAGTGCCCCTCCACGTGAAGTTTGGCCTGGCCAGGAACGCAGGCTGCTGCAAGGATTTCAAACCAGGCCAAGAATTTTTGTCCCGTTTCAGCTCTGACTTGTGCGCACCAAGCAGTTCCACTTCGTAATAAGCTTGTGATGCTTAATCATAGCATACTTCTTTATATCTGTATAGCGTACTAGATTTCGTACGAACCGCCATCTATTGTGTTAGATATTGTCTTGCAATTTTTTGTAGTTTTTTATTTAGTGCATTGTGTGGTGTTAAGTGAAATTATCATGAGCTGTAAGTAATGATACTGAACGCCTGAACGAATGCCATGCTTGGCGTGTTTATTGAGAGGTGCTGTTTGTGTGTTGTTCTTTTAGTGATTTTTCGGTGCTCTGGGAAAATAAAACGGCGCATTTGCAATGAAGACCGCATTTGCGTTATCATTAATTTGCCTGCATGCCTGCCTTTCTGCTCTTGCGCTTGTGCAGCATTTGTTTTCCGTGCCGCATGTCATCTGTGACGATGTGCGCGTTGGCCATGCGTGGAAAAAATATGTAGGTATTTTTGCCAAAAATTAATTCAGTATCCTCAAAATATGACTTCACAAAAAGGCAAAGATTTTGGCGACTTTTGGGCTATCCAAAACTTTCGCTTTTGGCAACATTTGAGCTACTACGGAGGACAATTTGGCTACCTGTGGTTGGAGCGATCTGACAACCCTGTTAGTGTACAGAATAATGACGCCTGAGATCTCGTACGGCGCTTCTCGAGTATACGTGCGGTACAATGATGCAGTTTTAACGCGATGGCGTTAAGTAGCTCGTGTCGCAGAAAAGCCGGTGTGTCATCTCTGTCGGCGTCGGCGCCGTTGGCCGTAAGCGAAAAATTCCGGAAGGCAATTCATAAATAAAAACAACTTGCATAATGGGATGGGTGGGAATCGAACCGGGGTCTTCGGAGTGTGAGACGGAGACGATGCCACTCAGCCATGAGTTCGAGGGTTCAAAGTGCGACAAAAGCGCCTCTAGTGAATGCGGTGTTGCCTTAGAAACGTGGCGTAGAAAGTTATATTGCGGTGTATGTTGGTAATTATGACCATGTAAATTACAGAATTCGCGGTTAAACGAGTAGCGAAGTACGTTTCCGCTACATTTCTTTGGCGCTTGGCGCACATGTAGAGCCATCTTGCGGCAAACACAGAAGACCCCCTCCTCGCAATGTACCACGCTGCCCCGACAGGTGGCGCCTCACTCGCCCGCTTCTCCCCTTCGTCTCGTTTGAGCGCATTGGGGCCGTGAGGGATCCGGTGCGAGGATGCCCCAATACCCTTGCGTTTAATAAGTTTTCTCGCTCTCTCCCCTTCCAACTTCCAGCGCGTCACTGGAACCCACGTGTTTAGGCGACGCGGCTCCTCTTTCCGCTCACAGCGCGATTCCAAGCAGCAGCGTTCGATGCGGGACGCCTCTGATGTGATCGCTGCGCTGTAGCGCGTCTTGTGGGAAAGCGTACCCTGCGATGTAGTCGTGCTGCTGGCGAGACGTCATGCGTCTTCGTGATGCTACCAAGCGAGATAGAGGGCGATCCCATCGAGGCGTGAGCCCCATGATCGCGTCCGCCTTCATGGCGCGTCGCAGCCCGGCTGTCCGTGCCAATCACGGCGTTTGGCTCACGTACATCGTTTCTCCCTCCGAGACACCGAGTTCTTTTGTTCGTTGTTGCACAACACTGTGCGGTAATGTAGATTGTGAGAAGCACTTGTTGGAACAAATAATTAGAAAAAAATTGCTGTGGACATAGAAGTGTTGTATTAAAAACAAAACTATGTCTTTGTGTGACTCGAGAGCATGCCGAGCGAATGAGTGGGAGGTGCGAACGGGGTGCGATAACGCTATCGCGTTCCACTCTTGAAAACGAAGCTTAAGCGTCCTCCAATTTTTTTTCCTTTTTGCGATCGCCCAAACCCCCTTTCAGAAGTTTGTGTGGCACCGGTATAACGAGATTCCGAAGTCGGTACTGTAGCAACCACCGCTGACGCTTGCCCCTCAAGCTAAGGCCATAAATAGAAAAACGTGGTAATTTTCGATAGAGCGTTCTTCATGTGGACAGTCTGCTCAAACTGCACCCAGGAAACTCACCATTTATAAATGTCGAATTTATATGTTACATTGCCAAGATTCAGCAACCGTGGCCTGATTATGGGAATAGCCATGGAATCTGCCCGCATTGCAGTCTGTGAAGCAGCCTACGTTTCACGATGCGTTCTTTCTAAAACGCCACATTTGCGGAGAATTTTCCCAAGCATGCCGATAGCTTGGGGTTATATCAACACTGCAGCTGCTGAGTTCAACGCTGCGGCTGCAACCTCGCAGCGTTGAGCTCAGCAGACCGCTGTGCAGAGAATATCAGAACCCGCAGCTCACCGTCTACGCCCTCACAGTCAGAAGCCAAAGTGGAAAATAAGCCATTGGTGGCCCCTTTTCCCTACACACGCACACATTTCTAAAAGCATGCACTGTCGGCTGTACACCAACACATGCAACAAAACAGCAGCCTGTCCTTCACATGTATCAGTCCATACCTTAACTTGCATGTGGTAACAGGCATCACATGGAGTGCACAAGTTTTCGGAACACATGATAAGCAGTGACTCCAGGGACCTATCGAATGTTGGTACGGACTCAAGTACGCCCAGCCTCTGAGGTCACTGGACTCCCTGAACGATGTTCCAGGAAAACAATGAAACTTTCGGCATATATACACTTTTAGAATGTGCGCCGTACTCTGGGCGTCCTGATTACAGTAAATATTATGAGATTCCTGTAGCATTTAATGAAGGTTATCATATATTTCACTCGCTTAGATTACGTCACAAGCTTTCCGAGTCCGCATAGTCCATAAGAATGCATTCGTTCTGTTGGGTATCGTTCAGGGAGACCTGCAACTTCGCTTGACGGAGTCTTCTACGCCGGGCCGCCATTCCTTATGGGTCCTGAGCAAGTGAGGCTTTGGCACACGTTCTGAAAACATACCAAGTCCATGTAGAGTAAGTTGTTGCCTGCTAGTTGAAGCAATAACTGGTAGAAGTTAAGAAGCTGAAGAAGTTTCTAGGCGTTCCATACAAAAAATTTGAAAGGGCTTGAAGCAAAATATGTATAATATCAATGAAAAGACAGAAGTGACTTAAACATGGAAAAAAGGCGATAATCAATTTGAATGCAATAAGAAAGAAGTGACAGTCTCTGGTCATGAAATTGACTAAGACAAGGCTTCTATGATTGCCCACGAAAGAAATCGGAACTGTATCTAGAGACCCTAGCTTGCGAGATTGCAGAAAAATTGCTGAACAGCAGTGATGCCAATATACTGGCTTAGTACGCGAAACGCCGAGGAATACGCACTAAAGCGTATTTAAATTCGAGTTTCGGCAGATGTTAAATGTTTGAGAACAAGGTCACCGTACGGACATGAACAAGCGCACGTCGTCGGCTTTGTATTAAAATCTGGCGCGGGCTCGCCTTGGAGCTGTTTCCTCCCCTGAAGAGGACCTCTGTAACCTGCGAAAGGTTTTAGCGATGTGGCTGCTTGGCGACGATTTGAAGTGGATGACCATGATTCTGACGGATCTTTGCACGGTGGCTTCAAGCTTGTTTGACAGGAGGCGTAACAAAGCGCTCCGATTTAAAGGCCCTTGATAATTTGAAAGTAGCGACACTCTCCTCCTCGTGGCGCTCTCCTCCTTGATTCTCCTCGAGCATCAGCTGCGCACACTGCGCAGGGCACGCCCTTTCTCCTTGGCTTCGCAAATGGGGCGCAGTATTCGATGGAGGCGTGTGATTTCGGACCAGTTGGACGCCCCATTCAAATAGAAAATTTTGAACAATTGTGACAACAGCATCGGGAATGCTGAGCGTAACGTTTACGAGGAGATTGGTTTCTTCCTAAAGCTAAATAATTGGGCCATACTGACGCAAATGGAGCTTTGAGGCGAGTTCTATACTCCAGACATCTTTTTCTGTCCCATTATCAGATGCTTTACTTTGTGCATCCGATCTAGTACTACTTGTAGCACATACCTCTGTGTTCGGCTTTTTTTTCCTTGCCTATGCGCACATCTGCACCACAAGTATTATATTCAGTGCACCTCCGTACAATGAATTAGTTGCTAGTTCAACGTCCGTCCACCTGTGTGTCTTATGAATGTGAAAGTGGCTATGTAGGTTATTGTCAAGCTGAATAGAACGGTTGTGCAATTTCAGTGCGAGCAAGCGTGCGTAATCTTGTCAACAACCCCTGCACAATGAGTGTATCTATGAGAACACCAAATAATAATCGACACCCACTCATGCGTTCGAAACAAGCCAGTTCAAAGCAAATTCTAGAACTGCAAAATAAGGCTGAAACTCTACTGTAGTTGCGTAAGTATGTGTACGCATACCCTCTAATTTCAAGTTGGCCCAACCCCGAACTTCAGTTGGGTCAACCCCGTATTTAAAGTTGGCCCAGCCCCAATGTTTAAGAAAGTTAGAACATAGAAATTTAAATTGGACCGCATTTGCATTTCAAGTTGGCCCACCCCCCGATTTCAACATGGCTTATCCCCAAATTTAAGTAGGCCCACCCCGAAATTTCAAGGTCGCCAACCCCCCAACTTAAGTTGGCGAACACCGAAATTTAAGTTGGACCACATGCAGGTTTAACCTTGGCTTATCCCCAGATCAAAGTTGGTCCATCTCGAAATTTCAACGTGGCAAACCCAGAAATTTCAGATTTGCCCAGCCCCAGATTTGAACTTAATTAATCTCCAAGTTTAAGTTGGCCAACTCACAAATTTATGTTGGCCCGCTCCTAAATTTCAGTTGGCCGACCTCCAAATTTTATGTTGATCCAACCCCAAGTATCAAGTTGGCCTACCCCTACTACGAGCTTCCCCATGCATGTTCTAAAGGCCACTATACATTTCTATAGGTACTCTAGCTTTTATCATTCATTTGGAACTAATTTCTTTTCTTATAGCTTATAAAGCTACCACTCATCTACTTGTCCAGTGTTATAATAAATAAATGTCCCAAGTATGGAAATTACTCATTTTTGTGCAGACACAAAGCTTCTCGGGTGACGGGGCTCTTATCTCCACAAAGGTTGCTTACGCATTAAAACGCAGGCAATTGCTAAATTATCGGGTTTTACGTGGCAAACCACAATCTGGTTATGACGCACGACGTGGTAGGGCCTTCTGCGTAGTGCGATCACCTGGGATTCCTTAACGCGCATCTAAATCTACGTACATGTTAGTTTTCGCATTTCGCCCCCATGGAAATGCGGCACCCGTTGCAGGGATTCCATTACGCGAACTGTGCTTATCCCATGCACATGCTGGAATCTATGTGCAGCGAAACTTTCTTGAAGCGGGTAATGAAATGCTGTAAATCTGCTAATTGCATTCCTGCGTCTGGCGTAAAACAGCTGGCACGCTCATGTGCTGTCGCGCACGTGTGCTATGTAATGTGACAAATATTATATTGGCTAGCGCTTCTTCATTTCTTATTATATATGGTAAATGTATCAACCGGTTCTTCACCGGTCAACCGTTGTGCGTATGTGCCATAGTAGGAAAATTATCACCCTCAACCAATCGCGATAATCAAAGATGTAGTTGCAGTTTCCACAATATGAACCGACCGCTTATTGGCCAATCAACCGTTATGAATATGTTCCTTGATATGCATATAATTAGCACAATATTCGACACAAGAAAACGCTTCTTGACCTATCTTCTTGTGAGCATTGCCCGCTGTATGGAAATCGTAACATTCCACAGAGGGAAAGAGAGGGAGAAATGATGCACAGAAAAGCAGGAAGGCTAACCAGAGATAGTTCCGGTTAGCTACCCTGCACGGGAGATAAAAAGAGAAAGAGGGTGGAAGCGGGAGAGAGAGATAGCGAGAAAGAGAGATGAGCACAAACTAACTGCGTGCGAGACGCTCTGCGAGACGTCTCCCCTTACGCTAACTGCGTAAGGGGAGACGTTCTTAAAGCCTATCGATTACCCGGACAGCGATGAAGTTGGTATGGACTGCTGGGTTGCACATATTGAACTCTATTGTGTGACATTCTACAATAGAACGCATTATCATAGCAGCAGGGAAATAACTGTGTAAGAACTTCATCGGCAGGCATAAGACTTTCGCGCTATGAGCGCATTTGTTTCACTGGTGGTAGTCTGGCACAGGCCAAAGACCTGTGAGGGACATCGCTCAAAGAATCTGAATTTATTAGTTTCCAATCTATTGCTGTCAGCACACGGTTTTAAGCTGAATACTTCACCGGGACCTAACCGACGTTCCTGCATCATCTGTAATAGTGGCACCCGTTTTATGTCTTAGAATACCATTAATTCAAGCAAATTTCGAAACATATAATGCTCTGCCGCATGGCGGAAAACTTTCTTACTCAGAAACAATGTACGTGGTCCCCGTAATGTTACGTCTTCCTACAGTTTCTACACTGGCTGCGGCTAGCCGCAAGCATTGTTATATTCATGTACTGCGCATGTAAGCACAGCGACCGCTACTGCCCCAGTGGAACCTATGATTCAACCACACTTCTAAATTATTAAAAAAAGAACAGTATTGTACAGAAACGCCTTTCGACCTTCATCTACGGAGCTTAGTAACACATCGAGAAGCTGCTTTACAAAGATGGAAGGCATCAATAACGTGTGTAACATCCATAGAAAAGAAACATGGATCGAGTCTCACGCACTCCTTAATGTTCTATATGCAGAAACAAATACGGCATAAAACGACACAGTTCTAAGAAATGGCAGAGAATATCACGAAGGTTACATCAGTGTAGAAAAACTCTTTAGGTTTCTTAACAAAAACGTAAAATTCAAAATGGAATGCACAGGAAGAAAAAAAAAAAGAAAACGAGAATACGGTGCTCTGACAATTAATGCAGCTGTTCTACTTTGTAGTTAGTTAGTCTCCAAATTTGTCTAGGCTCCTGCTATCGCTTTGTTCTCATTTTGGTGATCGTATTGAATTTCATTCTCGGGAATTCCTTGAGTTTTGCCTAAAGTTTTCTCGGAATTTATTATGCTTAACCGCCTACAAGTCATCTTGTGGTGCTCAAATTGGCGATTTCTATTCGTAAATGCGCACCAGGCCATTGGGAATAATTAGATGTTTTTAACTGGGTATTGTATTGGTGGCCGTTGTCGGGCGTCTTTTCTAACACGCATGAAGTATGTAGGCTCTATGTGAAAGATGTACATTGCCTGCAACAATTATAAAATAAAGCTGCCCAAGCCGCATATTGCGTAAGGCAGATGGCCGATTGTCTCTTGGAGTTAGAGAGAGGTACCGATGATAAGCACGCACAATCCAGGATCGCAGCAAGCAAAACAAATTAAAGCTTACGACGATGTAATGACATCAGTCTAGGCAAGAAAGAAGGCGAGAACAAGTCTAGCGAATATACTCCTGCAGCTGCTCCTGATGATCATTAATAGGTGGGTGATTCACTGAAGTCGGCAAAGAGTTAACTGAAAGATTCAGCGCTGCCTGTGTCTAAATTCAATGACGCGTGTGCTTATAGACTTCTCTGCGGCGTAATGTTTCTTGCGTCTTTACGAGCCAACTATTCTGCGTCCATATCCGTGCTGAACAAAGCAATTTCAATAAAATAGAACGCCAGAACTTTTTTATATCGCAATGGCCCATGTGTCCTAAAATAAGCAGCAGGAGCCTCTGCGGTAGCTACCTCAATTAGGTAAAAAATAAAGATGAACACAATTTTTGCTCGTAGGTTTTAGCGTCGCAAACCAACACTGGGACCAATAGAGATTGCGCAGTCGAGGGTTATGGAATAGTTTTCACCAGAGTAAACCCAAAGCAGAGGAAAGATGAAATAAAGATGGAGCCCATTTTTCGCCACATGTGCTTCCTAGACATACTGTGATAGATTTTCAAGAAACATGGTAATTCTTGACATTTCAGTCTGCAACAATGACTCCTACCTGTAGTATATTAATATACCAAAGCTATATTAATTTACCAATGCTATACTATCTAATTATTGATTGCGCACACACATTGTCACGCCATATATGACAAATGCCTATTTAATAATGTTTTCCAAAATGTATGTGTTTCCGAGAATTGGTCTGAAACTAAGCAGCCATGAACAACAATGGCGGTAAAAAGTTAACTTAGAACTGGATAAAAATTACGCCAACTGGCGTCTCGCCATTAATGTAGGCCGTAATGCGTTTAGTAGGAAAACAATGTAGCAGCGCGCCGTATCATCATCATCATCAGCAGCAGCAGCCTGATTACGCCCACTGCAGGGCAAAGGCCTCTCGAATACTTCTCCAACTACCCCGGTCACGTACTAATTGTGGCCACGTTGTCCCTGCAAACTTCTTAATCTCACGCGCCCACCTGACTTTCTGCCGCCCCCTGCTACGCTCCCCTTTCCTTGGAATCCAGTCCGTAACCCTTAATGACCATCGGTTATTTTCTCTCACCATTAAATGTCCTGCCCATGCCCATTTCTTTTTCTTGATTTCAACTAAGATGTCATTAGGTCGCGTTTGTTTCCTCACCCAATCTGCCCTTTCCTTATCTCTTAACGTTACAACCATCTTTCTTCTTTCTATAGCTCGTTGCGTCGGCCTCAATTTAAGTAGTACCCCTTCCGTAAGCCTCCAGGTTTCTGCCCCGTACGTGAGTATTGGTAAGACACAGCTGTTATACACTTTTCTCTTGAGGGATAATGCCAACCTGCTGTTGATGATCTGAGAAGGCCTGGCGAACGCACGCCATCCCATTGTTATTCTTCTGATTATTTCAGTCTCATGATCCGGATCCGCGGTCACTTCCTGTCCTAAGTAGATGTATTACCTTACCACTTACAGTGCCTCGCTACCTATCGTACGCTGCTGTTCTCTTCCGAGACTGGTAAACGTTACTTTAGTTTTATGCAGATTAATTTTTGAGACCCACCCTTCTGCTTTGCCTCTCCACGTCAGTGCATGCATTGCAATTGGTCCCCTAAGTTACTAAGCAAGGCAATATCATCAGCGAATCAAATGTTGCTAAGGTATTCTCCATTAACACTTATCCCCAATTCTTCCCAATCCGGGTCTCTGAATACCTCCTGTAAACATGCTGTGAATAGCATTGGAGAGATCGTATGTCCCTGCCTGACGCCTTTCTTTATTGGGATTTTGTTGCTTTCTTTATGGAGGACTACGGTGGTTGTGGAGCCGCTATAGATATCTTTCAGCACTTTTACGTACGACTCATCTACACCCTGATTCCGTAATGCCTCCATGACCACTCAGGTTTCATCTGAATCAAACGCTTTCTCGCAATCAATGAAAGGTATATATAAGGGTTGGTTATATTCCGCACATTTCTCTATCACCTGATTGATAGAGAGCACGCCGTATAGCTCAAGTCAAATTTATTTTTAACCTTCTTGTGGTCAATAACAACCTTCATAGCTCCGGTTATATGTCACATACACTGTCTCCGGTATGAGCCTAGTATGCATATGGAACTTACTTGCCAAGATCAGCTATGAGTATGGCGGCGTGACGATGGCTGCGTGAGAATGGCACAGTGACCACGACGAAATGATGCAGGGGTAACCACGTCGATGGAACAACAAGGGTGCTATGACCAGGACAACATGACAATAAGATGGCGATTCTGAAATGGTGACAATGTTTTAATGATGAGAGCGGGAATATGACGGCCATGACGTGTTTGCGACTACATGACAACTCCATGACAAAACTGGAACGGTGAAGATGGCAAGATTACGATGGGATGACAACGGCAGGATCACAATGAATGCAAGACAGCGACTGTCCGACAAGGCCGAAATCACGACAATCGCATCGCGAAGATGGAATAATCACGATTTAATGACGCCAGCAGGATTAGGATAGAATGATAGAGAATGAATGACGTTGACAAAATGACCGCGGTATGATGATGGCGGCTTGATGATAATGGGATTAGGTTTCGGAAGTGATGACGCTCGTATTATTAACCGAGGGTCCCACTACAGTTCTTTCACTTTGGGACCCTCGTCTGTATATTTGTCATGTAATTACTTCTTTTTTTTTTGGAACCAATAAATCTGAATCTGAATCTGTAGCACGTCAGTGTGAAGTCTACAAGCATCGCAACCGTGGTATGACTATGCCGGTGTGAAGTCGATAGAACGACGACTACGCCTTGACAAGAATCGAATGAGGGTGTTATGGCGACAAAGAGGGACCACCACTATGGAATGACTACGAATGCATGACGGCTGTATGACGACAATGGAGTGACGGCGGCGGCATGACGAGAGTCGGATGATAAAGGTATCATGACAACAATGAAACGACAACGACGGTATCACAACCACGAGTACATACAAATTGCGCCAATCTATTACAGGATTTGGGCCACAGGGTTCGGTGTAGAACGCGTGATGACGACGGCATGATAGTCAGAGGATGCACCGTGAAGGACGACAAATCAACCGACCACGACGGCATCAGGACCATGAGCAATCTTTTGACTCAAGGTGCTAGACAAATTAGGCAACAGAGTCAATGTAGAAGGATTCACGAGCACTTTGTGACGATAGCCAGATAATGACAAAGGTAGAATGACTACAATGTAACGACCACTGAAACTTGACTGCTAACTACAATGTAACAGCCACAAAAGATGGACGGATGCGAACACATGAGCACATAAAAGGTGCTCCAAAATATTAGACAACTTGGGGCGGCGTAGGAGACATGAGGCCAGAGTGATATGACTAAGCTGACATCTAATGGTTCATGTTCACAGAGAACTTGGCCCACTGCGTTGGCGTGACAGGCTAGATGGATGGACGGACGGACGGAAAGAGAGATAGACAGACAAGGACAGACAGACGCATACATAGATATATAGTGAGAGAAATAGATGTGTCAGCTATTTATGCGTATTTAATATTTGCACAGATTTTCAGTCCGTCATTGGCTAGAACTGTCTCGTTAATAAGTTAAATGCTGACTTATAAAATATCCTAAGTTGGTGTAGTGTTAACATGTTTTCTAATAATGCATCTAAGACTAAATTTGTTGTATTTTCTTCACATGACTGAAAAGTACCACCCTTCGAACCATCACTTTTGGTCCTCGCTACGTTCCTCCAAGTTCATGTTCATCTTTCCTTGGTATTCTACTTGATTGTAATTCGAAATATCACAATCATATTGATCAGTTAAAAAGGAAATAACTTACGGTATACGCATCTTAATTCAATCGATCCCATTTTCACCATCTACCCTGATTCGGTTTTTGTTTGCTTTTTTTCCCTTTTCTTCTTTTTCACCATCTTTCTTTTGTTGATGTAAATAAAGTGTTGGTATTTTCATCCCACACAATTTTGCCTGCTACCTTGAGATATGCTAAGCCTTGTTATAATTTGTAATCCATTCTGTATTTTGTTCCGTAACCGTTCTTGTTGCATCTGTACCACCTTATTATATGCTACTGTTGCTTTGAGATGTTAGCTATCATAACTGTTCTTGTACTGGAGGTCGCGACACAATCATAGACAAGGGACATCTTTCTGTACCCTAAATACATTTAATGTGAGCCAGCTTTTAGTAGTAAATTGTTTGTGATTCTGACTGTAACAAGATAAAATACTTTAAAATATGCAATTCAAGGTAAATATGGTAAACATATATGACAAAGAACGTACCGGATGAACATAATAAACTGCATGCATGCTTCCGTATGTTGCCGTAAACATAACCTCATTTTCGATAGAAAAGCATATAAGAGCTGTTTGTGTTAAATCTTAAGCAATTTGAGAAGATCCCCTGTGGCAGATAGCCTAATTCTAGTTCCTGAGCTGGTTCACTAAAAAAGAGAACATTACTTGCATGAGAAATTGAAATAGGCAGTCAAATAGTAAATAAAAAATTCGCTAAATAAGTTTTAAACCAGTTACCTTGTGGCTCAAATTGGAAGTTACAAATTTTAGTCGGTCAGGATGCAAAGCATGTTCACTTCAAAAATATTCTGTGGATCACACACCATTATCGAGAAATGCTCACACAACCTTGCATTAAAACGCAATGCAGTTCGACCTACTTTGTTAACAAAACATCAATTTAATCATCGAAGCACAAAAGGAACGTCACCACCCATGACATTCTTCACCAAGTTCGGAAATCAACATTTGAAAACTGGTGCCATCCTCACAATTCGTCCAATGTGGACAAACCTTGCGCACTAATCAGGTACAATTTGTAAATGACAATATGTGCTGTAAGGTAAATATTTAAAATGAAATTAGGGAGCCTTTTTAATATATAGAATATACATATTGACTTCTCCTGCAAGGGATGTCCGCTTTTTTGAGTTGATTAGCTGAAGGACTTGGAATTTGCTACCTGCCCCAGGAGACCTAACTTTCTTAAATATTTGCAGAAGGATCTGGTATATAGACAACAAATGTGCTCCGGAAGTACTGTGTCATGCACAAAAAGAAGAAACAGCAAAATTACATGGCTAATGAAGTATGCAATATTATATACAATACCGCTGTTTATAGGCGGTATAGTGACAAGGGTGCCAATGGCATTACTAATAATGTGCAAAAACAGAACGCAAGATGTGAAAAACCGTGCAAGCGCGGAGATTATTGATAAACGAAGGAAGAAAATTGAAGCTATAAGGTAAGTGTGCTTTTTAGAGAAGCAAATGTATCTAATCAGCCGCTGTAGGCTCGCTCAAGTTGTTCAGCTTTCTTCTTGTTATTGGAATTTTTGAACTCCTAGAGCACTCAGCGCCAAAGGAATACGCATTCAGTAATTGTGTGTGTTTATATCATGTATATCATCAGTGTTAACTTTTTTGCACAGCTGCTGAATTACAAGTTTAACCTGGGCTAGTAAAGCTCAGTTCGGTAGTGTTAGGATACAAGCTTTCGTAAATAGGTCAGTGGCCGAGTCTGTCAATTTATACATATTGCAGAAATACCTGAGCGCGGGCTTTCATTTCTGTACCTTCTAGTTTGTTATTTATGTTAGTGTATAGGGGGCCGAAGAACATTTCAATTTTCGACGATTGACGACAAACTTTTGCAAGCTAGAATATATTATAGGGTCGTTTTAGTCGCATGTTTCTCTAAGAAAGAAAAGGTGATTCATTGTGCTAGAACGGACATTGTTAATACGAGGTTTCCATCCGAAGCTGTGTGTTACTCTTTGCCCAAGGTGTCCTTGAACTCGTTCCTGTGGTACGTGAACAATCGGCAACAAGAAAGCTTGAGAGACATGTTGTTTCTAGCGATTCACAAAACTGCACATTCCTAATAATAATCACCGCGCACCGCAGTTAGATACTGATTTTAAGTCATCATATCATGTTTTGGTCAACACGTGGGTTTATATCTCGGTACAGCTTGCAGTCATCTGCAAGTAATCTTAGTCTTTCAGTGAGTGTTCCTACCAGGATAATAACAAAAGCTCAAAATAAAGCTGGAGTCAGAACACTTCGTAAAATCGAGGATTCACGCAAAGCGTGGATTCGCGATCTTACGTATTCTATCCGTGAAAACAGCCCATTCACTCCCATAATTTAAGTACGGTTAGTTTGATAGTCGTGAGTCGAGACAACTATGGGGCCTGTTCCTAGCAGGATATTAACAAAAGCTTAAAATAAAGCTGGAGTCAGAACACTTCTTCGTAAAATCGAGGATTCACGCAAAGCGTGCACTCTAAAAACAAAGAGAGTTCCGGGCACTCTCTTTCTCTGAGAGAGTAGCTGCTTGTCCCATATTTCACTCTCTTTTCGAGAGTAGATCGACCCTCTTTGAGAGAGAGTAGGTCAACTCCTCCTGACAGAGTTTTGTTACTCCACCGCAAGGGATTGCTAGTGCTCTTCCGCAGAGTGATAGTACTCTTCCCACAGGGAGTGCTAGTACTCTTCCGCAGAGTGCTAATACTTTCCCCGCAGGGGTAATAGTACTCCGCCAGACCGAGTACTTCTACTCCCCCAAACAGAGTGCTTGTACTCCTTCAGAACAGAGTGCTAGTACTCTTCCCAATACCCTCTTAGCCAAGTCCTGGCCACGCATGCAGGCAGGAAATCAGATCAAATTAGGGCCGCTGATAAGTAGTTCCCTAGGCGGCTCCTCAGAGACAGTGGCCCAATTCCAAGTGGCCTTCAGAATAGGCCTGAGCATAGTTACGCAGGATTTTAAAGTCATTTTTCTTGGCTATTTGCTGCCTACCATGAGGCGTGACTGCTCTGAAGCGGCCTATGCGTATGCGTCCCTAACGCCACTGCGGAGAAAAAAAAAGCTAATTAACACTTAATCCGCAATTATCTTGGCAAATTTCACAATAAGGAGTCAGATAATCTAATTAGAAGACAATTGTCAAGGGAATTACATACTTAATCACAATGCGCAATACATCACGTGGATTCGAACCAGCGTACACTCGCATCTATACAATTCGAAGCAAACATCCTAACATTACACCACAGCGCCACCACACCCAGCCGTGTTCTTTTAGAGGTTATATATATACCAAATGTATTTGAGGAATCGCCTGCGGTGGGTGGGGTTTCTCTGCAGTGTGTTGTGCTGTTGTGTGCTGGAATACGTTTGCGTTTGCATCATTTCCATTCCTTGCTACGACTAACAAAGGAAGACAACGTAGACGACAACGTGGGAACTATTCACGGCTTGTCGTCACCGCAGGAAAATAACAAATGTGCCGTTCAGCTCACGATCGAGTGCTTCTCCAGTCTATGCATTATATGTTCTCCGAAAATACGCGGATAAAAAGTATCGCGCCAAGCATCCACGTATGTGAATTTAATTCGCGCGTATACTGGTGAGCATTTCTGTTTATTTTTTCCGCTAGTTCCATTCGTATATGGTCAACTGCGACGCCAGTACCAGGCATTTCGACGTGCCTCACGCTGCCGTGTAGGCGTTCTTTTCAAGTGCATTAGTTTAGAGTTTGGTTCAGTCCGCTGTGAGCTGTTGCCCTGCATTAGCAGCGGATCGTTAGCGTTTTGAAGTCCATGCATTCGAGCATTTGGAGACTGCTTATCCCGATAGCTGCGTCATATGCATTGGCACGCATGTTTAGATGACTAATGTGTCCACTTGTTACGCGTGCACTGCTCCTATCCTGTGGCAGTGCTCGTTCTAAGAGCTTCGAAGACCATGTACACTCATGCGTGTATTCAATATATATGCACAGGATGGACTTGCCGGCTAGTTGGTTAAGCATTTTAGAAGAAGAAACAGCGAAACACAAGGACGAAGCAAAAACATGGACCACACCACGAAGGGCTGGTGTGGTTAATGCTTTTTTTTCGTCCTTGTATTTGCGCTGTTTCTTCTCCCACGATACACACACACCACAGGTACGCGAAAGTTCAGGAGCATAGGGGGTTAACATTGTTTTCCCCGTTTCCTCTCAGTGTCAATGGCACAGTGCGTTGCCCGGAATTGTGCACGCTTACCCCCATATGCAGAAATGCATCATAACTTGAAGCCCATGCTTGACTTGATCTAAACGACGCAAGTCGTGAACGCACCAAAAGAAAGGCAGTGAGCATCTTGGGGGACGTTCGCACCAGGTGTCGTTTATGTCAAGTTAAGCATGAGCTTTGTATTAAGGTACATTTCTGAATACGGGGGTTAGTCATATGCTTCTCACAGAAAATGTCAAAGAAACACCCACGAAAACCAGGCACCTTCGTAAGCTTAACTAGGCAATACGAAGCTCCATAGAAAAAAAGAGGAGTGGTATTAAAAGCTTCCAGTATTTTTCTTTACTCCAAAATGGTTGCGCTCTCGTGGCTTCAATGTACAGAGATATTGCAGCGTTAGCTAAAAAGCATGAATTTCCGAACTCCATGCCAAAATAAGCTTGTAAAATTATTTAGGTGCTAGAATCCAGGGTTTGTAGCGATCCTTGAAAATCCTTTATTTCTAAAATGCCATTTTCAAGGCATTGAAAACCCTTGAATTTTTACAAGTATTGGAAAGTCCTTAAACGTGTACACTTGGCTAGACTTAGCAGACATTGCCAAGCGCTTTTTTTTCCTTCTGTGACACTCTGTCGCATGTCACAGAAAATTGTCTCTGGAGGTAATAGAAGGAAAGCGACAGCCTTAAAGTTGAAATTACAAAGGAGCTGCACATACCAGTTTTATGCACATGGAACCGGCGACAAATGTAGTTGGAGGAGCAGAAGCAGGAAGCTCAACAGTTGAGGCATTCGAAGAGAAGCCATGAAGAGTAAATCGAGAGCTACAGACATAATAAAAAGAAATTAGAAATGACTATTGCTTAGTTCATGGTGAAAAGCTGAGGCAACAGGTGACATCACATACACTGTCAAACCAAACAGTATTCAAAAACTGCAAATGTTGCAGGTCCAATTAGTTAATTGTGCTATTGCAGAAAAACTTTGAGCGCTTTCTTGAAATGCTTCCTGGTGTGCGATTAGTGGTGGGCGGTGAAAGGCAAATTAGCAGTCTTTAAATTGTTTGAAATCAGTGAAATTCGATTTGTTTTGTTTTCTTTTGTTTGCATTAAAGTTAACGCTGTTGTTGAACAAGTTATTGCCTGTCCAAACTACTACACACATTGTACGAGGTCCTTGAAGTTACTGTGTCTGGGCCTCGAAAGTCCTTGAAAACCATTGAATTTCTTTCTTCAATATTGCTACGAACGCAGTAGAACAACTGTCATGGAGTAAAAACCTTGGCTGAACAGGGGCTTATAGGCAGAGCACAGGAAGACTAGAAATGCAGTAGTAGGCATGGAGGGCCCTGAAAAAAATGTGCCACATCTGCTCGTCTGCCTTATGTTTCTGCACCGACTGTGGCATTTTTAATAGAAGTGCACTTTCTGTTCTACTCCAATAAACGCAACATTACCAACTCCAGTGTGGGGCAGTCCTTCAGCCAGCGCAGAACTCTTTCTGTACATCCCAGTCAGCTTTGTCATTTTTCCAGCATTGTAGTACAAGATTTGTTAAACTGGTTTAGCAGAATATGAGCAGTATACTCTTAAATTAGCTGTTTATTTGTATGCACAAGTTCAGGTCCTCAGTTTGGTTGCATGACAAATTGCCATACCTCCATAGATACAAGAAACAGTTTTATTACAGTTTAATTAAATCCAAACAGTAATAATCACAACAATATAATGACATACATTTCTTTTGGTACGTATACAGCCCATGTCTTGGCACTGTATAAATTCGACTATGCATCGCAAGTACTGTGTCCTGACCACTATTATTCACGTGTGTAAAACCATCACAGCAATTCTTCAACAAATATCACAGTGATTAGTGACATACACTTTGTAACTGCTTTACATGAGCATAATGTATACAAATGTTCCCTGTGTACCTACACATGACTAGTGCCACCGTACTATTACTCGCAGGTGTAAAACCAACAAAGCAGTTCCTTAAAAAATATCACAGCGCTTAGTGACGTACATGCTGTAACTCCCTTGTAGAAACTTAATACAAACGCGTGAGGACACAGAAAGCTAGCAATGGGCCTACATGGGAATACCACCGCCTCAATACTAATTCACAAGTGGAAAACCAACCAAGCAGTTCTTTAAAGAATATCACAATGCTTAGTGACATACGTTTTCTAACTAGCTTATATAAGCTTTATACAAACATGAGAACATACACAAAGCTAGCGGTGCACCTACATAGAAGTGCGGCCATCTGAACACGATTATTTGCAAGTGTAAGCTCAACAGAACAGTTCGTTTTAGTGACGCACATTTGTAACTGCCTTATACAAGCTTAGTGCAAGCACAAGAATGCGGAAAAATATAAATTAACAACTTTCTCTATGCATACACAAACAGATCAACACAAATGGTAAACACCGCTTTGAAGACACATGTGACTGTGGCAAAGTGCAGTGCTGTGCCGGTTGAAACTGCCATCCACAAAAGTATTGAGCAATGCTTAAACCACAGGCAATAAAGTGCTCAAAGATTGTGTCTCTAACGTAACTATTTTAATTCAAATTTCTTGAATATAGGGCTCTCTTGCAGATAAGGCATCTGATCCAACTGACCTGATTTTACGCCTGCTACATGCATACAATGCACTCAGATATAACTGGCAATAATTATTATAAAAGACATTTAAAAACTTGATAGTATGATGAAGATGCATGACTAGAAAAGTTCTGTCCCCCTCGTACTTGTTAAAAAAGGTGTAAGTACGACACATGTTCTTTTTTTTCCTCAACTTTTGCATTAATGGACACCCGAGAACCTCCAACTGACAAAAAAAGAAGATACTGCTATGTTAATAGTGTTATGAATAATTTTTTGTGAAAGCTTTTTTACAGACAAGTTGCAGTCTCGTTTCTGGAGGTTGAGCTACATCTTGCAAAATAACTTGAAAAGTGGTCACATGGGAGCATGACACCATGTCATAATGTTTGTTTCAGTTGACTCTCTTGCCCTACAAGTCGCTGCTCACTGTGGCCAGTGATGCAACAGCAGTGTCTGTGTGATTTTCATCACACTTCTGTCCTATGCCATCCTTACCAGAGTTGACGGCACATAGATACCCAAATTTCGGTAGTGTTGCTTTCTCAGGTGGTTGCTTTTGATTTGCTCCATATCAGTTGGCACTTCAGCTGCATCAGACTTCTTTTTTACCTCTTCAACAACAATCTTATGACACCTGTGTTGTCCTTCTAGTTGCCAACAAAGACCAGTCAATCTAGCAACAACACTGACAGTCTCTACTATGTTCTAATGGGGGAGAGGTGTGTCCAACCATGTGTTCCACATTGTTGTCGCTATGTGGGCTGGCTGGGGAGGCAACAGCTGTAATATGTTTGCATTTGCATATCTTAAAGTGATGCTTGTACTGTGTTATAACACCTAACTTAGTCTTGCACTTGCTGCACAAGAATACTGGCTCACAGACGTGGTGAAAAGCTTTTGTATGTTGAGCAACTGAGTTGTATGCACTACAAAAAAAGTCACA
Source organism: Dermacentor andersoni (assembly GCF_023375885.2). Classification (NCBI taxonomy): domain Eukaryota; kingdom Metazoa; phylum Arthropoda; class Arachnida; order Ixodida; family Ixodidae; genus Dermacentor; species Dermacentor andersoni. The sequence continues at coordinate 22,522,774 of NC_092824.1, read as the reverse complement.
GCGATAGCACACATGTTGCTCTACCAGGCCTGGTGTGGCTCCTTCTGACACTGCTGCTGATGCTGACGCGCTGCTGCTTGCAGCTGCAGTAGACATGGCAGTCTCTGTATCTATTGCCGCCGTGTCATCTGTCATGGTAACTTCAAGTGGTATTGGGCTCACTTCTGCAACAGAGACGTCGATTGCCCCTTGAGGGCTCTCGTCATCAGGGCCAATAATTTCGTAGGCATTGTCTCCTGCATCGAAGAACCAATAAGAACAGCCTGAATTAATAAACATAGCTCTAAAAAGTACGGACATCAAGACTTAACCACAAGCTTTGCACATCAGTTAACGGGCTTAATGAATAATACTTGCAGGAGGAGTTACACAATTGTGTGTGTATATTACAGTAAACCCTCATTAGAAGAGTTACTCAAGAGGCACGGGAAACATGTCTCCCGAAACCAAAAATTTTAAAACACTGAGGAGCCAGACTAAATCACTTTATTATGCATCATCAATAAAGTATGTTTAGATATATCTGAAGTAATAATTGCTCAGGGTGGCTTTAAGGGCCCCTAAACCCCTTCTCGACATTTTTTGAACATTTCAAGTAAACACGCGTATCGAAATCAGTATGCCGTCACAATCGACGAAGCCAAACGACCCCGTGCGCCTCTCTGGACCTATCCTGCACCCCCCAGTTTGTCCTGACGTCACCAAGCTGTCCCTGATGATGTCACCGGTTTCCGGTGCTTTCGATTGGTCGAACGAAAGTGTACGACTGCTGGCAAGGCCTGCAAGCAAATACACACACTCCTTCTTCCTCGTCGCGTTGCTCGCGATGCCATTGTGGGCAGCCAATGGGGGCAAAGAACAGAAACGCCAACAAAAGGGTCTCCATGAGGCTCTTCAACACGAGTCACCATACAGTTCCATTGTATTGGCTAGGTCATTAGCGCCACCCCTCGCAGGACGACGGGCCAGCGCGGCAGCAACAGAGCTCGTTGGTGATGGCCTGTCCCGTAACATTTGGAGGTGTACTAGGTGACGAAAAGACGATACTGTCCAGATGGCGTGTACCAGATGAAAGAGTAAAATGAGTGGGGACTACTTTTCGATAATCAAACACACGTAGCTCCACTATTACTGCACCGTGTCGAAAACTTCTCGTGGCTACCTGTTCGTTGCCTTATCGTGTACAACTGCAACACCGCAACTAAATTTCAACCTAGGTGGTTTAGGCGCCCTTTAAAGAACACTCACACCTTTTTAGTGACTGTACATTGTGTTAGCTTCCTTCCCAACTTCTGGAATTTAAACACTTCACTTTGCAAGCCTTGTTGCTCGCAGTACCTTTGAGGTGCTCTTAGACGCTCGTCAGCTTCAACTGCCGACACTTTCTTCCCTGCACTGTCCTCATTGCCCTCCTTTTCTAGTTCATGCTAAAAGAGACATGCGCAATTGACTTGTGTGAGGATTGCGTGATCTTTACGCCCTTCGGAGCACACAAGGTGCATGAAGTGAATGTGTCTGGGTTGTGTTCCTTCGAAGTAGTGAATACTTAAAAAGTCATCCTTAGTAACAAAGGTGTCTCTTGTATACAGTATTGTTAACGTGGCAAACATAGGCAAACCAACCAAACCATTTTCAGATGTCTCTTACAACCAAGTGTATCTTGTAATGAGATTCAACTGTACTGAATATTTTTCATCTATGGGTCATCTGCATGTACATATAGTCTCAGAGACATGTTGTGTGGAATGGCGAATCAGGAAACAGTTCGTACTCTTACCTTTTGTCCCTAATATAAGCAGCTGATAACAATATGATAAAAAAGCAGGGAATGAGGCTAGCATGGAACATAATCCTTCAGCTCTAAACAGTTTTTTGGGCCCACATCATTCCCTCATATGACATAAGGAAACAACTTGATTGCAGTAATGGCTGCATGTGATCTGAGTTGATTGAAACAAACTATACGTAAGGTAGTCCTGTATGTAATTTTATCAGAGTGCTTTTTATATGTTCTGCTGGCGATCGTGGCTGCACGATGCTTCTCATGCTTTTTGGCATGATTCCTTTCTTTTCCAATCCACTCTTTTTTCTGGTTTTCTCCCTTTTCCCTTCTCCCTTGTGTAAAATAGCACACCTGAAGTATCAAATCTGTTGAACTAACGTGCGTATCAAACCTGTTAACATGTGTGCTTCTCTGTGGTCTGTGTTGTATTTTTGCGCTGTACAAGTCAATTCAACATGAAAGATGGAACGTCCGTGCCTTTAGTTTAATTGTGTGTGTGTGTGTGTGCGTGTGTGTGTGTGTGTGTGTGTGTGTGTGTGTGTGTGTGTGTGTGTGTGTGTGTGTGTGTGTGTGTGTGTGTGTGTGTGTGTGTGTGTGTGTGTGTGTGTGTGTGTGTGTGTGTGTGTGTCATGTTTGGAATATATGTACATTCAGGAGTGCCTGCATGCTCTTCCCTGCTCCAGTGACGAAAAGGAGAGCCTGTTTATGTACCATAGTAAAACATTCAATGGCTTTCGCTGTGCCCATTACATCCCTTATCATATGGAACTGTCACAATACAGAGTAGCAGTGGTCCATAATACTTGCCCATCCCAACATAACTATAAATTAGCACATACCGACATGCTGCGAAACAGCTGTTGCAAAGCCGCTGGTGCTGGCAATTTCCGCAGCACTGCAGTGGTACAGCCGAGTTCCACCTGTATAGTGACAAATACATCTGCATGTTAGCAACTCAGGAGTTGCTGATGGTTTCTTAAGCTTTACACTACACAAAAATAGTAATTTAGACAAGTTTGTTGGAACAAATGCACATAATTAGGACACCATTTAAACACTAACACGATTAACTGCCCCCAATCTCTCACTCACTAAGGGATAATACTACTGAAACATCGGTGGAGAGCTCAGATTAACACAGCCTATAAAGGACAAGCTTTCTTTGAGGAAAACAGCTAAAACAGCGGTTAGTTTTCTTGATCATTTTATGTGGTAGCTTTGATTTAAATGTCATGCAGTACTATAAAATATGAAGTGCCGTATCTCTAGCAGCAGAAGGCGTGGTCAGCCTCATGGTACAACTGATTTTTGCACTGTTTGTGTCAGTGAGCTGACACATACAACGAAAACCGAATTCACACATACATATACAGTGCCAAGTGCACTTCTTCTGAAAACGCAGCCACCAGTTCCAATGCTGCTGAAAGGAAAGGTTATACAGAGTGCGAGACTGCACGGAACTACCACTTATGACTGTAAGTGTATCATTTGCTGATTGGAGAGGTAGTCACATGCTATTTCTGGTCTCTTTTAGAAGCCTTACTAAAGGATAAATTAAAATCTATTCATAAGTCACGAATTTCACGCATCCACAGTTTGGCTCAATAACTTGTGAGAAAAAGACATGTTTACCTGGAATAGCAACCTTTTTTTCCTGCTGCAAAACTTTCCTTCGAATTAATGAAATAACTTTTTCAGCGTCATAATATATTGCATTTCCCGCAACTACTTGCCGGCAGTGGCGAGTTAGTGTTTATATCCGACTCATTGGGCGACAATACTGCCAAACACAAATGCTTCACGAACACGAGAATATGTCCTTCGCAGAGAAAATAGCAGCCATATATGCCTCTGTGAGACATGATCGCACCTTTGTGGTCAAAATGTACATTAGAACGACATCACCATCTCCATTAAAAAAAAAAGCCTCAGTACAAGGCAGCAGCCAACTGTATAATGTGAAATTGCAACTGATGTCCACTTACTGGTGGCCTGTGTTTGAGTCAATTCTGGCAGTTGACTGGGTGCTGAGAAATGCACGTCCTGGGTTGTCCCTACAAAACATACAGGGTTATGTCAAAATGTTGAATGTTGAATATATATATACGCCGGCATTTCGTAAGTCGCAAAAGAAATGAGTAAACTAATAAACAACTGTAATGTAAACAGAGTACACATCGTAAGATAGGCTGTCAACTGGTAAATGCATTATGCGAGAAACCTAATGCATAGGAAAGACTATATGTATACACACGAAGCTGACACACAATTTAATTCGCTCTAGGTTTTTCCGTCCAATATAATATATTCAAATTATTATGTCTCGTGGTTAGAGCGAAATTAGTGTAAATTACGCAATAAGTTATGTACCCTGGAAAACTTTTCTTCAAGATGCACCTGTGCGCGCTTCGAATGAGTAACGTTGTAAAATTTACGTACATGGCATTTAGCATAGTTGCTGAACACGGATTTCCTTTGCCCTGTGTCGTGTACAGTGAGCTACATATATCAACCCCCCCCCCCTTTTTTTTGTATTAGCCATACTGCGTGCGACTGCACCTATACGCACGTCAGTAAACCTCATTACACAGAAATAAAAAAAGAAAGAAGCGCCAATCACCCATGCCTGCATGTTGTACTGGGACTACCCTAACCAAGCATGGGCTGTTGCTTTTTATAGTAACCACAGGCACCGTGCTCATTGCAAGTATGTATCATGTCACTAAGCAAATATGCAATTTCATTGTACCACTATTTTTTTATCACATGGATGTACCTGTTGAGAGGTAAGACAAAAAGCAGTCACTTCTCAGAACTAATCAGCTTTTTTAAACACATTTCTAACTTTTCAATGACACTTGCTGCTATGTGTTTGTCTCCAGAGAGCATACTTGATTTGACTTTCCATTCAGAGACATTACATAAATATACCATGTTAAGATGACTGCCTAGAGCACGTGAGAATTTTCATCTTGGTGTAACATACTGTATCTTGATTTTGTTGACATTTGGTCAGATGGTACACCAAATATACCCACATACTAGTTTTTGTGTCCAAATTGCATGCCAATGTATTTTGATTTCTTGACATTCGCTCCTCTGCACTACGTGAAGTCGCGCTGCACTGGCTCTTGCACATCGTCGTGTCCTTGCAGCTGCCTTCTTGCGTTATATAAAGCGCGTGCCTGAAAAATATCGTGTGCAAAAGTCAACACAAGGGCATGGTGCAAAACAACATCAAGACAGTCAAGGCCATGGCAATAAAAGAAAGTCTTAGCTCTTAGTCTTCCTAGTGAAATGCATGCAAAACATCCAAATGACTGCAATAGTCAACTGCTAAACTAACTTCAATTTTTAGATTTAAACAAATAACAGATAAAAATCACCTTAAGCACCCTTTCCTGCGATAACTTAACTACGATCTGGTGGTGTACCTTCGACTTTTATATCACATGTCATTTCTTGTATTTCATCCATGCTTTCTTCCGACTTTCTTGTATAACGTGCTTTTTCGTGTTTGATTGTAAATGGCATGTCTGATGATGTATTTAATCTGTATGTGTTTATAATACGCTAATGTCCTGACTATTTATATCACCATCAATGTTGTTATTATTAACCGAGGGTCCCACTACAGTTCTTTCACTTTGGGAGCCTCGTCTGTATATTTGTCGTGTAATTACCTTTTTTTTGGTACCAATAAATCTGAATCTGAATCTGAACCAACAGTTCATCCTTGCTTGTCACCAATGTTAGAATACTCCTGCTAATAAATAGAATATTGGTCATTTTCAGACGTCATAGGTCTGTCATAAGTCTGGTGTATCGCAAACACCACTTGTGACACATCCTGAGCACGTGCCCAGTGTGCCCCCCGCACCGTCCCTGGTAGTGCCATTGCTGAAGCCATAATTTGAGGATCATAGCTGCAAACGTGATGCTCAGTAGGCATGAAAGTGTTGTCCATCAGTTCAATGGATATATGGATGTGCCTATAAAAAAGGGCACAAGGCTTGTTATGGCAAGCTTATCAACATTTCAATACTAACAAGTAAGTTCACTGCGGCCTGCATCTAAGCTTGCTAAAAGGCATGAACTTATTTTCATTTATGAGGTGCACAATGGAGCTCATTTTTGACAGACTCGACTACTGCTGCAGTTTGAAATCTAGCATTTTAGATTCTTGAAGGCATGTAAAAGTTGCAGTTAAACCGCAGTTATTAGTCTATTCGACCAACATATTGTACTGTGTACGACAGATGACTGGTAACAAGGAATTAAAGCAACATTTTATTTTGATATTATATTTCTCTACTAAAAATATTCAAGCGATAAACACATTTTGATCTGCCATGCAGCAGCAAAATGCACACATGACGCTTGTAACCCCCAGAGGAAGGCTGATTTAGCTGTTCATATGAGATAACTCTGACACGCCAACTCATATTAGCAAATGCACAGGCATGTCCAAAAGAATAAGCGTATGCAAAGCGCCCCTGCAATTGTAATTCCACAAAGCAGCCGTTATATTCGATGCCGATGCAAAACTAGCTGCTCGACAATTCACCGAGTTCGTAGACATAAGCATCCTTTCAGTTTCGCACCGTGCTCGAAAACAGCAACAGGAGACAAAACCAGACCTATAATCACACCATTTCAATACATGAGCAAAAACAGTTCAGACTTAGGGATAAACACTGTGAGAGCGATTTAATGCGCGACGGCGACGAGCGACGGCGACGAGCGACGGCTTCGAGCGACAAAACGGGCCGTCGCTCGAACAGACGGCTCGGTTCTGGAAATCTAGAAATCATCGCTCGTCGCCCGGAAGTGCTATTAGCGACCAGCCAATAGCGCGAAGCCGGAACTGGATGTACATCGCTCAAATACTACCGATTGTCGCGCGGAACGAGAAAATGATTCAATTTTTATACGTGCGAGGATAAGAACCTACTCCAATACCTCCGGAAATATTTTATGCTACTTTTTATAGTAAAATACATCAACGTAAATTGCTAAAGCACGCGTCACGCGTGATTGCAGCCCTCATACCGGCAACACCGGGGAGGCGTCGCTCAAAATTGTCGCTCGCACGGAGTACGACTTGTAGGCGACGAGCGAACGCGACAGCCATCTCCATCGCGTCGCTTGTAGCTGCCGCGCGCAAGATCGCTTATATGGGGTTTATACTTTTTTCAGCATAAAACATGGATTCCTCATGCGTTTTCCGTAAGTTCAAGATAACGCGCCCAATTGACCTCTTGCAGCATGCAGCTGAATGCCTGCGGCAAAGTTTCTAACTAGCACTGGTGCTGCACGTAACTTCAGTGGTCGCAGATTCGCCCTGGGCGAGACACCCTCAAGCGCGCGGCTTATTTATACCAAAAGTATGCTCCCAGCAAAATGACGCCTTCTGTTATGTGATTCCTTATTTTAACAGCGTTCCGTACACAGCAGACTGCCAAACTGAATAAATTCAAACACACAAAACGCACGCTAATCACGCTCCGCATAGGCTCGGGATCACAGGCTGGTGAACAAACCATTTTAAGCGCCCTCTCACCTGGCGTCTTATTGTACATACCATAGCTCTGGCAGCATTTGCGATTTTCAAAGCTCTTACGGATAACTGCAAGGTGATAAAATCACATGCAGTTATCGCGACGACTGGCTTTTTCGATTGACATCGAGAGACACAGCGCGTATGCCTAGTCCGTTGTCAATCGCGTCGGCTAAGCGCAACGACGACTTCCTGGCGATAGCATGTCATATAAGGAGAATGTGCACCTAAGTTAGAATTCACTTACCGTGGAGGATTTCTTGTTACATCCAAGGCATGACTGACGACTGTCGTGTTTTCGCGGCGACGCGAGATGGCTGACACGCTATCTCCCTTGGATGGTTTTGTTGCTGCTCGCTGGACGGATCACCTTTCTCCGGTGCTGTGTTGTACCGCGATCATGAGCGCGCGCGCGCGGTGGAGCAAGTCCGAGTGAAAAAGTAGAGCGCTCGCTACGCGTTCCTTTGAACTGCGGCGGCCTGTTCTCTTAGAAGCAAAACGATGTGTTCTTTGCTCAGCGTGCATGAGTGATATATTGCCATGTTCGGGGCCAGCCACCTACAGTTGAAGCAGAAGATTGCGCTATGTTTTGTTCTCTAATGCCGCAAGAGTAGAACGGGCATTCTACTCTCTCTCTGAAGGGGAGAGTGAAAAGCACATTTCACTCTCTTCTTGGTGACAGAGTGCACAATGCATTTCACTCTCCTCGACATTTTGCGAGAGTAAAACAACTCTTTGAAGAGTAAATCAGCAGCTTCACTCCTGCGATACCCTTCCTAGTTTTTAGAGTGTAGAGTATGTGAAGGCGTACGTTTAGCAAGGTCAATTACCCATAGGAAACTCTGACCATGAGAAGGAAATTCACAGACGAATGAAAATGGGTTGGAGCGCATACGGCAGACATTGTCAGCTCCTGACAGGAAGCTTACCATTATCGTTGAAAAGGAAGGTGTACAATCGGTGCATTTTACCGGAGCTGACATACAACACAGAAACTTGGCGACTGACAAACAAGTTTGAGAACAAGTTAAGGATCGCGCAAAAGAGCGATGGAACGAAGAATGATAGGCATAACGTTAAGAGACAGAAACAGACGGTTTCAATCGGAGAGCAAGCGGGTATAGCCGATATTCTAATTGACATTAACAGAAAAAAATGAAGCTGGGCAGGCCATATAATGCGCAGGTGTGATAACCGTTGGACCATTAGGGTTACAGAATGGAGAAGGGAAGCGCAGTCGACGACGGCAAAATTTAGGTGGGGCGATGAAATTAGGAAAGTTGCGGGCGCTAGATCGAAACGGTTTGTTGGCACAGGAGAAGGGTAATTGGAAATCGCAGGGAGACCCCTCGTCCTGCAGTGGACATAAGATGAGCTGATGACGAAGATGATGGTGATGACATAAGAAATTCTGTTATTTGTTGTTAAAAATGCTTAAATCATTTTACATAAACAGATTTGTGCTCCCATACTTCACTCAGAAGAAAGTAACCTCTTTTTTCCTGTTAAAGGCAACGGAAAGGTGCAGATTAATTGGAAACCATCATGCTGCCTGCATCAACGACGTGGTAAGATGGCTGGTGTGCTTAATTACTCAAAATCACGCTATGACAGATACCTACAATATACAGCAAAAGAAATGCATTCACAACTACGCACGTGCCGACACTGGCAGAATGATTGACATGTTAGCCTCATTTACAGCAGACTTTGCAAACAATTTTCAAAACAGAACGGTAGATGATACCTGGAGCTTGTTCAGCGATAAACTCAAAGAAGTTGAAACTACATGTATACCAAAAATGACCATCAGCTCAAGGCAAAACGATCCATGGTTTAACCACGAAGTAAAGAAGTGTATAAAAAAGAAAAAAAGAGCGTTCAGAAAAGCTGCCCGAGCAGATGCTCCAGAAGACTGGCAAAATTACAGAACCATAGCGCGCCATACAGAAACTACAATTCTAGAAGCTAAAGACAAGTTTTTTAATTGCACCTTTCCCAATATGATAAAATCTCATCCGAAAAAGTTTTGGCAAGTAGTTAACCCAAAACCGTATCACACTGCTCCCTTACAAATTTCCGAAAGCGGAGCAGTGCTTAACACAAAAGATAAGAGTGGGCTATTTAACAAATGCTTCTCTGCAGTTTTTACTAACGAACTACCACTTGATAACACTCACATACTTGGACAACTATCTATTCGATTGCCTTTTTCATCCATCATAATAACGGAACATGGTGTCTCTCGTGCAATTGACAGGCTTCCTCATAAAACCAGCCCAGGTCCTGACGGTATAGGTGCTAAACTTCTAAAATTGACCTCGCTCACACTACTCTTCAGTTTTGCTATCGCAAATATTTCAGCAATCACTCGATACGGGGTGCCTACCTGTAGATTGGAAATCAGCATTAGTGATACCGGTATTTAAATCTGGTGATACAGCAGACCCTAAAATTACAGACCTATATCACTGACATCTATTTGCTGCAAATTCCTGGAACACATCCTATACTCTCACATTATACGCTATCTTAACGATAATAACCTGCTCCTGAATAACCAACATGGCTTTCGCCAAAATCGCTCGTCAGACGCAACTTTATGAACTCGTAACAGATATTCACATTTCCTTGCAGATTGATTAGTACAGACGCAATTTAATTGACTTTTCTAAAGCTTTCGACCGAGTACCTCATAATGAACTAAAACTGAAAATTAGAAACCTACAGCTTGACTACAACACGACGCGATTAATTGAGGAGTTCCTAACGAACCGATTTCAAGTAATCAGTCTCAACAACTGCTTTTCTAACCGCTCTCACGCCACTTCGGGAGTTCCTCAAGGAGCCGTCCTTGGGCCACTGCTATTTTTAATATACATCAATGACATTCTCTTCATAGATGACTGCGTCTTGTGTAGTGAAATAAGCTGCCCTGCCGACATCTCTGGGCTGCAGTTTGTTTAACAAAACTAACCGACTGGTGTGACACGTGGCAGATGGAAATTAACATAGCCAAAACTAAACACCAAAATTTGCTTCAATAACTCGATCTGCCTCTGACCAATATACAATACGCGGTATTACTGTTGACTCAGCATATTCAGTCAACTACTTGGGTGTCCTGTTTATCTCCAATTTAAGCTGGACTGCTCACATTGAACACATCACCACAAAATCATGCAAAAAACTTGGTTACCTGAAACAGCGCCTACACCTTGCTAACACAGATACCAGACTGCGCGCATACAGTTCTCTTATCAGGCCTTCTTTAGAATATGCGTCCATAATTTGGCACCCCCATCACTCTAACCTCACGAACCTACTCGAATCAGTTCAAAATAAAGCTGCGCGGTTCATCTTAACTTCATACTCTCGATATCATAGTGTGTCCGCCTTAAAGGATTTACTTAACCTCCCTTCACTTGACATGCGCAGGAAATTATCACGGTTGTACTTCTTCCATAGCCTATACCACAGCAAGATTGCATTCGCTGAGCACATATTCGTCCCGCTCCCCACATCTCGACCCGCACAGACAATGATCATAAAGTACAACCTATATTTCCCAGGACTAACGCTTATCAACATTCGCGTCTAGTTTCATCTATTGCCGAATGGAACTCGCTACCTGCAAACATTGTCTCGTTTACGGAATCATCATCACTTCATGCAGTACTGATTACCTTTTTAGAGTGTATCAACCTGTCCGATACAACATTTGCTTGAATATTTACTTAAGCAGTGCTTTCATGTGCTTCGCATTGTGTAAAATGGGTTCCGTTTCATCTGATATGTATCTGTGTAGGCTGTTTACCTAAATCATCATTCGATTGTATCCTTAAACTGTTGTTCTGATGGGCACTGATTGTTTGCATCGAATTTCAGTTTCTTATGCGTGTTTCACGCTATTGAACATTGTATGATACGAAATTCGTTACCCTTTTCTTTCTTTCTTTCTTTCTTTCGTTTTTTGTTTGCTTCTGCTAGATGTTTAGATCATTCTTTATGGTTCCTAATGCTTTCATATATTTGCATTGTACACATTTCACTCATGCTTCAAATTTTCGTCCCCCCCTATGTAATGCCCTAACGGGCCCTTAGGGTACTCAAAAATAAATAAATAAATAAATAAATAAATAATGACTGCGGCTCCCAGCAAAAGCTGCCTAATGTCTATATTGCGCTTCAAGACAGTGCGCGGACGTGGTTTGTGAACCGGGAGAGAAGTTTGACATCATGGGATGCCTTCCGCACCAAGCTACTAGAGACGTTCACTAGTAGCGAAGACAGGAGAGACAATGCGCAACGCCTGCTCAAATCCCGTTTTCAGAAACCAAATGTGAGCGTTGCCATGTTTGCAGAAGATATGGCGCGCCTTTGGCGCAGAGCAGACCATGAGATAGCCGAAGAAAAGAAGTTACGCTATCTCTTGCGCGGTGTGAAGGAGGAACTGTTTGCCGGACTCGTGAGGAACCCACCAATGACAATGGCCGAATGCACCAAGGAGGCTACCGCTATAGAATGGGCACTACAGCAACGATACCACCAATAGGATCACAAGATCTCCCCGGTGGATGCTTCAATTCTACCTCAGAGCTGTGGCACGTATCCGCGGGAAGTCATCCTAGAGATGTTGCGAGAGGAGACCCGGCAGCTCGTGATTTCTCCTATAGCACTAGTGGTGGCTTCTGTCGCTGATATCCTTCGGGAGGAAGTTCGACAGGCCTTTTCATCGCCCAACTGCAAGGCGGTGCCATGACGATTAACCAACGCGGAAGCTGTCGGTCGTCCACCTCCCGCCACGTCGATGCTGCTCACACCGTCAACCAGTACGACGCAGCCATCACCGCCAGCCACGACGTCTTATTGTCGACAGTCGCAGCCGCCGCCAGCTATGCCGTATCGCCGCCAGCCGATTGCTGCGCCTTGATCTTACGGCAAATCTACTGCTAGCTACCCGCTTCGAAAGACCGATTTGTGACGCACCGCTGACTGCCGGCCGCTATGCTTTATATTGCAGCGAAGCAGGACATGTTTACCGCACATGCCACTGCCGCGCAGCTCGGTATTGATGGTTTCCCAGCTGCAATTACCCTGTGTTTGATGCGCCACGTACCTGCGACGAAAATTCTACAAACTTTATGCCGGAAGCTTCAGCGACACCTCAATCGCGTTCCCCTTCTCCGGCTCGTTACACCACACCGACCTGTCGCGATTTTTCTGACGCCTCTAAGGGCAGGTCCCCTAGCATGGTATGATATGGTATGGTTGAACTTTATTTCAATAAAGTTCTACCATACCTGCAGATCGTGAGTCTTTACGAAGCGGGCCGCTCCCACGTGGGAACCGGAAGTCCAAGCCTCTCGGCCACATCGTGGGCCTGCTGTACAGCCCAGAGTTGGTCAGCCAGAAGAGGGCTGCGGAAGAGGGCTGCCTCCCATCTGGCTAAGCTGTTAGCGATGATACAGCGTGACCGGGCACACCGCCAGAGCATGTGGTCTAACGTGGCTATTTCTCCACAATCGTGGCATGTAGGATTGGTGTAAGTATCCGGATATATTTTATGCAAAAGCGACAAATTGGTATAGGTATTCGTTTGTAGTAGACGGAGCGTTAATGCTTGAGCTCTATTTAGGCGCGGATGAGGAACAAAGTAGGTTCTACGGCTGAGATAGTAGTGTTTAGTAATCTCGTTGTATGTGGAGGGCGTGTCCCTGTTCTCCGGGGAGTCGGCTTCCGATTGGTCGAGGGTAGCGCGGTGGGCAAGTTCACGCGCAGCCCCGTGAGCAGACTCATTGAGGTTGGGAGGAGCACCCTTCAGCTGACCCTGATGTGCGGGAAACCAATAAATGAAGTGGTGCGTGATTGCCTTGCCCCCAATAAGTCTGAGGGCCTCTTTTGAAACGGTGCCTTTTTCAAATGCTCTGACTGCAGATCTTGAATTACTATAGATGACATCCCGTCAGCTATCCAGCAAGGCTAGTGCAATAGCCATTTCTTCAGCTATTTCGGAGTCCCTCGTCCGAACTAAGGCTGTATTGATGATTCCTTGCCGACCATCAACAGGGATGATGGTGAATGCCCGACGTCCCTTACACGAAGCGGCATCCACAAAGCTGACATGTCGCTGATCAGTGTTTATTTGCCTAAGGAGGTTGGCTGCCCTTGCCCTCCTTCTACTGGAATTATGAGCGGGGTGCATGTTTCTAGTTATTGGCGCTTGCCGTAATGTTCTCACGAATCAACGGAGGAACGTCAAAGAACTCCGCTACTCTATCGGGGTGATATCCGAGTTCCTGCAAGATGGATCTCCTTGCCTTCGTTGTTGTGAGGCGAGTTAGCTGTGCGCGCTCCTGGGCCTCTGCAATCTTTTAAAGAGCGTTATGAGTGCCAAGCAGCATTAAGCGCTCTGTACAAGTGTATACTGGTAACCCGAGAACCCGCTTAGTAATCTTCCTAAGCTGGGTATTCAATTGATCCCGCTCTGCCCATTTACGTCGATGCATATCTGCCGCGTATCTAAAGTGGCACAGAACGAAGGCATGCATTAGTCGAATGAGGTTATCCTCCTTGAGTCCATAATGCTAATTAGATACCCTCTGAACTCAACGAACACCACTTTCAGTTTTAGCAATTAGCTTGCGTATAGTCTTACCATTGTACCCCCAGACTCAACGATCATGCCCAAGACCTTGATTGAATTGACGCTGGGTATACGGCAACCATTTCTTGTAAATAGGTTGATGTCTCTGTCTTCTAAGGATGTCCACGCCTTGGGCCTTGGACCGCGTTTCTTTGGACGATACAGCCAAACTTACGACTTGAAGGGGAAGCATTTGAGACCGGTGGGTTCGAGATAGGTTTCGATAGTGTCGATGGACTCCTGTAAGGCTCCCTCAACCTGACCGTCATTGCCTCCTGTGCACCCTATAGTTATATCGTCAGCATACATAGTGTGTTTGATACCTTCAATCTCGAGAAGCTTCCTGCTTAGGTCGACCATAGCTATATTGAATAAACAGGGGGAAATGACTGACCCCTGTGCGGTGCCCCTCTCGCCAAGTTCCAGCAGTTGTGATTCGAGATCGGCCACCCGGAGGGTAGCTTTCCTATCCGAGAGGAACGATCTAACATAGTTATAAGATCTCTCACACAGATTGAGCCGAGATATCGAGGCTAGGATATGCGAATGTAGAACGCTGCCGAAGGCCTTCTCAAGATCAAGTGCCAAAACGGCCCAAGTGTCGCTAGAATCGTTGTCTATGATTTGATGTTTAATCAGTTTCATGGTATCCTGTGTGGATGGGCCTGGTCTGAATCCTATCATACTATGGGGGTAAACATGGTTATTCGCCAGGAACAGGGAGAGTCGATTCAGGACCGCGTGCTCCGCTACCTTACCCACACAGGATGTAAGCGAGATGGGTCTCAAGTTGCCAACGCTAGGTTTGGGGATGAGTACTGCGAGAGTAGTCTTCCATGGTAATGGGACGGTTTCATTCCTCCACACTTAATTAATGTCCTCTGCGAGGGATGCGATTGATTTTTCATCCAGATTTCTCAACGCCTTGTTGGAGATGCCATCCGGACCTGGTGCGGATCTACCATTGAGTCCATGAAGAACCCTACGAATCTCCTCAATGCCTGGTTACGCCCACTGCAGGGCAAAGGCCTCTGCCATACTTCTCCAACAACACCGGTCATGCACTAATTATGGCCATGTCGTCCCTGCAAACTTCTTAATCTCATCCGCCCACCTAACTTTATGGCGCCCCCTGCTACGCTTCCCTTCCCTTGGAATCCAGTCCGTAACCGTTATTGACCATCGGTTATCTTCCCTCCGCCTTACATGTCCTGCCCATGCCCATTTCTTTTTCTTGATTTCAACTAAGATGCAATTAACTCGTGTTTGTTCCCTCATCGAATCTGCTCTTTTCTTGTCCCTTAACCTTACACCCATCATTCTTCTTTCCACATCTCGTGGCGTTGTCCTCAATTTAAGTAGAACCCTTTTCGTAAGCCTCAAGGTTTCTGCCCCGTAGGTGAGTACTGGTAAGACACAGCTATTATACACTTTTCTCTAGAGGGATAATGGCAACCTGCTGTTCATGATCTGAGCATGCCTGCAGAACGCACCCCAGCCCATTCTTATTCTTCTGATTATTTCGGTCTCATGATTCGGATCCGCCGTCACTACCTGCCCTAAGTAGATGTATTCCCTTACCACTTCCAGTGCCTCGCTACCTATTGTAAATTGCTGTTCTCTTCCGAGACTGTTAAACATTACTTTAATTATCTGCAGAATACTTTTTAGACCCACTCTTATGCTTTGCCTCTCCAGGTCAGTGAGCATGCATTGCAATTGGCCCCTGAGTTACTAAGCAAGGCAATATCATCAGCGAATCGCAAGTTACTAAGGTATTCTCCATTAACTTTTATCCCCAATTCTTCCCAATCCAGGTCTCCGAATACCTCCTGTAAACACGCTGTGAATAGCATTGCTCCCTGCCTGACGCCTTTCTTTATTGGGATTTTGTTGCTTTCTTTATGGAGGACTATGGTGGCTGTGGAAACGCTATAGATATCTTTCAGTATTTTTACATACGGCTCGTCTACACCCTGATTCCGTAATGCCTCCATCACTGCTGAGGTTTCGACAGAATCAAACGCTTTCTCGTAATCAATGAAAGCTCTATATAGGGGTTCGTTATATTCCGCACATTTCGCTATCACCTGATTGATAGTGTGAATATGGTCTATTGTTGAGTAGCCTTTACGGTATACTGCCTGGTCCATTGGTTGACAGAAGTCTAAGGTGTTCCTCATTATCTTTGCCATTACCTTAGTAAATACTTTGTAGGCAACGGATAGTAAGCTGATTGCCCTATAATTCTTCAAGTCTTTGGCGTCCCCTTCCTTATGGATTAGGATTATGTTAGCGTTCTTCCAAGATACCGGTACGCTCGAGGTCATGAGGCATTGCGCATACAGAGTGGCCAGTTTCTACAGAACAATCTGCCCACCATCCTTCAACAAATCTGCTGTTACCTGATCCTCCCCAGCAGCCTTCCCCCTTTGCATAGCTCCCAAGGCTTTCTCTACTTCTTCCGGCGTTACCTGTGGTATTTCGAATTCCTCTAGGCTGTTCTCTCTTCCATTATCGTCGTGGGTGCCACTGGTACTGTATAAATCTCTATAGAACTCCTCAGCCACTTGAACTATCTCATCCATATTAGTAATGATATTCCCGGCTTTGTCTCTTAAGGCATACATCTGATTCTTGCCGATTCCTAGTTTCTTGTTTACTGCTTTTAGGCTTCCTCCGTTCCTGAGAGCATGTTCAATTCTATCCATATTATGCTTCCTTATGTCAGCTCTCTTAGGCTTGCTGATAAACTTCGAAAGTTCCGCCAGTTCTATTCTAGCTGTAGGGTTAGAAGCTTTCATACATTGGCGTTTCTTAATCAGATCTTTCGTCTCCTGCGATAGTTTACTGGTTCCTGCCTAACGGAGTTACCACCGACTTCCATTGCACACTCCTTAATGATGCCCACAAGATTGTCGCTCATTGCTTCAACACTAAGGTCCTCTGCCTGAGTTGAAGCCGAATACCTGGTCTGTAGCTTGATCTGGAATTGCTCTATTTTCCCTCTTACCGCTAACTTATTGATCGGCTTCTTATATACCAGTTTCTTCCGTTCCTTCCTCAAGTCTAGGCTAATTATAGTTCTTACCATACTATGGTCACTGCAGCGCACCTTGCTGAGCACGTCCGCATATTGTATGATGCCAGGGATAGCACAGATTATGAGGTTCATTTCATTTCTAGTCTCGCCGTTCGGGCTCCTCCACGTCCACTTTCGGCTATTCCGCTTGCGGAAGAAGGTATTCATTATCCGCATATTATTATGCTCCGCAAACTCTACTAATAACTCTCCCCTGCTATTCCTAGTGCCTATGCCATATTCCCCCACAGCCATGTCTCCAGTCTGCTTCTTGCCTACCTTGGCATTGAGGTCACCCATCAGTATAGTGTATTTTATTTTCACTCTTCCTATCGCCGATTCCACGTCTTCATAGCAGCTTTCGACTTCCTGGTCATCATGACTGGATGCAGGGGCGTAGACCTGTACAACCTTCATTTTGTACCTCTTATTAAGTTTCACAACAAGACTTGCCACCCTCTCGGTAATGCTATAGAATTCCTGTATGTTACCAGCTATATTCGTATTAATCAGGAATCCGACTCCTAGTTCTCGACTCTCCACTAAGCCCCGGTAGCACAGGACGTGCCCACTTTTTTACACTGTATATGCTTCTTTTGGCCTCCTAACTTCGCTGAGCCCTGTTATATCCCGTTTACTGCCCTTTAATTCCTCCAATAGCACTGCTAGACTCGCCTCACTAGATAACGTTCTAGCGTTAAACGTTGCCAAGTTCATGTTCCAATGGCGGCCTGTCCGGGACCAGGGATTCTTAGCACCCTCTGCTGCGTTGCAGGTCTGACCACCGCTGTGGTCAGTTGCGTCGCAGCTGCTGGGGACTGAGGGCCGGGGTTCGATTGTTGTGTTCATATAGGAGGTTGTGGCCAAGCACTGCACCAGGGTGGCCAATCCTGCTCTGGTGAGGGAGTGCATTACCGGTTCTGGTTGCCGGGATCAGGCCACACTCCAGGCCTGTTTATGCAATTTTATCAACACGCGGATTTTTTTTAGTCCGGTGGAAAATTGCGCGGCACCGGGATTCGAACCACGAACCTCTTGCACGCGATGCGGGTGTTGTACCTCTACGCCACCGCTGCACTGCCGTTTCCATCACCAGGGCCCTAATAACGTTCTCTACAGACGTGCTGAACTCCTGCTGACGAATTTACGAGGGAACGTTGGCACATTGTTAACGGCACGGCTGTTGCTTACTTCGACGAATTTACCTCAATACATGACTACATCATAGTGGAGCACGCCACGTCCACCGTGGCTATGCCTGCCCCTGTGGTTGATATCAGTCTCACCTTATCGCCCGTTGAACGCAACAGCCTCCTTGAGCTCATCAATGAGTTAAAGAGCTGCTTCACATGCACGTCAGGAGTTAGCCAGACGCCGCTCACTGAGCAACGTATTGTCAACGAAGCCAACGCCAGACCAATTTGGCATAATCCTTATCGTGTAGCACCGAAAGAGCGCGAGGCAATACAAGCACAAGGGAAGACGATGCTTGAGGACGTCGTACTGGTGTGTAAAAGTCCTTGGGCATCGCCTGTCGTATTCGTGAAAAAGAAGGACGGTTGCCTGCGCTTCTGCATCGATATTCGAAAACTCAACCATATCACAAAGACGTTTATCCGCTACAGCGTGTCGACGATTCACTGGACAGGCTACGAAACGCACGTTACTTTTCGTCGATGGACTTGAAAAGCGGCTACTGGCAAATAGAAGTTGATGAAAGAGACCGCGAGAAGACCGCTTTTGTGACACCTGACAGCCTTCATGAATTTCAGGCGATCCCCTTCGGTTGGTGCTCTGCGCCAGCAACGTTTCAACGACTAATGGACACGGTACTCTCAGGGGTCAAATGGCAAACCTGACTGGTGTACCGACGACGTGATTGTTTTCTGCGTCACGTTCGAGGAACACTTACGAAGACTAAAGATGGTCTTTGAAGGAATATGATCAGCTGATCTAACTTTAAAACCTGAAAAGTGCCATTTTGGCTTTGAATAACTTCCCTTTCTCGGAAACGTTGTTAGTCGTGAAGGTGTCCGACCTGACCCTGATAAAATCTCTCCCGTTGCTTATGTCCCAACGCCATCAGATAAAATGGCCGTGCAAAATTTTCTGGGCCTTTGCGGCTATTTCCGACGCTTTATTGCGAAATTTTCGCGCATCGCATGGCCATTAACACATCTCATCAGAGATGTCCCCTTCGTGTGAGGTGAACACCAGCAACAGGCATTTCACGACCTACGGCAACGGCTGCAGGCGCCTCCCGTCCTCGCACACTTTGATGAAGACGCTCCTACGATTCTTCATACCGACGCTAGTAATGTCGGCCTTGGCGCAGTGCTTCTACAACGGCAGGACGGCACCGAAAGACTGATTGCTTACGCCAGCAGGACGCTGTCAAGGACGGAGGCTAACTAGTCCACTACAGAAAAAGAATGTCTTGCACTGGTGTGGGCCGTCCTGAAATTTCGGCCATATTTCTATGGTCGGTGTTTCACCGTTGTCAGTGATCATCATGCACTTTGCTGGCTGACTAATTTAAAAGATCCAGCTGGTCGGCTTGCGCGCTGGAGTCTTCGGATTCAGTAGTTTGACTTCACGGTTGTCTACGAGTCAGGGAAATGACACACCGACGCCGACTGCCTTTCTTGGTCTCCTGTTGAGACTGCAGTGCACGACGATGATGACGCGGCTTTTGTAGGCGTGCCAGATACTGTCGCCGTTTCACGCGACCAACGCGAGGGCGCAGAACTGGTTCCTCTTTTCGATTACTTAGAGGAAAAGACAAGCAGAGTGCCGAGGTTATTCGCGAGAGGGCTGCCTTCGTTTAGTTTGCGCCTCGGCGTTCTCTATAAAAAGAACTTTTCACCTAGTGGCAGCAGCTACCTACTCGTCATTTCCGCATCTCTTCGCGATGAAGTCTTACAAGCTTGTCACAACGAGCCGAACGCTGGTCACTTGGGCTACACCCGCACATTGGCAAGAAATAGGCTAAAATACTATCGGCCGAGACTTGCGTCGATGGTGGAACGTTACATACAACCACGCCTGGATTGGCAGCGCCGCAAAACCCTACCCGGCAAGCAAGCTGGACTGCTGCATGCTGTTCAGATACCGCAAGCGCCGTTCGAAGAAATTGGCATGGACCTTTTACGTCCGTTTCAACTGTCTACTGCCGGAAATAGATGGATAATCGTCGTCACAGATTACCTTACTCGATACGCCGAAACAGGTGCTATCCAACGTGGAACAGCAAGCGAAGCAGCGCGATTTTTCATCAAAGCCGTCGTCCTAAGGCATGGCGCTCTCGCAGTGGACATAACAGACAGAGGATCTGCGTTCACGGCTGCGCTTCTGGATACCGTTTTGCGACTAAGTGGTACCATTCATCGAAAGACCACGGCTTATCATCCCCAAACGAATGGGCTGACAGAACGTTTGAATAAGACTCAAGCAAACATTATGAGTAAGTACATCGACGTCGACCACAAGAACTGGGACGATATTTGCCATACCTTACATTTGCGTATAACACGGCTTGCCACGAGACAATACGCACGACGCCTTTCAACCTCGTTTACGGACGCGAAGGGACAACAATGTTGGAAGCAATGCTGCCACACGAGTGCGGTGATGACGAGACTGGTGCCGAGGAGTTTAGGCAACGCGCAGAGGAACCCAGGCAGCTTGCGCGTTTGCGAATCCAAGAACAGCAGGAATACGATGCCTGGTATTACAATCTTTGGTACAGACCGGTCACATACAACGTCGGTGACCAGGTGTGGGTCTGGACTGCGATTCGTCGGCGGAGGCTATCTGAGAAGCTCCTGCGAAGTTACTTCGACCCATACACAGTTCTGCGCCGCATCGGCGATGTGAATTATGAAGTTGTCCCCGACAGCCATAACTGCTGAAAAAACCGGCGGCATCTGCCCGAGGTTGTGCAAGTGCTTTGCATGAAGCTATACTTCTCCTCATGACCTCAACTTTGCACAATCTGCGCACAGCCATCGGAGGTTGGTGCATCGGGACGATGCCTTTTCTATAAATGAGGGGCAAATGCCACATCCTATAAGGTCGCCGCGTGTATATGCGAGGCGATGAAAACTACGCTGAAGTAGCGCGCGAGTAAAAAAAACAGAGACGACAGTGACGCCGCCTTGGCTGCTCTTATCAAGTGCTTTCATACGTACTCTACACCGGCTTTCCCGTCTCCTACTAGGCTGTGACAATACTATAATGTTTAAAAAAATTGAAGGAAGCTTAAGGTTCGCCTTCAAGATGGAACGCGGTAGCGTTATCGCACCCCGTTCGCACCGCCCACTCATTCGCTCGGCATGCTCTTGAGTTACACAAAGACATATTTTTCATATACAACACTTGTAAGTCCGCAGCACAACTTTTTTCTAATTCTAAACTCAAGAGTATCGGGGCATCCTCGCACCGGCCCCCGCACGGCCCCAATGCGCTCAAACGAGACGAAGGGGAGAAGCTGGCGAGTTACGCGCCATTTGTCGGGGCAGCGCCGTGCATTGCGAGGAGGGGGTCTTCTGTGTTTGCCGCAAGATGGCTCTGCATGTGCCCTAAGCGCAGAAAAAAGGTAGCGGATACGTACTTCGCTACTCGTTAAACTGCAACTTGCGTAATTTACATGCTCATAAATACCGATATACACCACAGTGTAACTTTCTACGGCACGTTTCTAAGGCAACACCGCATTCACTAGAGGCGCTTTTGTCCCGCAATGAGCCATCGAATTCATGGCTGAGTGGTAGCGTCTCCGTCTCACACAACGGAGACCCTGTTTGGGTTCCCACCCAGCCCATCTTGCAAGTTGTTTTTATTTATGAATTGCCGTCCGGAATTTTTCGCTCATGGCCAACGCCGCAGCCGACACCGGCTTTTCTGCGACACGAGCTTCTTAACGCTGTGGCGTTAATAATTCAATAGACATTGTTAAAATTGTCGATCAGCAGGATTCGAACGGTACACATTTAGCACAGCGGCCCAACACTGAAATCAACATGCCACAGACACATGCAGCGACAAGTGGCATACAACGTCCTCATGAATAACTTGCGGGCAAGGCAGCGTCTTGAGACGCTTCGTGCGATCCAATTTGGCAACCTCGACAGGTTAAGCAGCTGAAATTAGTAGCCGTTGTGCGTGTTCGCAGAGTATTCTGCAGTTAGGAAAGAATAGATCGCTTTTAAATTTAAGACAATGAAACCAGATAAAGCGTAAATGACTGAAGCCACAAGAACTTCTAAATCCACAAGTACAAAGATCAGAAAAATGGATGTACTTCCCATGAATTCCCATGGTAGCTCAACGATCGTAGTGCCAGCGTTCCACCTAGTAATTATAGTATGCAACTTTATGGCACCCGCAACGCTCGGCCAACTGAATCCTGCGTGCGCGGGAGGCAAGGAGCCAGCCCTTGTGGGCTTGGGTCACTTCTCCCAATTAAGCGAGCTTTGCTGACCAAGCTCTTAATAGAACTCCTGCTTCGTCCGCGCACACTGTATGGACCAAGACGCTATGGCAGTGGGAGCGGGCTGGCTAAGTAGAATCAAAATATTGTCAATTCGGCTTCGATGAACTTGGTTTCTCGGACACGTCATCAGTGCTGAAGGCGTTCGGCCAGATCCCGAAAAGACAGCAGCTGTTGGAGGTTCCCGACACCCACAGACACAAAGTCTGTGCGACGTTTCTTGGGTTTATGCGCATACTACAGAAGATTTTTGGAAAATTTTCAAAGATTTCTGAGAAATACTAACAAGAGAAGATGAACCATTCTTATGGAAAAGCTCACAAACCCGCCTTTGATGATGATGTTAAGGAAACGCCTGCAAGCTTCTCCAATCCTTGCCCACTTTGATGAGAGCCGACACTGAAGTTCATACCGATGCGAGTAACGTCGGCCTCGGTGCCATACTAGTGCAGCGGCATAACGGCAAGGAGAAAGTAATAGCTTACGCCAGCCGTAAGCTCTTGAAAGCAGAGGCAAACTACTCAGCAACAGAGAAAGAGTGTCTCGCAGTCATTTGGGCAATGTGTAAATTTCGGCCTTACCTCTATGGTAGACCATTCAGAGCAGTCAGTGATCACCATTCGCTTTGCTGGCTGCCGAATCTCAAGGATCCATCCGGACGACTAGCAAGATGGAGCCTTAGGCTTCAAGAGTATGACATTACTGTCGTATACCGTTCCGGGAGGACGCGCAGCGATGCCGACTGCTTGTCACGTGCACCCATCGAGACAACTACGTCAGAAGAGGAGGATTGCCCGTTCCGTGGCATTGTTGACGCGTCACAAATTGCTCAGCAACAATGAGATAACCCGGAATTGCTTCCAGTTATACAGCGCCTGGAGGGACTCGACGTTCAACTACCGCTTATTTTCTCTAGAGGGCTATCCTCGTTCTCTGTGCGAGGAACTGTCCTCTACAGGAGAAGCTTCGAGAACAGCAAGACAAAGTTTTTACTTGTTGTACCCACATCTATGCGAGAAGAAATTTTGCATGCATGTCACGATGAACCGACATCTGGACACATGGGCGTGAGCCGTACATTCGCCAGGATTCGTCTGAAATACTACTGGCAAAAGTTATTAGCCTCAGTGCAGCACTGTGTCAAGACTTGTCGCGAGTGTCAAAGGCGCAAGACTCCATCCGTAAAACCGGCAGGCCTCCTCCAGCCAATAGAGCCAACTAAAGCCCCATTCCATCAAGTCGGTATGGACCTCCTTGGACACTTCCCAACATTACCGTTAGGCAAAAAGTGGATAGTTGTGGCCACGAACTATCTGACCCGTTACGCAGAAACTCATTCCCTGTACAATTCAATGGCTGTGGAAGTTGCAAAAGCCTTTGTCCACAATATCCTGCTCAGGCATGGCGCTCCCACAGTTGTTATTACCGATCGTGGAACGGCCTTTACTGCGGACCTAATAAAATGCTTGTTGCAAATGACACATACTGATCATAGGAGAACTGTGGCGTACCACCCTCAGACAAACGGTTTAACTGAATGCCTCAAGAGAACACTGACTGACATGCTTTTGATGTATGTCGACGTTGAACATAGGCTGTGGGACGAAATTTCGCCGTACATCACCTTCACATATAATAGGGCCGTTCAAGGAACAACACGAGTCGCCCCTTTTGAACTTGTATTCCGCCGAGCAGTAACCACAACTTTGACTGCTATGTTGCCGTTAGATGAAGAAAACAATAACTCATCTGACCTAGATGATTTCTCGCAAATAGCCGGGGAGGCACGGCAGATGGCAAGGTACCAAATACGCCGCCAACAACGCATCGACTCCAGGCGGTACAACCAGCGCCGCAGTGAAGCTCATTAATAGCCCGGTGACAAGTTGTGGGTATGGACCCCAGTGAGACGCTGTGCACTGTCTGAAAAGCTTCTGTGCTGATACTTCGACCCTTACGAAATACTTCGTCATATAAGCGACGTCACTTACGAAGTGAAATCCGCTGGACACGAGAGCCCAAGACGGCGCAACTTCACGGAAGTTGTGCATGTTGTCCGCATGAAACCCTACCAGGAAAAGCCATGAACAAAAAAACCTTAGAGCCCACAGGAGCCCCTACTTCCTCTCACGCATCGGGCGGATGCGGTAAGGTGGGGGATAATGCCGCGACAAACTTGGTCACATTCAAGTTGCGCGCCCTTTGTATTGGACACTGTGTACGCCGTAGCGTGGTGTTGTTCAGGAACAACAGGCAGCGATCTTCGTGGCACGGGCAGCTGGTTGGACCTGGCTCGCATGCGCCACACGCACGAGGTGTCAAGCGGGAAGAAAGAGGAAGACGATTCGAGGCCAGTTTTGAGAACGTGACTGCGGGGATTTATTCACGAAAGCAGTGCCCTTTACTTGTGGGCACAAGTTCGCGCTTAATAAATATAGTTGTTTTATTAACATCGTTACAATATGCTGAACATAGATTGTGCAAGACGCTCCTGCAGATGACACTGGAGCTAATCAATTTAGAAGCCCCGGCACGTTTCAATGACGCCAAGGAATGTAAAACAAAAACAAGCCCCTCGGTGTCTCCTTACACATAAGGACGAATGTCTTTCCAACCGCTGTTGGCAGCGCCTGGCGTTCGAAGATAGCGAGCCGTATACAGGATAGGAACTTCAGGACACCATTTCCCCCATTAAAATCTTCATGGTACTGCACTGTTTTTTTGTTTGTCATCCCAAAATACCCGATGAAATTCTTTTGAACAGGGCTTTTGAACAGGCGAATATTCTAAGCAGTGAAAGAAATATGCTTCACAGACTGTGCATGGTCTGTGAAGCACGAAGAACTGTAAGAAATCTGTCACTGGTTCCCATGCAACAAATTCCTCCTCCTGAAACTCCCTTTGGCTCAGGGACTCCATTACTTCGGAATGTTTCATGCACGTCGAGCGGTAACAACTTATTAATCATGGCCTCGGAGTGACTTACAAAGCAGACTGAAGTCGAACGCGTCCCCGAGCCTTCAGCACAGCACCTCTTTACTCTACTTAACAAGTGCGTCGTTTTTTTCCACGGCACGCCACGCTTGCGCAGCACCGACCAGGCCACGGCTTTCATGTCGCGCGCAATTAAAAGCCTCTTAAAGGACATAGAATTTGACGTTGTTTGGAATATCGCTGGCCTTACTGAGATTAGAAGAACTGGTGAAGGTTTTACAGCGCTGACTAATGGCCATGTCCTCTGCTGTAGTGCTCTCCCAGATAAGAAGCCATACGGCGTAGGATTCGCAATCCATAAGGAAATAGCGGGCAAGATTGTCGAATTATACAGCGTTAATAAAAGGGTAGCCCTAGTTGTAATCAAAAGTTATAAGATGGATAAAATAAAGGTAGTACAAGCCTACGCTCCAACATCCAGTCAAGATGATGATGAAGTCAACCATTTTTATGAAGATGATGAAGGCGATTAGATAAGAGCAAACGAAATATACTGTAGTAATCGGTGACTTCAATGCCAAATTGCGACAAAGCAGGCTGGTGAAGAAGCAATTGGCAACTACGACGTCAATTCTAGGAACGCTAGACTAGATATGATGGTAGAATTTGCCGCAATTATAAACTGCGAATAATAAACACTTTTTTCAGGAAGCGTCACAACAGTAAATGGACCTGGAAGCCTTAATATTGAAACAAGAAATTAATTTGATTTGATACATTCGACTGATCACAGCATGGTGCAGAATGTAGAATAGTTAAGTATGGTAAAGTGCAGTGATCATGGGTTACTCAATTAACCTCAATTTGAAGTGAGAAAGAGTAAAATTAGTCAAGAAGAAACAGGGCAACCTAGATGGAGTAACGGTAAAAGCAGACAAATTCAGACTGGTACTTGGAAACAAATACAAAGCCTTAGAGCAGAGAGATGAAGATGTCATACCGGTAATGAATGAAACCGTAACTAGGCGGGCTTCAGAAGCAGCAATTGAAGTGGGAAGCAGGGCACCAAAGCAGCCAGTAGGCATGCTCACCCAAGTAACAAATGACCTAATAAAGAAAGGACAAAGAATGAAAGTGGGGAACTCAAGAGATAACATATTGTAACAGACACGAAAGGCAGGGACAAGAAGAAAGAAGAGAAGACGAAGAGAACGAGGAGTTTGAGAGGCCAGGCTGCGCTACGATCACGCTACGATCATCGTCCATCTCCTGTAAATATACCCATTTCTTCGCAACTCTTCGTAACAGTTGTGATGGAAGGCGCGGAGTGATCGACAACCAAAAACGGAGGCTGAACCACAAGTTTGAGGTTTGAGGTTCGAGGTTTATTTATTGATTTCTTTCTGTACATCAACAGAAATCGAAGGAAAAGCAAAAGGCTATACAGCCTGACAGAGGCTTTTGCTCCGAGATACAGTTCAGCAAGCAGGTATAAGCAGACAAAAGATAATCATAGAACAATCTAAATTTTCTCTAGTTATAAAAAAACAAAAAAATATAACAGAGTAAAGAAAACAAGCAGATCGACATTCATATATTGTAATAAGCAGCAAAAAAAGAAACAATGTGTGCTAAGAAATAAAACACAGTGTACATTGAGTAAGATAAAAAAGGCAATACACATGGAGGTTGTAATCAACACTTAAACAGTAATTAAACATATTCAATGCAATTTTCAAGAAGAATTTGTTTAAACCTATTTTTGGAAATTTGTTTATTTAGGTCTAAAATGTTGCCAAGTTTATTAAGCAGACTGGGTATTTGATGCAGAATATTAGATAATGGGGTTTTTACGTGCCAAAACCACTTTCTGATTATGATTATAACCACCTGGGGTTCTTTAACGTGCACCTAAATCTAAGTACACGGGTGTTTTCGCATTTCGCCCCCATCGAAATGCGGCCGCCGTGGCCGGGATTCGATCCCGCGACCTCGTGCTTAGTAGCCCAACACCATAGCCACTAAGCAACCACGGCGGGTTTGATGCAGAATATGCTGCCGACCATAGGCAGTTCTGATTTTTGGTGTTCTTATACTTTGTGACCGGAGGCAATATTGAACACATCTAGAGGAACTGTACGAGGGGTATAGCTTATTATTTTGGATATGAAGAAAAAGCTTAAGATAATAGATTTGGTTAGCTTGCAATATGAAATATTTAGTAAAAAGCGGACGCGTGCTGAGACCTTGCGGCTGACCATAATATCCCTCAAATATTCGTAGTACCTTTTTTTGTAATGTGAGTAATGTGGTATAGTTCTGTGCTGTCGTTGTGCCCCAAATCAACACGCAGTAACTAAGCCTCGAATAGAATAACGTATAATATAGCGCTTTCTTGAGCCAAAGTGGTAATAATCGGCTTAACCTGTACATACATCCAACACTTTTGCTTAATTCTAATGCTAATTTATTTACGTGTTCATTCCAAGACAAGTCTTCCTGGAACCATACGCCCAGAAATTTTTGAACCTTAACTTGCTGAAGCGTCTGGCCCTCAAAGTAAACATTTAAGCTTATATTCCGTGGCTTATTGATAGGTGCAAACAATATGTATTTGGTTTTACTCACATTTAGTCGTAACTGCTTGATTTTAAGCCAACAAGACAGCTTACTTAGATAGGTATTTACACTTCCTTGAAGGTTAGAAATTGAAGCATCAGTAAAAAAAAATATTAGTGTCATCGGCGTACATAATTATTTTAGGAGAATCCGGAATGCGACACAGGTCATTTACGTAAATTATAAATAACAGTGGACCGAGTATAGATCCTTGTGGGACACCTTTGTTGACCTTAGCATGCGAGGATGTTTCTTGATTAATAACTACATATTGGTAACGGTCTGTCAAGTAATTTTGTAGTAATCTATTGGCAATACCACGGACGCCGTAATTATTGAGTTTTTCTAGAAGAACGCTATGACACACGGTATCAAATGCTTTACGGAAATCTACAAACAATCCCAGCGTGTAAAGCTTTGACTCGAAATTATTTAGTATTTCACTTTTAATATCGAGTAATGCAAGCTCAGTGGATTTGCCTTTTTGAAAGCCAAACTGGGCCTCACTTAGGATATTATACTTCTTAAAAAAATTTTGTAATCTGATATTTACAGCACTTTCAAACACTTTCGACAGTATCGGAAGTACCGATATTGGCCGATAACTTGCAATTTCTTTGTCATTACCACATTTGAAAACCGGACACACACGAGCTATTTTCAGTTGATCAGGAAAAACTCCAGTAGAGAAAGTTAAGTTAATAATGTATGAGAGCGCGGGCAATATCACATCAGCAACGTATTTTATTGGCATAGGTTTGATGTCATCATGTCCTGCCGCACAGTTGTTTTTAATCTTAGTTATTAATTCTTCAGTCTCACGACATGAAACAGAATGCAAAACTATGGAGTTAGGTAAGCCACGGTCAGTTATCGATAATCTTGGATCATCGTCATCACATATCTGATCGCAACCACAACTAGTGATGAAGTAATCGTTCATTTCAGTTGCAACCTCTCTGTAGCCAAGGCCGCTAGAGTTAGCTAGAATTCTAGGGACGTGGTTTTGTTTTATTCGACCGGAAAGATTTCTAACTTCGTTCCAAATTCTCCTGGGATCATTACTTATTTTGCAAAATAAATTCTCATAATATCTGAACTTAGCGCAGCTTAGTTCACCATTTAGCTGGTTTCTGTACTTTTTAAACTCAATAAATAAATTTATGTCGCGTGTCTTTACAAATGCATGGTACATGCTATTCTTCTTTTTTATTTTTTTAAGTAAGCTATTAGTTATCCAGACTTTTCTAATTTTCTGCCGTTTTACGTACCTTACAGATACCTGGAAAGCATCATTATAACATTTTATCAGTTTAGACATGAAAACGTTGTATGCCAAGTTAGAATCCTTTTCCCGGAACACGTGACTCCACTCGGTCTGAATAACATGATGCCGGAATACTTCTAGTGTCCTAGCGTTGAGCTGGCGTGACCGCACTTTTTCGTTAGCTTCGCGACTATCATTGGAAGAAGGAAAGGTACAAAAGATAGGTAAATGGTCGCTTACTTCTACAACCAGCACTCCAGCAACGCAATGCGGCGGGTGTATGTTCGTCAAACAGATATCAAGCAAAGTCGCAGTCTGCGCAGTGATACGGGTTGCCTTAGAAATAACATTTTCGCAAGCAAATCATTTCGCTAGTACTGTTAACTGACGTGACGATGCATCCTGAGATAACATATCGATATTCACGTCGCCCATTACCACAAATGGAAAGTTCTTCGATAGAGCCGTCGCCTTACTGGACTCCCACCGAATCTACCAGAGTTGAATATGTCCCACGACGCAGACGAACAACGGCACATTCGAACGGCTGCGCCGACAAGTTCTTTTCTACGACTGAGAGATACGCGTCCCTTCGCCGGAAGATCGGACGAAGACGTCAAGGAATGGCTCATCCATTATCACCGGGTGAGTGCCGTCAACAACTGGAACAGCGCTTCTCAGCTTTCGAACGTCGTGTTCTTTCTAACGGATACTGCGTTGTTGGGGTTCGACAATCACGAGGAAGCGTTCACAACATAAGGAATATTTGTTTCAGAAATCAAAGACCGATTCGGCGACTCCGCGACGAAAAAGAAAATGGCAGAACAGACGCTAATGCAACATGCGCAAGTGCCAGGCGAAACCTGCATGAACTACATTGAGGCGGTAATAAAACTGTGTAGGATGGTGGACTCTGGAATGTCTGAGGAAGACAAAGTCTCATTCAATTTCCTCATTGCAAAAGACAACCTGGCTTCCATGACGGACATCATTCGGCACTGCTGCACTTTCGAGCAACTAAGGACCAGCCGCATCGCGCCGTAGTTTGACAGGCTAGCCAATGTGACGAGAGTTGCAAGCGTGGACAGCAACGAGCCCCTATCTTGCATCAACAATCCGACAAATAGTTCGGGAAGAGCTCAGCCTGCATGCGCAAGTGCCACATCCAGGCACTCATAGCTTCCACCTACCACCAGATTTCGAGCCAAACGTGGCATCCTTGTCACCGTATCCTGCGGAGAGTGGCACTGAGGATTATGAACTCGCACCCCGACAGCAGCCACGTCTCTACGACAGAGGCCCTACTTATGACGCTCGGCCAGAACGAGAGCAGCCCCGTTTTTACCGCCGATGCCCTGTGAATTTTGTCAGGCCACGACAAGAACAGCACCGACCCTAGTACCATGACGTGACTTATGAACGATATAACGGATTTCAGCGAGCAGCAGATGCTCGTTATCCACATGACATCGAACTTTCTCGCCGCCCGCAGCAGCCTACCATCCGTTTCGAGGAAGATGCTGTGAACCGCGACCCTCCCGTGTGCTACAACTGCGGTTCCACAGGCCATATAGCCTGGTACTGTCGCCAAGGGCGTCAATCATGAAGGAGACCACCGTTGTTCTAACCATCCAGAACCCGTACTTCATATGACTTGATTTGTTTCCAATGGACCGTTTCTCACACGAGACCAGACGCAGCGATTCGCCAGCATCTGAGCGGAGTATGACGCCACCAAATAACCGTCCCCGTCGCGTTCCGTCCCCTCGGCACCGTTCTTCCTCACCGCCACCGCGAAACTAGCATCCGCGGCTAAGGGATGTCAGGTCGCCGGACGGTCTTTGCCAGAAATACCTCTGCCTGTTGTGATGTTCAAAAACAAAGTGAATGTCTCGACTGACGGAATACCGACCATGGCGTTAGTTGGTATTGGGGCGACTGTGTCGGTGTTGAGCCTCGCTTTCAAAAACCGTCTAGGCCACAAAGTTATGTTTTCTTGGAACGACGGTATTACCTTTCGTAGAGTAGGCGGCGAGTGGCTTCATCCCCTTTGTGTTTGTGCTGCGAGTGTTTTGTTGGCTGGGAAAATGTTTCTGTCGGAATTCCTTGTTCTTTCTCGTTCTTTGCACGATGTTATTCTTCGTATCGATTTTCTTGAATAGTGCGGCGCTTCCGTGGACTGTGATTGTGGCGAAATATCATTGAACAAGTTATTTATATCAACACTTTCCGAACAAAGCTCGCGTGGCGAAGACAGGGACACAGGAACATTCAGTGTTCTTGATGAAGTGATTGCACCATCGTGGTGCCTGACGCCCGTTCGTGTTTCTGCAACTGCTGTTGACGCTGACTGTGTTGACGTTGTAGTTAGGCCTCTCCGCATAAACTGTGCTAAAAAAGATATACTTGTACCCTGCTCTGTCGTGTGCATGACGAAAGGAGTCGCCGCATTGTGGGCGCTGAACTGTTCTGCCACGCCGGTTGTCCTTCCTCGCGGTATGAAAATCGCTCTCTTCGATGAAGCCGCATGTAGCTCAATAGCGGCACTAACTAGGGATGTCTCTACAGCTTGCTCTCATTGCGATAATCGCCATTTTGAAGAGCTAATGCTTGGCATGATCAGCAAGGCTTATGGTACATCGGATCGGCAAGCACTGGTACAGGTCCTTGCCAGGCATGAGGCTGCAGTCGACTTCACGTATGGAGATGTACCCCTTCATTTACCGCCGTCCCGAACTCATCACAGAATAGACACCGGCTCAGCACACCCTATCCGCAAGAAGCCCTACCGAGTGTCATCTTCCGAGCGTAAAGTTATTGCAGAGCAAGTCAAGGAGATGATGAACAAAGGTGTCGTTCAAGAGTCGTCTAGTCCATGGGCAGCTGCGGTAATCCTGGTTCGAAAAAAAGATGACTCCTGGAGATTCTGCGTGGATTACAGACATCTAAACGCAGTGACGACGAAGGATATCTATCCACTACCGCGAATTGATGACGTCGTTGATTGCTTATACGCTGCTTCTTACTATGCAACACTTGATTTGCAATCAGGGTAATGGCAAACACTTATGGGCCCTGCCGACAAGGAAAAGCTTTCATGACTCCAGATGGCCTATTCGAATTTATTGCTATGCCCTTTGGGCCTTTGCAATGCTCCCGCCACATTCGAAAGATTCATGGGCACAGTACTGCGTGATCTAAAGTGGGAGATATGCATGTGTTACCTCGATGAGGTTGTAATCTTTGGCCGCACATTTCAAGAGCCTAACGAACGCCTCAGCCTTGTTCTCGACTGCATCGAGAAAGCTGGACTAGTTCTAAGCTAAAAAAATGTCGGTTTGGCGAATGTCAAACACTGGTCATGGGACCCTTAGTCAACAATGGTTTCAAGATTTGGCTTCTGCGCCTCGAAGCCGTGTTGTCACCTACTGGAACTGGACCTTTTTTATGGTTTATGAATAAGTTGAGCCCAAAACCCGACGCCAGTGACTTGTTTCCGCCTCCCGCTATCCTCTCGCTATGTTCCCGCTATCCGCATGAAACCAGCAGAAGCATGGCCTTCAACATTTGCGTCCGTTGATCTAGAGGGCTCCACCGTGTCCAGATGTCTGGACACCGCATTATGACGCAGTACATCGACCAATGTTATCCGTCTGCAAGTTCACGAAGCCATGTAAAGGCAGAAAGTTGAACTTTAAACAAATCCATGTACTATCCATCATTCCCTTGTTGTTGTAGGTGATGTAGAAACTAGCTCCAGAGCTCCCTATAGTAATTATTCTAGGAAACTCAATGGTCGGGGTCCATGTGGGCCGTCTCGACTTATCTCAGATGTCACGACTAGTAGTCACGCATTTAAGAGACCTTGAAATGCTTTCTTTAAATAGTAACAGAATGACGCCACTAATAAAGCACATCGCCTTACGAATCTCCTGCCGGAAAACATTTTTGCGTCTTTCTTTCGTATAAGCGGAGAATACAAGGAAGGCTAGAGATGGAAATTGAAGACGATGAGCAAAACGAGAACATGGGAGGCAGCATGCAAGGTGGGAGGGGGCAAGGGAGGCGGCAACGGGGCAAATCTCCGCCCGAAAATTGAGCCTCTCCCCGGCGAGAGCGTTGCAGAAACGTTCAGTGTCTCACCTAATGGCGGCCGTGGCACCTACGCTTCGCAGCAAGCCATTTCCATCTCGCGAGCTGAACAGATACGCGTCACTATTGCGTGGACCGGCTGTGCAATGCTATAGTGCCTTTCATATGATTTTTGATCGCAGGCGCACATATTTTTCCATCATTTATCTCAATATTAGCAATAATATTGTTACTGAAAAACTAGTCAATAATATTGTCTTCACAAAACCAGTCAATAGCTGTTGATGGCATTTGTTTCCTGCGACGATGACATTGAAAAGGCGAGAGCAAGCAATTTTGCATTCTTTTTGACACGACATCTTAAAATACCTACTATACGCACTGGAATAATATATCGCTGACGTGTTCACAGGAGCGTCTTCTACAGCAGCGCTTTCTTATTACGTTCAAAAAGAAAAATTGTTTCAGGGCCCCATTATTTCACGCGTTACATCCAGAAAGCGCTGATGGCTGTGGTTTTTGACGTTTCAACTTCCAGAACGACTGTTGCGTGCATTTCGTGATGCCTCCGCTCGTATCTGAAGCGTCAAATTTTGCAAGGAGGCTGCGCTTTACTTACACTATGAGAGACTAAGCATTTCACGGGGCCCAAATTTTTGTTATAGTATGCCTATGACAGTGCACGTAGAAATAGAGGTTACTTCTCTTCATGGTAGAGTGTAATATAGAGTGTAATAGTATCGCAGAAGGTAGACGCATCGGAAATAGAGAAATTCCACTCTGCGAAGTTGGATGACCAGGTAAGCTCTTTAGCACCCGAAAAAGAGGTGATACAGAATTTTGAACAAAGATACAAACACATTTATTGCCCTTATCTGTGGTAATCGTGACGATATATATACGCACACACATTCGCGTTCCACTTCTGTTATTAACCGTGTCCGGTACCTAAGACAATGAATGCCTTATTCCTCCTGAAGCAATGACTCATACCCCATTAAACGCGGCCTGCCCATTGCGACGACGGCCGTTATCGAACCATATTCTGTCACAGACATTGCAGGTAGAGCCGAAATGAAGATCAAGGAAGGCCCTTTGAAAACTCACGTTCGCATCCTTGAACTCATCCACATTTACCTCTTGACGCCGAAGGCTAGCTAGTCTCGCTAGTTCTCGCTAGCTTTCGCTAGCCGGTTACGTGCCGTCTCGCGGGGACGCTCGTCAGCCGTCGCATTAGCGTCCGCATGCCGTCGATGATCGCACTGGCGTCGCTGCTACCTCCGTCGCTCTTCATACGCGCGCTGTTCTGCACTCATGGCGACGCACGGCCCACCTATTTCTCCGGTGGAACAAAACTGAGATCAATTACATCGTTCACCTATAAAGCCATGATGCCAGCCGCACTCGAAATAGCCATTTGTTATGATGACAGTTTTCTGCATGAGGTAGTCAGCTGAGGAAGAAGATGACGACGACGCTCGATCCATAGATGATGATGATAATTTATTCGCGCAGACACCACCAAACCTCGTATCTGAGCCGCATACAGCTTCGCTGTGAAAATCTGCTTTTTACATCTTGAAGAAAGTCGCGTGCATCATATGTCAGTTAGACAGGCACAGTGTACACACGCAAATAAACAAACGGCAACACACACAATTGCTTGGCGACAATGAGGTTTGGGGATCAGACGTTCATTTATCGGTCTAACTCAACCTACGTATATATAAAACTAAAATATTCTTGGTAGGCAGACACTTTCGTAACGTACTGGTTTCAGTAATAGAATGATTCATGGAAATGACGGAACATTTATGCCATTGAGTTGTAAAACACGGCACGATGCTTATTCCTAAACGTTCCCAAAACTATGTGGATCTCACCCGATGTGGGAATCGGTTTAGCGAAGCCAGTGAATTTGTGGCGCAGCCTGCTAAAGCGTCTGCTTGCTGTCCGTGAGGAATCATCGTGACTGCCGCCCAACTGTTGGCTTATCGCCCTTAGTGGGTGCTAGCCATGGCACAGGTTCATCGTCGCCATCATCGTCGATCATTATGACTTGGTATCCATTGTGCCCTGCATCAGAGATAGTTAAAGGATCTTTTTCGTCATTGCAGAGAGGCACATACTAGTGGTCACATACTTGTAGTTACTCAAGTTGGCGTCAGAAAGTTACAAATAGTTGAATAAAACGGTACCCATCCAGTGCCACGTTCACTGTGACCCACGTCGTCGAAGAAGGCTCTCTGAAGAGCGGCACGTATGCCACCTGCTCAGCTACCCAAGCTGCTCGGAAGGTTGGTTTTGAACCCTGTTCCCCCAGCAGACCTGCGCACTACAAATTCGATCTTGGAATACCAGTGACTCATACTACAAAATACCAACGCATCAAAAATAAAGTGAGCCGCTTGGTTTTGCAGGGTGTAGTTGATTAGTACAACTGGTCCTTACTTTATTTTGATGGTGGGTACTGAAGCTTAGGGCAGGTAATTCGTTCACTTGTTTCAGCGTGTTCGCTTTCCTGAAAAAGAAGTAGAAACATTGCTGTTGGTGACTCATAGTAGCATGTTTCAATGCATTAGTCAGGCCGGCTCAATATTTAGCGTTCCCTAATTGTTCCGGACCGTTTCGACTGCGTGATAATATTTCCTACATAGACAGAACGAGAAGAGAGGGGAAGAGATTTCAAAAAGCAGACTTTTCGCTCTGCATGCATGCAACGCTACGCTGGACAGGCATTTGAAGGCATAGAATAGTTCCCGCAAAAAGTAGATAACAAGGAAAATAAAAATATTGTGGCAGAACACATATCACGATGACTGTCGATGGTAACGCGTTAGAACTGAATCAATATCGCGACTAAAGACTTTAGCACCATCAAATCGAGTCATGTGTAAGGCGTGTACTGAAGCGACACTCCTTTTTCGCGCTTCCTGAAGTACAATAAGCGCCACATATACGCATCACCACGAAGCCTCCGCGTGACTTCCGAAATTTATGACGCATCAGTACGTGCGAACGCTGAGACACGCGTATTAGCGACAACCAGGCTCCTTACTCCCACTTCTCTCTGGGCACGTTGCACCATCTATACTCGAGGGCAACTTTCTGCGGCGCTGAAGGGAATGCTACAGACGCAAAGCACGAGCATGTTAGAGCGCTTCTGAAAAGAGTCCCGCGTTTTAATCCACGATAGTTTAGGAAGGGGACGAGTTAATGTAGACACCTTGTATGTACAACAATGTACCACAGTTAAATAAAAGAAAACACACCACTTAATGTAAAATTTTACTTATTTTGCTCCCTTTCCCTTTCTCCCTTTCGCGAAACCGTGGCAAGTGGAAGCTGTGTCGATTCACTGTCGGTTAAGAGCAACGAAAAGCACTGCCAAACGCCAGCAGACTCGTTGGTGCGCTAAAACCTATGCAGAAGCTCCGCCCCCGTAGCTTTCCCTTCATATTTCCCTTACAAACACCAGCAATAACACGGCAAAGAAGACAGCATCATCCGGACACACTAACACCCTATTATGCTCAAACTGACACGTTTAAATTTTCTTTTTTTTTCCAGAACAGTATCAGACTGGAACAATTTACAGCCTCAGTGTGACAACAAATTGTATAAATTGATATTTGCTTGTTCCTAATTTGTTCTATTTTGTTAGGATGTCTTCTATTGCCCCCCCCCCCCCCTGCTTGGACCGAAAGGTCTGCAGTATGTACTAAATAAAAATAAATAAATAAATATCCACAGAAAGGTTTCCGCGACTATAGCGCCATTGAGAAGTCCGCGCGTGGCCTCCAAGACGAGAAGCACAGCGTGGTGGTGTTGTTCAACGATGAGACTTGTTCCCTCGATTCCCGTACACTCACTGGCACATACTCAGCGACCCAAGTTGGCCAAGCGTTCATTGAAGTGCGGCACATACCTTATGCATTGCAGCTCCCTAAAGCGTTCTTTTGAAAGGCATTGATTGAAAAGCACGGCCTGCCCACTGCGTTTTTGGCGCCGCCTGCAAATGCAACGGGTTGCCGTTCTTCAGGATTCCTTGTGACGTGGGTGCCTCAGTGACTCAGTGACACAAGTTGGTTCGATAGCTGGGCCCGTTACTCCGCTCAGCAGCCCGATGTGCTACCCATTTGAGCACGAACTACCCCGTGACACAGATGGGCGCAAAATGGTTTAATAGAAACAGGGATAGACATATAGCCACCGACAAGTTCGTATAATACGCAAAGAATGCTAGCGAATTCAAAATACAAATTGAATGAGTACACCTGATAAAGATATTTACAGGTAAGACGATGGGCTAATGCAGCCTTCTCTGTATATTGAGTGAATTTTTTTTCGGAGCTTTCTAAGTAATACTTCTTGTGATAAGTAAACAAGCACAAATCCAAGGCCCACCACCTCTGTTAAAAGCTGACATTTTCATTTCCACCACAAAGGTACATACGCACAAGGTACAGCAGCTCATTGTGGTACGCTCCTAGGGTCACAAAATATGTGGAACCAAAAAATAAGAGAAACAAATTGAATTCAGCTGCAAAGCATGCGTAAAAATGTGAACCCTACAAACTGTACTACTGTCGGACGGTCAAAAAGAAATTGCCATGATAGTTCTTTCTTTTTGCAGCCTCTCTGTGAACGTTCATATAAAGGATTTTCAACGCAAGGAGAAGCATGCGACTGTGCATGTGTTAATCATTATCAGCATGGTAAAGGTTTGTATTTTAGGAAGTTCTGTTATTTTCATTGCCTTTATTTCGTTAACAGAGAAAGGAATCTCATCGTGGGCATTTGCAAGTCCTATTCCTAGGTCAACCTGGTCAGGCCAACCAGGAGGCTCGTAGTCGAAGGCCAGGAGCTCCAGCCGGCAGTAGCAACGCTTTCTCGTGTCAACTAGCAGCGCAAATTCAGGCACACCTCGCCGCTCAAAGGCGCCAAGCAGAGCAACAACGACAACAACAGCGACAACAACAACAGAGACAAGATTGATGCAAGAAGAAATTTGAGAGAAATGTCGCCTTGTTGACACCGTGCGTATAAACTTTAATTTCTCTCTTCGACCAACAACTTTAAGGCGCATTAGAGCCACTTGTAATATGAAGGTGGGCGTAATTTGTTGCAAAGAGGCTGATTGTTTCCCGCCTCCAGAACCAAGCTACTGCAAATAAATAAAGCAGCAATGTTAAGAGCACTCTTCTTTGCCCCTGCTTCAGATCCACGTCTAAGTGCAATAGGTGTTGAAAATAGTTCCACAGACTTTCAACTATGGCTTCTTTCGCACTTGCTGCTTTGCTTCGTGAATAACAATACTGAGACAGCCGCCACACTTGTGTTATCGCTCGCTTAATAGTCAGGGAATCAACTTTTACAGATATGCAGATATGAGTAGACAGCAACCATAAAACATGACAAGCGGTGTCTATCAAATCAAATGTTAGCCAAAAAAGTGACTGAATTTATCAATATGAATATGGCAAATCTGGCAAAGAAAGAAAATTTCCGTATGCTTGTGACACACAAAATAGACCACCATGCATATGTGTATGCTATA
Source organism: Dermacentor andersoni (assembly GCF_023375885.2). Lineage (NCBI taxonomy): Eukaryota > Metazoa > Arthropoda > Arachnida > Ixodida > Ixodidae > Dermacentor > Dermacentor andersoni. The sequence continues at coordinate 22,483,740 of NC_092824.1, read as the reverse complement.
GTACGATATAATAAATACATTTTTTGTTTGAGCATACCCCAAGAAAAATCCCTTAGACTGGTGCTCATAAATGCTTATAATAGAAGGCAAATCCTACATTTATGCCCAAAGGAAAAAAAAGAACAATACTGCATCAGATCAAACAGTTCAAGCCTAAATAAAGTGAAACAGAAGAAAGCAAGAACGTGAACTATGAGACTCCAAAGTGTTAACAATTAGTTTCCCCTTCAATTAACTATCGCAGCGGTAAGGGATGAATGGAAATATGTAAGGCTCGAAATTAGAGCCCAGCAAGGAAACAATGATATTTCAAGATGCAGGTACTTATTAAGCTATATTACAGCAATATGACAGTTATCACTCAGACGAGTAGTTGAGCTCTTTGCGAATGTTATATATCTGTTGTGAGTGAGGGGCCAAGTTTGATAACGAATTAAGTTCAATGGTTTAAGTCTATCAGTGTGCGTCGAAATTGATTAGGTTGGTAAACTGGCAAGCTGAGCTTGGTAAAAAATCACTGATACGTGCGGAAGGCAAAATAAATTGGTTTTCTTTGCGATGTCCTATAACATAGAGACACACAAAGTCTCACAAAGTCTCTTGAGCAGCTGTAAAATACCAAAAAGTTGATATTATGTACTGCACTTACGAGCTTAGCATGGCCTAATATCTGACATGACTGATATTATTAACTTATATTCAAAATTTCAAGCACCATTCAGTGACTTGCAGCAAAACGACTTCTGACATATTGGCTACGGCTGGCCAAAGAAAAATGCTATTCAGTCGAGAGCACATTTCGCTGATTTCTTCCCAACTCTTGTTTCCTGCTGGTGACCAGAAATAACATCACTTCAATGGGGCCGTCATGTGGCAGAATTTCGATACGGACGATGTGTAAAATATTTAACAGGCTTGTGGATTTAGTTAGGCGCATGCCGAAAAATAAAAACAGTTCCACCAAAGTATTTCAGAGTCTTCCATTTGTGCCCCTTGTATATCGTCCGCGTTGTTTTTTGGTGTTAAAATGCACAAATATATCTTGCCTTACATTCAATATCGTGGCGCACACAATAATGCGAAGTCAAAACAAATTTTGTGCTGTCAGGCGAAGCTTGTTTTGTGGTCTCGCTGTCTCACAAAAGTCGTGGTGTGCTGAGCAGAAAGAATTAATTGCGCGAACTTCTCCGCGTCACTTTTCTTCCCTCTCTGGTGAAATTCCTAATAACCCGGCTTTGTTTGCTGAATGTACTGACTAATTTGCCACACGAGATAGAAATGGTCTTCTACCGCAGGTCCCTTGCAAAAAAATTGTTGAAATGTTATTGAAATGGCATTGTTCAACGTCAACAAATGAGACAGAAAGAACATTGGCGAATTGTTGAAACATTATTGAGGAATCTGTTCACAAGTGTGATAAGTGGCCGCGACATTTTGTCGAAACATCATTGAGGCCTTTCAATTTGAAAGATCTTTGGTGTATTGTTGAAAGGCTATTGAAGAATTGTTGAGGATGTATTGAGTCTCATAATTGAAAGTCCATTGAGGTATTGTGGAAGGGTGCTGTTTGTCAATAATAAATGCCCATGGAAGAAATGTTGCAGATCTGTTGTCTCAACATTGAAAGTCCTTTGCAATATTGTTGCAGCTGTGTTGAACGTGAACACTCAAATTATGTTGAAAGCCTTTTATGTCCCAGTGTGTATTTAGCAGTGTTTAAAAATGCACTTAAAATACTGCTGAGCTATGTTGTTTTGCATATAATTATCAAGTTGATATGTTTGCTGTAAGAAGATAGGGGTAAAATTTAAATGCAAGCGCTTTTGTATTGCAGGCCTCGGTCACGCTGGGCTCAAAAGTATGCTCCTAGATTGCCTGTAATAAACCATGTTGTAAAGCTCCAAGGAGTACTGCTATGCCCCTTTTTGAATTGCCACAGTGAATGGTCCTTCACGAAATCAAGAGTGCTGAAGTGATGCAGACAAAAACTATTTTTCTAGGTGAAGTGTTTATTTGTAACCAGGCATCTGTGTAGATATAACCCCATTTTTAGTTTGATAATATCAGAAACTTCTTAAAAACTTTGCAAAGTACAAACTTCCTGCAGCTTCACACCATAACAAAATTGAATACGGACAGATGTAGTCTTTGTGGCCCTCAAGTAAAACACATTTCCCAAAACAAATAAATCTTAAAAAATGAATATCTAAATAAGGAATGTACAAACAGACTGACATGACTGTAAATAAGAACACTAAAAAAAGGTACTTGCTTTCTGTATTCGGTTACCAGTGGTGCTATAACCATGCCACGATCGCTTGAGTCCACAGCACTCACTGAGACACTGATATGAAGGGTGGTTATCTTTATGTTTCATGGAATTTATTAAAGACTGGCTGTGGCAGCTAACATTATCTAATATACAGAGTGCCAAACATTACTTGCATGACAAATCAAGACGCATATTTAGCTAATTAAGAAAAACTCAGTTCTTAATAATTTTTTTACGAATTGTAGCCGGTAATTCTACAAGGTGTGTACACTTAGAATGAATTTCCAAAATGACATCACTAACGAGACACATGCCATCAAACTGGCTGTCGAAATACACTGTTATTGCACTTAATTTTTTTTACAAAACGTGCTGTTATGTATTGAAGCCCAAAAGTATCTGGAATGTTCATGTATATAATCTCACATTTATGGAAAAATCTCGTAACTCGTGTCCTCCTGGAAATTAATTTCAAGTGAATATGTCTGTGTTACTCACTGGCTACAATTTGTAAACTGCAATATGTGCCGTGATGTTATAAGTGAATTAGTAAATTTGTGAGAATCAGTTGAATGTTTCCATTTCTTGTGCTATAGTGCAGTGATGGAATAAGTGAATTAGTAAATTTGTGAAAATCAGTTGAATGCTTCCATTTCTTGTGCTAGTAATTTCCACCTCTAAATAATCCAGCTCAAGAAGAAGAATTGTCCTACCTGGCTCAGGCATTTTAAAAAATCTGTAAAGCTGGAAAATGATCACTCTGTACAATCCTTATTTGTTGTTTGAATGGTGTGTGCCAATTTCAGTTAACCTTATCTACTTTTGAAACATGGCAGTCGCAATGAGTGATGCTTATCGGAGCGGTTTATTAGGCTACTTTGCTGCTACATTATCAAGTTGTGTTTTCTGCCAAGATAGCGTTCCTCTGCAGGTCATTCCATATCAAGCGACTTATTCATACTGACTGCTTCAGATCCTTATACGAAAACAGAATAGCTATTAGTAATGTGCTCGAATGATACAAAATTATTCCTTGTATGAGTTCCATGGTATCCCGCGTTAACCCAGGTGACATACAATAGCAGAAAAATATTTGAAGCTGTGAAGGATCAGCTCATCGCCTGTAGAGACTGCGAAATTATAATCTTTTAAAAAAGCTTCATGTTCAAGGTAAAAACAGCTTTAGTAGCTTGTCAAAAATATGTGATGCATCATTGTATAGCTCTACATGTCTGCTATGCATGTGGGAAGTTAAAAATGAAGGCACTCTTTTTAAATTCGAAAAATTCTTTCTTGACTTTTTGTCAGCCCCGACTTTTTTTGGATGTGCGCACAAGCTTGCTGGCCAGGAACGCAGACGACAAAGCTGTCTTCGCTTCCAACACAGATGGCAGAGAAGCGGTGTTTGGGTCTGCACTTTATTACCAGGAGACGCACACTCTAACACAATGATACTTGTGCATGGTGTGGGCAGGGTAAACCATACAGCATTGCACAGAAAATATCAATACAATTTCATTTGTTGAGGGAGTCCTGCAGTGCTAAGAGCTATGTTTTATGCAGTTTACGAAAAGAAATATCTGCTATTACGTAGACAGTAACTCCAGAATGAGCGCTGCTATTGTTTATACAAAGCATTTTGAAGGACATGTCGCACTGCAATGAAAAGCGACATACAGGGAGCAGGACACTTTATGACCTGCTCCCTGGAACCCACTGAGGATGCAAGTAGAAAACACACCTTCATATTTAAAACTGAAAACCTACATGAGTATGAAAAATCCTTGTGGTGTTGAGTATTACCACGGTTTCAAAGCTGGAACATGCTCATCTATAAAAGTTATATGTGCCGTGTTCAGTCTCATGTGGTGAGACGTCGTTGGCGACTACATTTCGCGTTCATGTTAAAAAAATACGAGTCTAGACTGCGGCGCTTGACATCAGCTGCCTTTGTATTGACAAAAAAGGCTGTAAGTTTGTTGAGTAGTTTTTGTGGCTAATTATACTAACAATCTTTCCTTACTAGATGACAAGGCTTCATATATGTATGCTGTGTGTGTGATCCCCAAACGAACATCATAAAAAATAATTTATCACACTTAAAGAATAATACCTGTTCATTACTTGTCACATGCATAGCAGGCATGTAGGGCCATGTAATGATGGGTGACATACTTTTGCGCCAGCCACCAAAGTTAATTTGTTCGACTTCAACAAGAAGTTTTTTGCGAACCATTTGAACTTTACAGTTTTTTTTGGTGATCAACAGAACCTCTGAGGCTTCAAATATATTGCAGCTATCCCAAGTCCACCAGGCGGATGCTGCATCTATTTTGTGCCTTCTGTATTTCCATATGTTCGAAGAAACAAATTCAAACTTTGCAATTTTAGCAGTCACACCGCTTCAGTCTCTTGACATGAACACCATGTGAATATCTGGATCATGCAATTTCGCATTGAAAACAAACGTGGATCCGTGCCTTCTAGCTTAGCTGGGAAAGAAAAATAATTTTTGCCAAAATTCTACAATATTGTGAAGGAAAATCAATAGGCAGGAAGAGTTCGGAGCTTCAACAAACATCTAAATTTTTTCAACTATATCTTTGATGGTAAAAAAAACGCTGGTTGGTTGACCTGGAATGACTCACGTCTGTGTAGAAAGCAAGTTGTTTCAAACATTTTCTCATTGTACCTACTTTTGAATATCAAGCAAACTTGAAACGCTTTGCCATTATGCAACGGCTCGACAAAATTGGGTGGCTTGGTATGCAATGACTGAAGATATCCAAAAAATATAATAATAAGGAAACACGATGCTTGCTGGAACTATATCAAAAACTAACATAAAATTGTAGTGAAATATAACAAAGCACAGCACTTTTATATCCTTCATTGAGCAATCCAACATGGGCTTCTCAGGAGACTAGCATATTTACATAAATAACATTAACAGAAAAATGTCAAGGCATAGAAATGCGCAACATTTGTATGCCCGTCTGAGAAATCCGAAATGGGCTCTTCAGGAGAGTAACAAACACAAACGAAAATAAAAATGCCGAGAGTTACAAAAGCACAACATTTGTGTTCTGGTTTGAGCTGTCCAACTTGTGTTCTTCAGAGGCTATTGGTCCCATGCGAGAAGCGAGGCCTGAGTTCTTCTCATAGGGCATGTTGTTACCAGGAAATTTGCGACACGTGAAGCCTGCAAAAACAGGAAAAAGCCAGATCAAGTTTCAAAAGCAACTTCCACATCCAAAAGCGTGGCATACAATATGCTCTCGTTATAATGAAATCGATTAATCAATTTGTCTTGGTTTATTCCAACTTTCCACGGGTACAGATTCACAGCATGACCATTTAAATTTATTCTATGCGGCACAGGACTCCACTAAGTCAAAAGTTAAACGACATTTTTTGAACCGCCTTGAGGTTGACGTGTCGTCAGTAGAGCGAAATCACAGGCTTGGGAAGAAGAAAGATGACCGGGATCGGCCAGTCATCATGAAGCTTTATAACTTCAATGAAAAGGTAGCTTTTTTCAAGAATTGCCATAAACTGAAACGCTCAAAAATAAGCAATTTCTCATAATTACTCGCCGGAAACACTCAAAAAGCGAACACACCTTTGGGAAACGGCTAAGGCCGATAAAAGTCGAGGAGCCAAAGTTAAGCTCGTGCGTGATAAACGTTTTGTGGATGATGAAGCCTACTTGTGGCATGAACAGTCTGGCATGCGGGGAAAGATGCGCGGTAGCAAAAGAAACCCTTCACTGAACCGTGATTGACAAGAGAAGCAGCATGAAATGCGTCTCGTGAATTTGAATGCCCAAAGCATTGTGAATAAGACTGAGTTGCTTGAGGGATTGGCTTTAACGCATGACCCTGACATAATAGCTATTACAGAAACATGGTTGAGAGTTGATATCGAGAGTGATAAAGTTTTTCCTTCTTCCTATAATGTCTTGCGAAATGACAGATTAACTAGAGGCGGGGGCGTTGCGCTATTGTTAAAGAAACCACTAAAATACGAGCTCTTACCTTCATTTGAAGGGTATGAAAGCACTTGGTGTCGATTATTTCTTCGAAATACGGTATTGTTAGTGGGCGTCATTTATAGGCCTCCTGGAAGCTCTGTGGAATTCTTTGAAAGCTTTGAAAATACCTAACAACTTTAAGTAAGAAAACGTCAGCAATAATCACTGGTGACTTCAATTTGCCTGGTGTAGATTGAGAGGCAAGAATCTCAGGTTCCACTGATAGGATTCATGGAGACAGTATGTGGGAAACAATGACTAAGTTCGGTCTTGTTCAGGTGGTCTCGTCTCACACGAGAGTATGTGCGGCAAGTTCGACGACATTGGACTTATTGTTTCTATCTGAGGGAACGTTTGATTATAAAATTGATGTGGAATAAGGAATATCCGACCACAAAGAGTAATTGCGTCTCTTAAAGTAAGCAATAAACTCGTAATTAAGAAATCGGCTAGTAAAATATTCGATTTTTTTTGAGCAGACGACAGATCAATTCTCGACCGCTTGGAAATCGATGTCGATGAAATTCCACATCATGAAGACGTACATGGGTTTCGACGGCATTTCCTGGGAGTCGTAAATGATTCCTTGCTCAAATATGTTCCCCAAAAAACAAAAAGGACAGATAGGCCAAACCCATGGATTACACGAGATATTATTCATCTAAAACGGCGACTGCGCAGTGCACGTCAGAGAATTCATGCAGACGCGACAGCTATCTGTAACCTCAGTGCGCAAGTGCGTAGCGAGGTAAAAAACGCTAAAAGCTTTTTACTTTCCAATACGTTGACTAAATATATGCGCGAATCGCGGCAGAAATTTTGGAGGCACATGTCAAGGAGTAGAGACACCATCGAAGCCGTTCTTGTAGATGGTATTTCGTGTTTGGAACCCTCCCTCCTTGCTGAAGCGTTTAACAAGTACTTCTGCTCTGTATTAACTTCAGAGGATGATAGTACTGTCGTAAAATACTCGGACATGAATCTTTCCAGCAATGATATTGTTATCACCAAAGAAGGTATAATTGCTGCCTTGTTAAGACTAGACGACAAAAAGTCACCGGGCCCGGATAAGATTCCAGACGCTTTTCTTAAACGTTATTCTGAGTGGGTCGCATGCTTTCTCGAAAAGCTTTTTTCGTTATCGTTTTATAGCGATATTATACCTACTGACTAGCTGATGGCACGGGTAAAACCAATTTTCAAATCTGGCCGTAAGCTTGCCATTGGGAATTATCGCCAAATTTCTATTACGTGCACAATATGCAAGGTCCTGGAACACACAATTGCTAAGGAGTTAGTTCAGTACATATAAAATAATAATCTTTTTTACAGTAAGCATCATGGCTTTCGGAAAAGTATATCAACTGTGACCCAACTGTTTGAAACTACCCACAGCTCTGCTGAGGCAGTCAACTCGAAAGCGCAAGTTGACGTAATTTCAATTCATATGTCAAAGGCATTCGATAAGGTCTGTCACAGCAAGCTGATCAGCAAGCTTTATGCCTTTGGGGTCAACGAACAAATTAATTATTGGATTCCAGCGTACTTGACAAATAGGCTGCAATTTGTTGAAATTAATGGCCAATACTCCCAAAGTTTACCCGTTTCTTCTGGTGTACCGCAAGGGGTAGTGATACTGTTAGCCAGAAAAGGGCTAACAGTATTCGAAATAAATAAATAAATAAAAGTGTCAAATGCAGGAAAGGGAAAGGAGGAACAACACACCGTAGCAAAATAATTTGATCAATATCATCAATGTCGAAGATGTCGAAGATGTGAGCTTAGCATGCTTAAAAAGAAAATGGTGAAAAAAATTTTACGTCGTTCATAAAAAGCCTAAACTACTGACAATTAAAATTATTTCTTGTAACTTTCATAATTTAAATGTACAGCACTTCATAGGGCTTTTCCATGGTTCAAATACAATACTGTCATGTCGTTAGAATTGAGTGTGGCTTCATTTGAAGTTAGATTTCACGGGTTCACATGCAATTGGAATGCACTTCTCACCTTCTAATGGCTTAGGCCTTTCTAGATTAAAGAAAATACGGCTTACAGCGAAGTATGTTTTGTGCCTCAATGACTGAACGACTGTTATAATGAGGATTCCCCGTAGTTGTCACCAAGGTGCTTTGCATGACACATGCAGAATGTGACAGACAGACAAGAAGAAATGCTCAGTCTTCGAAGAGCCTTATGCCAGAGGACTGACTTCTTTAACCCCTTGAGGTTCACAGCCGTATATCTGTGGCTGCAATGGAATATTTGGGATAAATTTGCTTTTTCACAGCAAAGTGTTGCCTAGCATCCCACTGGAGGTGCTGCAACCTTCTGAGACTTCTAGAAGATATTTTAATTGTGCTGTCGCCCCTTAGGTTTTTCCAAAACTGATTTTTCATTTAGCTCTTGGGTGTCTGTCACTGTAGTAGTTTGGGAGTGTTGCCACTTCCCCTAGTTTACTATAAAACAAGTTTGGCGACTTTCATTACACAACAAATTATGCTGATTTACTGTCCGCAGAAAAATAAAAACATGTAAAAGTGAGTGCAAATACTAAAACGTTTTTGCCGCTTTATTGTCACTTCAGAAAATATTTACCAGTTTTTTCTAGAAACGTTATTCTGAAGAACTTAAATCTGCAATGAAATCTTAGGGATGCGCAAATAGTCATTTTTGAGACCAAATCCAACAATGTCATAAGCAAATTGAATATTGGATAGCTGCTGAATAATGAATAGGTGATATCACAATTAATATAAAATGATGTTCGCATCCTAGTATTCTTAAAGTTAGCAAGTTTCTCTCATTGCATACTATGTTATGAAGAGCTGTTTATTAAAAGCAGAAATGGAGCAGCAAAAAGTTTCTTCACATGCACAGGACTCTTCAGTATGCATGAATGATTGCTGTACAGCCTCTAAAGTACAGCTACTTGAGTAACTAAGCCTGGTCTGCTATTCGTACAAGTTCTCACATTTATGTCTATACTGTGTTATTGGAGGGGAAAATTTACCGTATTTTGGCTCAAATTTTATGTTTTATTGGGGTTTTGAAATATTCGAATAATATTTGAATTTGCAGTAGGTGACCATATAAAGAACAAATCGAAAAGGACACTATTCAATTCGAAAGTTTCGAGTGTGTGCACACCACTAAGAATATATAACTCCTAAATTAGGGAGGCATATTTTTCCCCAAACTGCGATCCACAACGGGCTAAACATGAGCGACGGGAAAGCCCATTAATTTTTTTTTGATAAATTTAAGTCCATAATCTACTTAGCAATTGGTTAATAATAATTCTGTAAAGAAGCAAGTTAAGTAAGGAAGCAGGAAACAATTCCAACAATTTCAGAATGGGAGTAGTGGACACGTCCGATGGTCTGCAAGAAGCTTTATGCAGTAGTCGCCAAGGGCCTACTCTCAATTTATTGAAGTATATGGACAAAGGCCACATAAATATTTTTTTCATATCTTAGAATACAAAGTGATAAAGGGCATGTTAGTAAATAGATTAGGCGCCTACAATAAGTAAGCGTCCACTAAACAAAGTACTGTTGACAGTGATCCTGGCAACTTTGTCCTTGTTTCTTTGATTGAAACAACAGGAAAAAATTGCCAGACAACTCATGTTCCCTCTGCTGAAGGGCTGCTGTCTGGCATCACATGGGCCTCCTTCAATATAGGAGCAACTTTCATACAATGTGGTCTGTTAAAATTGGTGAGACTACTGTTTCACATCACAAAACTTGGAGAGCCGTTTTGATTGCTGAAATTTGGTGAACGTGCTGCTCCTAGAGCTGAGCAGTGACCACACTTAAGCGTAGCTTCTCGGCAATTGGTGTATTAGAATAACACTATCAGGGTACTTAAGCATCTCCTCCATGCCACTAGATTTGGAGCGTGCTTCGCAGACAACGTTTAATTGCAATGACAGCCAAGTAGCACTGCTAATGCGCAAATGCGGCTCATTTCAACTAGTGGAGCCACCAAAAACTGGCAATGAAGGCAACTTTAAAATTTTAGAAGCATTTGAGTGTGTTGTCATTAGGCACTTAAGATCATATGAACAATCATTCCAAATGGTAGGCTATTGTACCGCAACTGCACAGACGGATGACCTACTTGAAAATCATTTGCTATGCCAACAGAAAGTTGCTAATTTTAGATAAAAGGGTGAATGTAAAAATGCAACCGGAAATGATATATGGTACTTGCCTGTAACAGCGTTGACCCTGGTGGGGTGAAGAGCCTCTTTTGTCCCTTGGTGTTATTTTCAAAGCGCAAATGGCCCATGAGCTCCTCCTCTGTGAACATATAGTGCAACAAGGCACCTGCAAACTTTCCTGGTCCACCATGGCAGCCCATCGTAAGCTGTGCCAGGATTACCTTTTCTATGTGCACTCTTCCAACCTATGTGAACCTGCAAGCTTAAGTAAATGTTAGCAAAGCAGTTTTAAGCCTTTCAAGCACATTTACACAACAGCCCTACAGCAAGCTGATCATAACAGTACCTGTTGCAAATCTAGAATCCTAAACTTGGCTTCTTACCAGCTTTTTATGCTGTTTCGATGCCACTTGTTTCAGAAAAACAACGATTTATCCAGCACAAACAAGAAAAATAAATGAAACAAGGTATCCAAAACATCTAGTATTATTTAATGTGATTACCATTCTGAGGATACTTCATATTTTCGGATGTTTGTCTATTTTCCCACCCATTTGTGCCAATGGGTAGCCCATGGTGTAATGGAAAGAGATTGGGCTGCTATGTTGAGGCAAGTGGGTTCATAATCTAGCGTCAAAACAGCTTGGGTGACTGGGTATGTGACCCTGGGCATATGCCACTATTCAATTCATCTCTTTCACGCCATCTTGGGCAACTGCTGCTGCTTGAGTTGGCAAGCAGCACTTGGAGGTCGAAGAGGGAGACTGTCGATCGTTACTAAGATTACCACTACACATCAGCTTCGCTTGCTGTGCTCCAGAAGTAATATGTGAGATTCCACTCCACTGTATGACATGTACATAAGCTACAAAGACAGTAGGTGCCAACCACCACCTCATCAATGAAATTAATCGACTCGCAAAGCACACGCTGCTCAAGATCACGGGGTGCACTCAGAAGTTTGTTGACAGCCAGTTCATGTCTACTTCAGGGACCTCTACGAAGACTCGGTCATTTCCTCGATGTGCGTCATCGTGGCCTCACACACTGTATTACAATTCTGTCTCCCTCGATGTGCCACCGTTCTAATAGTCATCACGTATCACCACTAATGAAAATATAAGTAAACACTTGTATCTACTGTTTATTAAATATTTATGGGGAATATTATGAGCATGAGTTTTTGCAGAGATAATGAATGCTGCAGCTTAAAAGAGCAATAACGAAATATTTATTTAATAAATTCTTGCGTTTTGTTTGCCAAAACAACAATCTTATCTTGGGGCATGCCATAGTGGGGAACCCCGGATTAATTTTGACCATCTCAGCTGCACGGTACACGGGTAGTTTTGCACTTCACCTCCATCGAAATGCGGTTGTTTCATCCTGTGACCTCATGTTTAGCGGCGCTGTGCCAACGCCTCTAAGCAACTACGGCACGGAAGCACTAAATAGAAAAATTATTTCAGATTTATCTCTCAATGACCTTCCACAAATTCAAGAGATTCACTCGTACCGTGACAAGATGCTGTAAAAACTGTAAAAGGGGCAAGAGAAAAGATTGTTGGCAGTGCGGCCTTGAAGTCTCTACACCAGCTTGCTATCACGTCATGGATTTTCATGGTGAGCTGTTCAGGTGTAGCAATTTTTTTTACAAATAAAGGTGTTTTTCTTCGTATTACAAAAAGCCAAAAACCCACAAAAAAGCGTCGGAACTGTTACTGAACCAAAACGACCCAAGATTGTAAAAATACTTGAAATTCACGATGTGACAATGAGGTGTCAGCTTGTAGATTCTGGGACGACATTCAGAAAATTAAACTTCGAGATTTATTTTCCCTAATAATCAACCAACTACCACGAAGTTAACCAAAGTAGATATTCAAAACGATTCTTTTTACTTTAAGTTGATTTAGGGTGTCATTAATGCCCTTAACACAAAACAAGGAACGCACTTGGCTGCCTAAGAGGATAACACGCATCACTGGTTCTCCTTAAGGTAGGATTGTCAGTATAGCAGAGGGTATGCACTGGTTGCTCAAGAGGGGAGCCCTGCCGCCTCCCCTTAACCTCCCAATTTCTAATTGTCTCATGAGCAGTGATGCAATTTCTGCATCTTAAAGAAACACAATGCCAAGGAGATTCATGCCGCGCTGGCTACAGTATGTGGTGACCGGCACTGCACAGCGTCCAGCTCGGCATCAATCTTTTTTGGAATTTGGCCCTTGAAATGCAGAAAGCCCCTATCACTGCTCGTTCTTCAACCAACTTTCTCTATGGGTGCTGCTGTTTTGGTTTGATACCACTCGCAGTGCATTGCTGTATGACATAGGTAATAATACCTTCAATCTGGTAAAACTAGAAAGACTTGCACTCATGTAGTCCACTAATGTGGACAATAAATGTCTGAACTCCCCTCTTATATGAGGCATATACACTGAAAAAGCCACATTCTACGTTTAACTTGTTCACAAGTGACACTGAAATTCACTCGCAGTCCCGGTGCCGTTTCAAAGTCTCAGCTGAGTGGCTAAAGGCACCATGTCTGCTACTGAAGGCACTCTGCATCAATTGATCACTGGAGGAAATGCTTGCAGTTGCATCATCAATGTTATTTTTCTGCTTCCTGCAATACATTTTAATGACAACACTGCATTTGATTATGGTGACGCTGCAGAATGAATGGCCAAAAAATTCACCTTTTGCTTTCCAGCTGGGGTGTCTCCCAGCTCATTTTGAATCTGAAAGAAGATGTCAGTATTAAAACGTGAAGTCACCATGCACTAAAAACAACAATCAAAAGAGCTACATGGACCATTAGCCTGACATAAATGGACAGACACAAATGACTGATTGAAAACACTAAAGTGTGGCTGCTATTGCCTATAGCAGTGTGAGCTGGTGAAACAATTTATTTCTTATTCTTCTCCTTATTTTGAAAATTATTTCTGATCATCTACTTAACCTTTATGGCCACATATTAAAGGCAGCTCCTTCATATAAAACCACAGCGTTACATTATTTTTCTTCCTGTCTGCCTGATGCAACTGAAGTTTTGCTTACTCTCAAAGAAGGTATTTCACAGAACTGCTCCACCAAAAGCATTATTCGAAGCTTGTGGCAAAGTGTCATTTAGTTCACAACAATGCGCTCCCCTTTCTGTATTTTTTATTTATACAATACTGCGGACTCATGGCCCAAGCAGGGTGGTCAATACAAATACAAAAGAAATACAAGAGAAACAGCTACGAAAAAAGCAACACAAACACACTCTCAGAAAGGTTACATCACAGTGCACTTGCTTTGATAAGGCAGTTCCATTCACTAATAGTTCTCGGGAAATAAGAAAACTTAAATAGATCTGTGCGAGCAAAATATGAGGTTATAGCGTTTTCATTGTGGTGTCGGGTGGGCCTGCTAGTTAAGGGTGGCAAATATGTTGATGCATCTAGCGCTAGTTTGTTCTCTAAGAGTTGGGAAAGAAATTCTAATCTCAAATTTTACCTTCCTGCCTTTAATAAGGGAATGCCATTTGCTTGCATTAAATCAGAAGGTGAGCCTAATGCTGAAAATTTATTAAAAATAAATCTTACGGCCTTCTTCTGAATATGTTCAAAACAATGTTGCGCTTAGTATGAGGATCCCATATGATGCACGCATATTGCAGTCTTGGCCGTACAAGAGCAGTATAGCAGAGCAGCTTAAAATTAGTGGGAGAAGTTTTAAGTTTATGTTTAAGGACACAACTCTTGTGGAAGGCGGACGAACAAACATTATCAAAATGAAGATTCCAAGACAGGTTTGAAGTGACTGTTACACCGAGATATTTATAGCAACTTACTTCTTGTAATAGTGAAGGCCCTAATATGTAGGTATATGACAGGGGATTTTTTTGGCGAGTTACTGGAAGGCAGACTCATTTGCTCGTGTTAAGGGTCCTTCCCAATTTTACACACCACTGATGTACATTGTCCAGACTAGTGTCGAGATCCTGGTAATCGTCAGTGGAACTAATTTCTTTAAACAAAACACAATCATCAGCAAACAATCTTATCTCTACACCAGGGCGAACAACATCAACAATATCATTATTATTCAATATAAACAGCAAAGGGCCTAACACGCTGCCCTGAGTTACACCGGATGTGAGCGGAAGGCAGCCCGAGTGTTGACCCGCTATATCAAGGTATTGTTTGCGATTACTCAAGTAGGCTGAAATCCAGACAACAAGTATTTGTGGAATGCCTATTGTCTCAAGTTTCAAGATGAGTTTACTATGAGGAACTTTATCGAAGGCTTTGCAAAAATTCAAGATAAGCATATCTATCCTACCTTGTCTATCGAGGGTCAATGCCAGAGAATGAAATAATGTGAGGAGTTGAGTTGCGGTTGATAATCCTTTTCGAAATCCATGCTGATATCTGGTCAATATGCAGCGTTCCTCGAGGAAGTTTGTTATACTAGGAGCTATGATATGTTCAATAATTTTACAGCATGGCGAAGCTAGTGAAATAGGACGGTAATTTCCTAGTGTCAGGCGGTCTCCCTTTTTAAAGATAGGTACAATTCGGGCTGTCCTCCAATCACTGGGTAGAAGTGAAGTCAGCAAAGCAGTGCGAAAAATAATAACCAAAAATTTACCAAGAGGTAAAGCATATCGTCGTAGGAACACGTTTGGAATATTGTCAGGAGCACATGAAGTTTTGGTTTTCAAATTTATTAACATAGATACCACACCAGGATTAGGAATGAAGGGCGCATATGCACGTGAGAAGACTGTCGTGTTACATGCAGAGTTTGAAACGGAAGTGTTAAACACGCTCTGGAAATACTCATTGAAATGCTCATCAATGGCTCTCTGATCCGTTATGTTGACTCCGTCGAGTCTCATCTGTGATACCGTTCTTTTTTTCTTTTCGCTGATCTAATTCCAGAATTTACTGGGGTCGCTTTTGATAAAGTTAGGCAAGGAAGTTCTGAAGTAATACTCTCTCGAGCTGTGCACAGCTCCAGCAAGATTATTCTGCGCATCAAATATCAAATCAGCCGGTGCCTGCCGTTTTTTTAATCGCTTAACTTTGCGGTTCATATGAATATTGGTGCGAGTTATCCGAGGTGTTTGCTGGTTAATTTTTTTGGACTTGGTTGGGACAAAGTTATCTAAGCAGATATGACACATTTCTTTGAACCGTGTCCAGAGTACGCTGACATCTGCATCATTAAAATTGGTAAGACATGTTTCCATATGTTCGACTATTAATGCATCGTTAGCCCTAGAGTGGTCTTTAAAGTGACGAAGTGACGTATTTTTATGGCTGCTTACTGGAACAAGAGCCACCGTAACGCACACGAAGTTGTGATCAGAGAGACCTTGTCCTTCCTCCACAGTGTGTTGAGAGAAATTGCGGTTAATAAACACGAGATCCAGTATTGAGGTGGAATCACCTTGTACTCGTGTTGGTACGTGAACTACTTGTAACAGTTCATGCATAAGCATGATGTCAAAAACTATGTTAACATGTTTTGAGGTCTTAATGCGAGCATCAAGGCACTCCCAGTCTACTCCAGGTAAGTTCAATGCACCAATTAGTAAGATCTTCTTATTTTTAAATTTAGCCATGTAATTTTTCAGTGTGCTAAGGTATTCTGGGGTGACATCTGGTGGCCTGTAAAACCCAAATGCAATTAGACTGTGACCCCAGCAAGCCACCTTAATACATAAGCATTCTATTTCATCGACATCTTCCATTAAAACAGCTTCGATACA